>NC_140028.1:56220523-56820523 GCF_963513975.1 Fringilla coelebs
AATGACACAGATAACTTACTGAAGTCTCTTCCTACCTACAATATTCTCTAATATAGAGGCAGAAGAATCTAGCGTACAACACTCTTTCTAGTGTACAGCCCTGAATGTGACTCCCAAAACATAAATATTTCCTTAAATTCTGTTTGTTTCAGATCACAACAGAAGATGCATGCCTTATCCCATGTCCTGCAGTACAAAGATGCTTAGTACTCACCTTTTTAAGGTTTTCCAATTATTTGTGGAAAAAAAATTTTAAAAAATAATTATTAAAATAATTATCAAAGGTGCACTTTCATTGGCATTTCTGCAGCACTAAGTTCTGGTGTTAATTTCAGTACTTTGGAATGTGATAATTGGAAGACTTACTTCTCTATGTGATGCTGATACCAGCCTCTATTAGATGCAGTTACTGGTAAAGACGACCTAAAAACTTTGCAGTGTCTTTTTAGTCTCTGACTGCAGGAGATTTGACCTTCCCCTTTGAACACCATCACACCTTCATGATTCCTACTAAATGGTGCTCTTCTTGAGGTGAGAGAGTGTGCTTAATGCTTTTTTGCAAAATTAGAGTATCCTTAGAACATTTTTCAGGTATTCTTCTGTTTAGCTTGTGCTAGCAAGGAAAAAGGTTTTTAGTAAAAATCAGTCTATTCTGATGGCTGAACAAAAAGGCTTTCATGTTCCTTTAAAGACAAAAAGGTGGCAAATTGTAATTTCTGCTCTAAAGATTTTGTTACTGTTGATTGATGTGTTCTCCATTTAGAAATCCTGTCTTAGAATAACACACCACCACCCAACACTGACTCCTGCTCTGACAGCTCCAATGTGGCTTGGCAAGTGGGATTTGACGCTGTTGGTGTGTGACCCCTCTGGCTGGGTCTCTCTTTGCCTGTGAAGAATTTTCTCTATGTGGCCCATCTGATCAGCACACAGAGCACAGTACTGCAGAAGGCTTTATATGCTTGCTATGACATTTCCAAAGTTAACATAAATACGAGATGTTATAGATGAGCAGCGCGATTGTTGGACCTCACAATTAAGGGATGAATGTCATGTGCATGTTAAGAGAAGTTTTGTAGGTGCATAGTTTTGTTCCTGTAATATGTCATCCCATAGTCCTCTTTCCCCTCCCTCTTGTATTGCTGACACAGGATGGCCTCGGCAGCTGGGGCATTTGGGGAGGGTTGGCTTGTTACTGTGGTAAGCCCTGACCTCCAATCAAGATGTAAGAAAGTGATCTCCACCACTGGATGGCAAAGAAGGAGTCGACTGACAGGACTTTGAGTGGGGCTAGAGGTATGAAAGGCAGAGCATCCATTTCGTAGAGGAGCACATACTGTTTTGTTCTGTGCTCCCAGTGCTGTGATTTTTCCTTATTCAGTCTTCTGTTGTATTTTTGTTAAGGTTTAATAAACCTTCGAAATTTTAAAATTTGGCATCATTTCTCACACAATAATACAAGGACTGCATGTGGACAGGTCCAAGCAGGATGAGGACTAGGCTCACATGAAGACTAAGAAAAATAAGTATTCCAAGCAGAAAAAGAAAAATAGACACCAATAAAACTCTACATTGAGACTACATTACAGTTGTTTATTAGAAACATTTCAAAAGTTCATGAGAGAAAACAGAAACATTTAATTATCATTATAAAAGTTCTGTGACAGCAGTACAATAATTTCTGTCACAAGTGGAGTATCCTGAGATACTCATTGATGGTCAGCCTCGATTTAGGTATTAATAGCTGGTGAAGCTGATATGTTCTTTGAGAAATGCATCATTGAACAGTATACATAACTCTGTACCTTTCAATTAATCCTCCAAATGGAGAAATGGAGAATAAAATTTTTTATTCAGCAAGATTTATATTGATTTCTGCTTAAAAAAAAAAAAAGAATAAACAAACCAAGTTTGAGTATATTCCTAAGAACTTAGGTGAAAATTATTTCCCCCCAAGTAACTGAAAGTACAAGATATTTTGAAGCTTCTTAAACCTTAGATAAAGGCCCCTTGGGAATGTAATTTTCTCAGTGGGCAGCATAAATGAGCATCTGAGATGAACATTACAGAATTACTGGGGTTTTTGTTTGGTGGGGTTTTGTTTGATTGTTGGCTCATATCTTCCTTCAATGGAAAGTTAAGCACACTGAGTTGGATAATTTACTCCAACAATATATTTGCTCAATATTTTGTAGCTATGCAACACAGAAAGTTTTAATTATTTTTGCAAGCAACAACATAGTTCTCTTAAGGAGAGTGTCCATTAATCCATTTTATAGATTAGTAAACTTAGGTGCACTACAATTAACAACAAAAGTGTTTAAAAACAATTTATAAAGTGAAAATCCACTATAAGTAAGTCTCTAACATAATATATCTTTAATTTTGAATGCAACTTTGGGTTTAGTTTAAATAAAATTATTTATTCCCTCCCAAGTTGTTTGACACAGTCCTTTACAGGGGCCTTTGGTAAAATCACTGACATTTCCCGAGTGGATACTTGGCTAAGGTTAAAAAGAATTTGAGATATACAGAATTATGTTAGTGTTTGATCCAAGTAGGAAAGCTGGACATGAAAAAGATTCCTTGGATCCACATTTCCTCCATTTTACATCAGGCTGAAAAACAAATATTTTGAAAATAAAATTCTTACCTTTCCCAAAAATAGGTAGCCGACTTAAAGCTAACTATACCCTCAAGGCTCAGCAAGGATACCAGATGCATGGATTCAGTTATAATAAATGCTGTAGGAGCCATCCCATTTTCTTTCCTATCTAAACAGGAATTAGAAATCAGTTAATTATATTTCTTACCTGACGAGTGTCTTGTCAGACTAAAAACTGTTTTTTTTTTTTTTATATCTTCTTTAGAACACTTTCTTTAGAAAGTGTTATTATTTCTACTCACTGAATTATCTTCTTTCTTTGGAACAATTCCACTTTGTCCAACTGAAGTATTTTTTAGCACAAAGAAATGCTCAAATATTTCATCTTCCCAGAACTTTCAATGCTTCCTTGCTTTTATTTTAACATTGAAGCTTTCTATTTCTACAGGATGTCAGTACTTATTATATTTTTAAAATATTGAAATACACGTAATCCAGATAAAAATGAACACTCCTCACTGCCCAGGTTTGTTCTACAAATAATTCCAAGTCTATTAGAAACAGAAAAGCTTTATTCTAAACCTCAATATGCTGCACAAGTGCTTCTTTGACAATTAGGAAAACTAAACTTTTCTAGTCTATTTGGGCTCAGCTACTTATGTTATGTGGTTTCCTCAAACTCTTTAGCTTCTAGGTGCTTGCAGCCTTTTACACATCCATATTTTAAAACTCTGATTGCCTTATTAGTAAGGTAGTTTTCCCATTAGTCATAGATCATGTACATCAGAATTTCAGTTTAAAAATCTTTCTAGGAGATTCATAACAATAATAACCAAATCTCATTTCTGTCAAAGTCTGGATCTAACGTGAAACATGGAAACCATAGTCTGATTTATAGCCCCAAGAATCTACAACCAAATCTCAAAAAGAATTAAGCTTCTTGACATGACAAGGCCAAAAATTTAGAAGAAGGAGAGTTCAGTGTAAAGTCAGACATGTTCTGCCTGAATCTGCCTGCAGCAGGCCAGGAGGAAACACTGGCTCTTAATCCTTCCTGAGGCTGAAGTGGCTGGGGTCCTCTTCTACTTGGGATATGCATCTCTTAACTTTCACTCTATATTAAACATATTTTCATTAGGAACTAAAAGGATTTTCTATATAGAAACAGAGGTGGTATCTATGACCTATAAAATAACAAGGAAAAACAGTTCAAGGGGTAAAAGTCTTTTCTCAGAATAAAGGAATTTGACTAAATGGTCTTTAAAATAGGTGCCTTAAACAGGAAACTACAACTTATTTACTTAGAAGTTTTTTCAGTTGAAGCTTTGAAGATATGTAGCCAGGAGTAAGTCATTGGGAAAAAAAAATCAAAAAATAAGAAGCAAAGTGGAAGGTATGTTGTAAACCTGGAGTTAGAGTGGTCACTTGGAATGAATTATTGCTGAGTCCCTGCTCTCAGCAGCACATTTAAATTTTGTTAAAAGATTTTTTTACATACAAATGATTCTGAAGAAGGGATCCAAATCCATGGTTCTGAGAGTGCTGCACATTTAAGGTGTTAGCAGAAGGAATGGGGTTACTCCACGAGGGAGAACAGCCCAGGGGTGACACCAAAGCAGGCAACACCTTCACTGACCCATGTGCCAGCCTGCAGAACCCAAGCAGGGCATTGATGAGTGCAACCATCAACAACCCCAGACACATCCAGTGGAAGATCCAGAATCCCTTTAGGGAGTCAATGCCCCAGGAACACACCTGGGAGATGAGCCAGGAAAAAGGCACACCTAGAGTTTAGCTTGGGAAGAGATTAAGGCCAGCCACTAGATTAAGAGGAAATGGAGTTCCTGGAACAATGGAGGGGTGTAATGGGAGGAGAAATGGGTCAGGGTCAGTACAGCCTTGTACTAACCTCAGCACTCTGTCCCAACAGCATCCCCTGAGCCTCAATCACCAGACCAGGTTTAAACTGCATAGTAACTCAGGACAGCACTGGCCTTGAGTGTTGAAATATTCTGATGCAGCTACCATAGGTCTGGAGCTCAGATGCCATATCAGTGTGCAGCCAGGTGAGAGAAGAGAATTACAGTGGACATGTCTCTATTTGTATGTAGCCAGCCCACATTTTTATCAAATTTGCCACAGAGTTCAGAATCTTGAATTGAGTTTGCTGTTGAGCATGTTGGTAACATTCTGCTTTCAGTTAAAAACAAACAAACAAACAAACAAACAAACAAACAAAACCCCGAACTAGACCAATGAGACTAAAGAACAACATTTCACCTTCAGTTTTATTCAGTTACCAAAACAACAGGCAACTATTATGATGCTAATTCTCAGTGATAGGGATTTTGTGGCCATTATGTCATTGCTGCAATAATTTCACAGTGAACATTGTATTCATCCCATGTAATCCTCCCAGTGAGCAGCTTGATCTTGCAGCTTGATCTAATTAGACAAAAGTTTCAGGATTATATTAGGGTCAGACAGAAGAGGTTTGCAGAGAATGAGAGACTGCTAACCACATGGTTACCACATAGTTGTTAGCAGTGGACCTTGAGGAATGATCAAGGCTTGAATCAGGAAAGAATATGGTCTTTTAGGATGCTAAAGCCAAAACTAAACAAACCATTGAGCTCTTGCCAAGTCTACAAAAACTGAGCAAGAAAGAAAATCAAACAAGGTAAAAATTATAAGCAGTCTGCTTGACTTTAGGAAAGGGTAATCCTGCTTCTTGTTATAGATGAAATGAAATGTTTCTGGCAAAAGCTACATTTTTAATAGTCTAATCACTAGGCACTGAAACTCCATTCTTAAGTGGAGTTCATTCTGCTGGGGATATGCAAAGCTATTTTTCTTAACTGCTCAAGCCACCCCACCTACCACAAGCCTTCTCCTGCTCCTTTGAAGTCAATAAAAATGCTCTTATTGATTTCTACAAGCATGGGATGAGATGTAATGCCAAGATCATCCAGGAGGCAGAAAAAGTTGAATATTGAAATAGCATGATGAATACCTGCCATTTTTAGCTCTGCCTTTATACGTAAGCTGCTGCTAAATTTGACCAGAGTCAGGAACACTCCTGTCATGTTTTCTTCCAATCAAGCCTAGTATGGGTGGAAATATCTCATCCTGCTCTGTTGTGGTGAAATATTACACCAGGAGCTGAAGGAAAGTGCTCAGACATCAACCTCCAGCGCTGCTTCCTATTGAGACACTGCTTTAGAGACCTTCCTTTTTTAACTAGAGTCTCATGACTTGAGCAGCTTTTGTGATAAGTGCCTTTACTTTGTGCTAGTTTCTAAAATAACAGATCTCATACAGCTGCATTGCAAGGCAATGATTAACATCTGTCCATTGGCAGAATTTCCCAGATTCTTCTGCTCATGTTTTGAAATAAATCAGTGAGCAAAATAATGAAAACCTAGCCTTTTTTTTTAAACCAAGACAAGGTGAAGAACAGTGTGGGATAGACACCTCCACGAGAGCAGAAGATTCTCCCTTATAGAGCAACTGAAATAAAACCCTTAAGGAATACCAGTGTAGAGATTTAGGTGATGGAGAAAGCTGGTGTGAAGCAAAGAGGGCAAAGAATAACAAGGAGAAGGGAGTGAAGATTACAAACCACTGTCTTCATAAAAAGCAACTGAGACTGCTATACAAAATACATCAATATAGTGACATACCTAATTTTTTATATTATGTTCATAATTCCTTTTCATCACAGAAATATTTAAATCAAATGGTAGACAGGCCTTACTGCTCTAGGGGTTTCACAAAGATGCTTCAGAAGAAAAAGTCCCCTGGGGGTTTGCAGTTGAAATAGGAATTTTCACTGTTATTTGTGTAATCTTACTTGTATCTGCATGTTCAGCTGATGTTCAATAACACCAAAAAATGGTGTAAGTCGACTATTATTTAACATGCTTTTAAGAAAATAAAATCACAGTTTTTGTGAATTTCACCACTGAGGTAGCAGAAATGAATAAATGTGCCAGCAGTTAATGAAAATGTTAAGAGGATCAAAATCGTGCTGAATTTAGCTTGTGGTAAACACGCACTAGTGTTTTTCAAGCACATTAAGGTTTCCTCAAAGCAAAAAAGAATCAGCTAAGACCCAGTTCTGCTGCTACTCGAAACTACTATCCTGTTTGTCACTCAGGCACAAAATGTTCTCTTATTAATTTTGCCTCCATTGCACAGGTATCTTCAAACAGTGTGGAACTGCCCATTCTTCTGTGTAGGTTCTTCATATGCTTTTGTTCTTCTTAATAATGTCACATATAGAAAAGAGACAAAGTGGGAAGGAACAATTTTCTTTGATAAAACCTTGATTGGAAGATATTGTAGGCATAAATAATATTTGCAATACACATCCAACACATGTGCAATTACTGTTATTGGCGGAAGTTGAAATCTGCATGAGCAAGTCACACATAATAGTCTGAGTTGGAAGGAGCCTACAGAAATTATTAAGTCCAGCTCTTAAGTGATTCCCATACAGGAATCAAACCCACAATCTTGGCATGATTAGCACTGTGCTCCAACCAGCTGAGCTAATCTCAAGTATTTGCAAATGAACTGGAGGATCTGTAAAGAACCTTCACTTTTCTGTTGCACTGTGCTATTCTTATGTCAAGGATTTGACTGAGCCCTGATAGCTGTGTTAATAGCTGTTAAAGTGCTGGGTGTGCATGTCTACACTGCCCATTGTGAAGTACGGTCTATTTCTAACGACTTTATGAGGGGCTGCAGAAGAACCTCACAAGGAACATCTTCCTGACATTTAAATGTCACTTGACAGATACAATATTAATGAAAAGCTCGTTCATACTGTCCTCCAGGTTTTTTTTGTTAAAAAACATTCCCAGAAATCTTATGTGCTTATCTATTTTCACCTCAGTTTTGAATAATGAATTTTTTTTTTTTTTTTAATATCTGTATAATGTTTGTCATATGAAACAATTGCTAATAGTTACCAAATAGGACAAGTTCCCCTGGGAAAAGGTGATAAATATAAACTACTCAAACAGCAGTGTGTGTCCATGACTTATTATCTTTTCTCTTGTTTGGTTAATGCTTATAAATTGAGCCCCTAATTTATTTTCAGCTGAGCTTGAAGAAGCAGTTAGAGTTCTAGTTTTATTGCTTACTGTTGGTGTTATAAGCTTCAAAGTAAACTTCCTTCCCAAGATATTATCTCTTATCATTAGCTAGCAGGACATACTTTATCCTACCCTTTCTGGATCAAAAAGAGAGATAAGGCAGTAATACATCTTTTCAGAAACCAACTGAATCTTCTTTTAAGCAAAGTTTATCAATATCTAAGCTAGTATATACAGCTAATATGTTTGTATTTCAGGTAAAGGTGACTTAGAAAAATACCTAAATGTAAGAATCGTAAAGTTTTTCATCCTGTAGAATTGCACGCTCTCTCTGCATATCCTGCAGTATGCTGACTTCAGCTTTGACATTGTGCTGAGACAGTGGCTTGCATTTAGAGACATTTTTAGGATTTCCTTCCAGAACTCTCCAGAGATCTATAGCAATTTCTTATATCACAAATTTAACCTGTGGAGTCAATAATTCTTTCAAAATGTTTCTAACGCATCAATTATTAATTTCACTTTTATATTCAGTGGTTTTCTGCTGATGGCTTTATAGATATATGTTGTTGTGGTGGAGAGGATTGGAGGAAGTGAAGAGGTATATAAAGCAAAGAAAAATCATTAGAAATATTTAAGTTGGAAATCCTTACCTTTCGTAAATTTCATTTCAAATATTGACATCTCATCTTTAGAAAGGTAAATCTTTGATTAGACACTGATAGCAGGCTAACATGTAAAATATTTTATTAAATAGTGTGAAAGTTAAAGTATTGACTGCTAGCTTGTAATAAGGGGAAACATCAGATGGGTGAGTCCCCACATGAAACCTCTGGTCACTGAGGAGTGCCTCAAAAGGAGTGCCTAGGACATTGCACTTTGCAGTGCATTTTTGAGAAGTATTTTTGGTATTAAAAACTTTACCCACAAACTCAGTGCATTCATCATCACCTTCCTTTCTTATCCAGAAAGTGAAATACTCATCCTTGACCATTGCTCCCTTAGCCACAGGAATAGCTGTGTTTCAACAGTGGGCTGGGATTCTTGTTCAAATTTCCTGTCCTAAACCATATCCAATATTTTTGTTTCACTTAAATGAAAAAAAAATACATAGAAATACTATAAACCAAAGGACTTGTGGTTTGGTTTTGAACTTTTATTTTTCTTTCCCAAGAGTGGGCCTTCATAAAAATTAAGGGCCAAATACTATGTGTTTGCAATCTCTCTAATACTGAGGAGAACTTAATAGGACCATTCATCTAACTCTTTGTTTTAATTTTTATTGTAACATTTTATTTTCTTTATTTTCTTTTAAAATACTTTTAAAATAAAATTTTCAGTTTAAAAATAATGCATATATATATATATATATTTATATATATATTCAAATTTGGAAAATATTTTGAGGGGTTTTTTTATCCCAAAGAGAAAAACATGCTGAAATTGTTTCCTTTTCAAGAAAAATATGTGGGCTTTCACTGCTGGCATTCAAAATATGGTAACATTTGATTTTATTTTTCTGCAAAAGGAACAAAATAGAAGAGAGTTTAAGAATGAAAGAAAAAGCACTTTACTTAAAGTCTCTTCAGGGAAGCAAATATATTTCATAACCAGATATGTGCAGGGAAAGTAGACACAGGTCAAGTTTAAAGAAGACATAATCATAAAACCCGAATGAAAGACACTTGTCTAATTTATGTCAAAGGCCCAAGACAACAACTTTGAATGCGTGTGGGAGAACAAAAATGATGCATACAGAGGGCTTAAGGTCCCTTATGATGTTTCTTAAAATAAATTGTGGAGGAGTAGAAAGATGTGCAGTGCATTGAAACTCCAAGGACCTGCAAGTACCACCCCTCCTAGAAGACCCTTAGTTAGAAATGTTCTGAATCATCACTTTACATGATTGTCTCAAAAAAACATGTACTTGAAACGTTAAAGGAAAAGCTGATATTGGAGATCAAGTTTCTCTCCTCTGGCAGCTGTTAATTGAAGAGCACTTTTTATGTTGCTTTCTGTTTTCCACAGACATTTTAAACTGCCAGGGTGGATGTGTTGGTAATCATTTGTAGTGGTTCCAACTCAGCTGATAGAAAGGCAACACTCTCATCAGTTTGCACACCATAAATGCTTGTCAAACCTACGGAAAACATCAAAAGCACTAACACAGTCCTGACAAGCCCACAAAAATACCTCCGTCTTCACCAGAGTAATTTTGTATATCTTCCAAATAGGGGGGCAAACCTGATACACCAGCAGTGCTGGTCAAAACCTGATACAATTGAACTTACTCCCTCACTGTTTCTATATAAACATTTTTAATTTGAAGAAATGATGGTTTGGACTTTTCTATTCTAAATAAGAATTATTTTGTCTTATTATTTTTGAGCTTTTAAATAAATACAATAGCGTACTAATAGCTAACTAAATGTATTCCATTTGCTTTAATGTACAAAAAAGAGATATTTTATGCTATATTTGATAATATTTACAGATATGAGAAACTTATAATTCTTATTTTTCTATTCTGAACACCCATCTGAAAAAAAAGAAAAATGTAACATAGGATATAAAGTAGCAGGTGTTTTTATAATTTGTTTCTATACAGCAAATTGCAATATTCTTAATTTCAAAGTATAGTTATTGTGTGGATTAGACAAATCTTTTCAAAGAATAAAATTTCAATGTGCATAACCAAGCAGCTTTGAACTCTACTCTGGCAACTTCACAATAGAGGTTTGAGAAGCTGGAGATACCCTATATGTAGGCAAGAACTACAGAAAATTTAACCTTCTCTTAAAAAGATTTTGCTCATCAGTAATTATTTGAGTCTGTAGGAAATGACATTTTATAATCCTAATCATAATTCTATGAAGATCCATCCTAAAAGCAAAAAGGTGATGATTATACCCTTTTCCCAGTATTGATTATGTTCTTTTGAAGGTATTAAGCTGCAGTTTTCATCAAGACCTACAACACAGCAGAGTTCTAGCGCAACATAATGCTTGCCTCTACCATAGTTCAAGGACAAAATAATGGCAGGGTGTCAAAACATAGGGTACTAAAGGATTTTACTTTTCAAAGGGGGAAAGAATGAACACTCTTCTTGTACAGTCAGTTTTGGTTTTGCAAAGAGGCAAAGTTATCTCCTCAAAATTATTCTTTTTATTTCCTTCCATCTTAGGTTCACATGAGTGTTCTTTCTTTGTCTCACACACATGTACATCTCTATTTGCCTACCACTTCCCCACTTATATCTGACTGCATATTCATTGATGACAATTTTGGTAAATTCTAGTGACAGGCTATTCAACACCATCTGCAAGAGCAGGGCAGATTTTTCCCAATAAAATAAATTAACAATATAATTGTTTTATCTTTAAAACCCCCAATTTCCAGACTATTGGAAGGAATTAGGAAAGATGAAATATCTGTTTTCATTAATGTTCATTGTATAAAAGTGCTCAGACTTAAAAATATGCGAAAGTATCCACTGGCCTCTGTGAGGGAATATGTAAGGCTTGGTTCTTGTCCTGAAGATCTTAATCTCAAAGAAAACTCAATATTTAAAGACAATTAATGTGAGAGAGGATGACTAAATTGTCTGCCAAAACACTCCCTAAGAATCACTTATTATTTAAATCCACCTAAATACCCTGAAAAGAAGGACTGGTTGAAGGCTTCACATTCAGCCACTCTATTCCTGTCCCTTTAGCTTCAATCAGCCTAATTTATACATGCCAGCTCACCTATCCCCATGCCACCCCCCTCAGCAGCCTCCTAGTTTTTAGGAATTAATATTTCATTAAAATAAAGGTTAGCACCATAGGGTGTTAATGGCATTGTATTTCTATTCAGAACACTAAGTGTAATTTGAATCATCAATAGAAGAAACAGAAGGAACAGAAGGAATGACCTTTCTTGAAAATGTGCTGCAGGAAGAGAAATGTCAATAAAAAGCAAACAGTGTTTTGCATATCCCCTTACAAACAGCCCATTCCTGTTTATGCAGTTAGGAGAGGAGGCTTTTTGAGAGCCATCAGCTTGGCACAAGGGATCACTTGACAACGTGGGAGTGAAATAAGAGCTTACACATCCCATGCAGTGTCCTGCTGCTCAGCTTCAGCAATCAAATATACATGAAGCTCTTTGCTTCAAAATGGCAACAAGTTTAGGACCAGCAGATTAGAGAAATCAATGACTTTATCTTGTGTTATCCTGTTCTCTTTAAAATTCCAAGAACGTCAAGCAAACAAATACATGACCATAATACAAATGCTATAAAAGGACCATAATACCAGAAACATTCACTGCTTGAAGAAATAAACACTATTAAATGTGAATATTTTTATACTGCTATATAGGCTCTAAATAAGGCATCAGATCTGGTTCTCCTAAAACTGCTGTAAAGCTTGGGGAAAGCCCTTTTGAATTATTCTCAAACTCCCTAAAATTTCTGTAGTTTTCTGTAGAAAACTTGATTCCAATCACTTCCTGTGAGAGAAACAAAATACAACAAAACAACCAACAAAAAAACCACGAAACAAACTCAACTGTTTAGAAAGTCAAAAAAGACACCACCAAATAAATGTGAATCTTTCAAGCATAAATGTGACAGGAAAGGTTTTCTAAGTCCATAATTTAAGAACATACTGATTCTGCAACAGAGAATGGTTTTTGAAAGCAGTTGCTTTTGAAAGCAGTTTACAGTGTTGCACTACAGATCAATCTTTCTCCCTGTAGTTCATACCTCATCCCTTTCTCTCTGTAGTTCATGCCTCTGCAGGAAAGAACTCCCAATAGGATCTGCTCTGAGCATTTCAAATCTGTGTTCTTTATCCTCTTAATTTTCCCTTTACCCTCTACAAAATAATAACATGATCTAGAAAGAAGAAGTGCAGTAAATGAACTGCACTTCTAAATATGACTAAATATGTTGGAGAGATAAAAACATGTCAGTTATTTGACAAAATGTGGGTTAAATATTGTCCTCATTTTCCAGTCTTCTTAACCAGCCTGTCAATAAACCTCAGGATTTACCTCTGAGCCTCCAGCCGTGTTACTCCATGACATGATCAGCATGAACTGAGCTCAGCTTCTGAACCCTTACCAGAACTGGGGATAATGAGTCATCAGTTTAAGCATTTAATATAGCATGAGTTTGCATATCAGGACAATAAAAGTCTGTGTGACATCTGTGGGACAGCAACTAGAGAACTTGGATAAGCAGTTTAAGCCTCATTCTGGATGTCTTGGTCCCCTTCCATTCTTACTGTGCTGAGGGAGCACATTTCACATGAACTAAACCATGTAAAAAACCTATCATTTGTATGGCTGTATACAAAACAAAGGTCAGGTTTCTGGAGGAATTGAGGATAAATGTGCATTGTTATTTTTACTTCCCCCACAGAAAATTGATTATCAGTAGTTCTCGCAGGAGAAAAGAATTACCTGCCTGGAATCCATTTAAAAAGAGAAATTCTGAATTACTCTCTGGGGAACATCTTGATTAATTTTATTCATACTTTCAGGATAGTTTTAATTCCCTTTAAAACTTCATCTGGGGGAAAAAAATATAAAATAAAACCCAGAGGTAAAAAGAAAAAGTAGGGGAGGGAGGAGGGGAAGAAGGAAGACATACAGGCTACTAATGGAACTCTCATTGAAGCCTTAATTAAAAGGAGGCACTTGATCACTCTGTAATCACTGCCTTGAATTAAATGTCTCAAGTGCAATAACTAAAATATAATGGGACCATTCAAACCGATATAATGGAACAACATACCTTTTTTTTTTGGCTTATTCTTGGTTCCTCCAGATCTCTTTTTATAAGTATTATTAAAAATGCATATTTATATTGCTTGGAGGCAATCTCTTCCCAAGAGTTCAATCACGAGAACAACAGAAGTGGCAATTGCCGAGGTACTTCTCGGATTAAGAATCTCCTACGGGTTCAACATTTGTATAGGCAGAGTAACAAGATCTCTGAAGCTTTGAATAATTAGCCTTTCTGCAAAGAAAATGAGACCACTTTCCTTCACATCAGGGTAACCTTGAAGAAAGTTTGTTGAAGTTAAGTTTTCACTAATTAAAAAGGGGAAATAAGGGAGATGAGAGGGAGGAAAAAAAAAGGACGTTTTATAGGGCAACATTGTAAAGGCACAACAGGGAAAAAAAGAAGTTGTTAAGCAGTATACAGATGAAATGAAACAGTGAAATAATATATAAAGATAAAAACAGATAAAAAAAATGCTCTTAATTTAAATTTTTATTGCCAATTAACTTAAGGTACCCCTGTATTGAGAGGATATAACAACAACATGTGTAAGCAAGTTTTCAATTCCTACTTCTGAGTTCATATTCTTGCAGCAAATTTAGTACCAGAGTTAAGGGGTTTTTTTTAAAATTTTTGACAAGCACTATAGCAATACCTGGGTGGATTATTAAGGAAAGAGAAACAATGTAAAAAAGAGATTTCATTAGCAGGATACCTTGCTGTAAATTAAAAGCCTGCAGGCAAGCACATATGGCACATCAGGTATGGGATGCAGAGACTTATTAAATGCCCAAAGCATATTTCTGACAAGAACTGAAGCAAAACCCAGAAAATGAAATGCAGGAAGTTTCAATATATTCAAAATACCATTCAATTTCTTAAGCCTTTATTATATGTATAGCATGAGAAATAAATAATAAGGAATAGATTTATGTACTGAAAGACAAAACATAAAGAAAAAGAAAAATTTTTGAGGAAAACCAGATCTTGCTTCCAGTGTAGTAGTAGTAGGACTCCGGTTTTGATGTACTGTAGGCTTTATTTAAACCAAGTTTGCTAAAGCTGTCTGCTTTCAGAAAAGGAAAACTATTTGTTTCCAACTGGGTATCTTTCAGCAGGCTAATTCTTTACTTTTTACAATCCTAAAAACCAAACAAAAAGAAAGTGCTAACTTTAGAGTCATAAATGTCAGCGTGAATAACAAAACACGATAAACTTAAAAAAAAAAAGTGGGAAATGCAGATTCTCAAGGCTCTTACCAGCTTTCTCCTAGTCAAGGTGAGGGATTATATTCTCTAAGTATTTAGGGCATGTTAAAGGACTTAATGGATTCGTAGGCCCTTCTGATGATACAGATCCCACTGAAATTGGCTGTGTTGTGTCCTCATCATAGGTATCTGGGATCATAGTGCCCAAGAAATTGCTGCCTGTAGTAGCTGAAACATGGAAGAAAGCTGCAGCTACCTCTGAGTGCCTGCACAGTCCATTTCCCAGGTGAGAAGAAGGTCACCTAGCTCTTTCTGGAAAGCTCTTTCCCCACTGTTAACAAGGTTACCCAAGAAATCATCCCTTAGGGCCCACAACAGAGCTGAAAATCCTGCAGGAGCTGAAGTCTGCTCTGTACCTCCTGGGTTAATGTCTGAAGGGCCTTTCACTTATACCACACTGAACTCAAACACAATGTGACAAACAGGCAAAGAAATTCATGTTGTGATTACACCAGTTAAGCAATTTTTATAATTGCTTATAGCTGTATGATTGTTTATTATTCCTCTGGCAGCATAGAAATGTTAACAGTTTAAATGAACAGAAGTGTGAGTAAAAGTTGAATCAATTACTGACAAAACTTGCTAAAAATGACACAGAAGTTGACACATTAGAATGACATAGAAATGACGTATTAATTGCCTTTATAGGTTTGGGTAGTAGTTAATAAATTTCACATTATTTAAATTGGAAAGTCATATGTGGCATCACTGAACCTGAAGTGTATCTCTAAACAAGGGGGAGCCCATGGGCCTGAATAGTAAGTTATGGCTTATTTAGCACATTTTTAATGTCACATGTTGTTTACACTGAACTCAAAAAATTACAATTAGAAAACACCAAAATTTGAATTTCATGGGCGGGATTCTTTGTGGTGATGGCTCCACTTGAGCTTTTAAAAAAAGAGGGTCCTAATTGGGATATAGGCAGTAATGTAATAGAGTGTTCAATTCATTACCCTGGATTTAATATTAGGGTAGAAATCTATCAACTGAACTGTGAGGGCAACATATTTCATTTCTCTAAGGTATATAAGAGTCCAGTGCAAACCCTGCCAATGATATTGCAATAATGAGTGTTCAGGGGTTATTCAGAATAACAACAGGGCCATATGCCACCTTCTCTAACCCATCCTCTAATACACATGGGGACAAGATTTCTACTTGGATTTTTATTTACATTGATTTTCATATTATTAAGCATGAGTGGAGATGAGGGATCTCTGTGTTCTGCCACTGGAGGAAAAACTAAGTCATTTTCTTCCATAAATGCTAACCATTGTCAAAGTTTTACTGACATCCCAAAAGAATTATATGCACTTGTCTTTGCATTCAGCTGGCACTCAACACCTTAAAGAACTGTGTCCTCTACTGAAACAATTGAAAGATTTAATTTTTTTCCCTGACACCTCATACATGGAAGAGGTAAAGGCACAGTGTGATATATGGGTTTCATTTTGGAGAAAGTTTTCTTTGTGGAATTCTTGCAAGAAAAAGCTCTAGTTATTTTCTAGCATTTTATTATTCCTTTATGATTGTGGCACAGATGCCGTTTTTGGAAAATACGTTTTCTCACAGGCAAGAAATCAGTAGATTGGCAGGAAGGACTCATTCCTGTATTGGTTGGGTTCAAGAAACAAAGCATTTAATGCGGATTCTACTTATGGGTTTTGAAACACCTGTTTCTAAAAATAGCACAAAAGTTGATGAAAGTATTTCAGCTTATTTTTGACTGCCATAAAAGATTCCTTTGAGGCAAAGTACAACATATCAAATCTCAGAGTTTTTACACGAGTAGAACACAAAATCTCAGCTTCACAAAATTATTTTCTAAGATAAAAATAAAAAAAATGTTACACACACTCTTAAAATTTCAATAACAGAATAAAGTTAGAAATACTCATTATACAACATTTTTAATACAGATTATTTCTTTTCTCAGATATGAAGTAATATGTATCATATACAATAGCATTGTTGTTCCTTTCAAGAAAAGTGCTGTCACCCAGAAAAGTGTGCCAAATTTCTTAGCATTTACCAGAAACTAAATGAATAAAAACGAGTCCAATTTCACCTAAATTCAAGTGTTAACTAGTTAAGCAAGTAGTGTAATGCAATGGAAATTTATTGAAATGCTTTTGGGGGAAGATTATTTTGTAATGGTCTCAAACAAACATTGCCCTCCCATTTCTTTTCCCTTTTGTGGGCTCACGTGGGTGTGTAAAGAAAAGGAGATGTGATGCAGTCTGACCCCTAGATGAGATTTGGAGAGCACAGGGTAGAAGTTGTTGTAACCTCTGCAAATATGCAGAGGTATGACTCAGGCTTTTTTTCTTATTGCAGCATGTAATGCCAAATAAAAATATGAGACCAACTAAATAGCTGGGAAATTCTATCATCCTTGCTAGTAGGTAACAAAGGTGGATACCCAAAAAGGAAATATGGAGATGGCCCTGCATTATAAACCAGGAAGTGAAAAAGGAGATTCTAACTATTAAATTGTGATGGAATGAAGAGCATTTATCCACAACCAAAATGCAGATACACCAAACCCCTGGTGTTTGCATAATCCAATGCCAAAAAATTCTGGTTTCACATTTTTTTTCTCTTATTGTGGAAGAAATTAATATTTTTAATTTTCAAATAATCCTTATAATGACCAAATTAACATTTTATTAAACCTTATGGATTCTCTCTCTGAGAAACTATATAGCAAGAGAAACATTTTGCATCCCAAAATGCTACTTCTTTGCAAAAAAGTGACAAAGAAAAATGTTAACTTCCACTTCAACCTTAAAATCATTCCCGGTTGCTATTGGACTTCAAAGGCTCTTTGTTCCTCTCATCTTTGAGAGACTTTTTGCGAATCTTGTAGAAAACTAAACATAAACTGACTAGCGAAACTCAAATGCTGTTTCATGTATTAGAGATTACTGAAACTGACTGAAATTTTTTTTAAAAAATTTTGACTTAAAGTTCTAAAGTAAATTTTAAAAGAATGATGTATCCCTCTAGCTCAGTACAGTTTGAATCTCAGTCACAATTTTCCTTTGATAGTCTTTGTATGTTGCAGGCACAGCCTCAAGCAAAGACAAGTAGAAAAGGGATGTAAGGATGTATTTTTCATGCCAATAAGCAAGGGAGAAATTTAAACTCAAGTGCTTGCCAAAGAAGAAATAGACTAATAATTACAGATACAAAAAATTAAAATACAAGGTATTATAATAAATTATATATAAATTTTGCTTCATAAGTTGAATAATATCATTTTTATATTCTGTACTGCATAGTGAAATAAATGATATTTAATCTTCTTACATGTATAATACAAACTTTTACCAATGCTGTATCATGATCCTGCTTTGTAAAGCACTTGAGGGTTTTTTTTGTCCCCTCTTACAGAAAACTGAAAAGGTTTTCTTCTCAAAATCTGACCCAGTCCAGCCTTTTTTAATTCATAAGTTCTCAACAGCGAGAGTTAGTTGCCTGTCTCAAAGCAGGATGAGCAAATATTTTAAAACAAACAATAATCCTGTGCTAAGATATTGTTATGATTGAACCCCTCAAAGTGATAATAATATGGAAATTATAAAGATTTGAAGTCCCAAAGGCAACTTTTACTCAAATGTGTTATACGTACACAGCAATATATTTTCTACTTAAAACTGTGATAGTAAGGAAAAGCTTATGGCAGTTTCTTCTCTTGTGGGCAAGGACACCTCTTAAAATGAAAAAGACTGATATTTCAGGTGGTGTACATAAATCACAGCACATAACATTTTAAAAGCCTGATTCGCTGATGCTTTGTAAGACTTATCCAGCCAACTAAAATAAATACTGATGGTACTGACAGCTCTTCAGAAATTCTCAGAGACATCTGTTCACCGATGGGGTCTGTAGTCTTACAAAAGAGAAATCTGAAGGGAAGCAAAATGGAAAATATTCCTTTGAGCCTTAGAAATGCTCAGGGTTTGGCTTAAACTTCAAGTCAGTTTCCTTCCTTCCTTCCTTCCTTCCTTCCTTCCTTCCTTCCTTCCTTCCTTCCTTCCTTCCTTCCTTCCTTCCTTCCTTCCTTCCTTCCTTCCTTCCTTCCTTCCTTCCTTCCTTCCTTCCTTCCTTCCTTCCTTCCTTCCTTCCTTCCTTCCTTCCTTCCTTCCTTCCTTCCTTCCTTCCTTCCTTCCTTCCTTCCTTCCTTCCTTCCTTCCTTCCTTCCTTCCTTCCTTCCTTCCTTCCTTCCTTCCTTCCTTCCTTCCTTCCTTCCTTCCTTCCTTCCTTCCTTCCTTCCTTCCTTCCTTCCTTCCTTCCTTCCTTCCTTCCTTCCTTCCTTCCTTCCTTCCTTCCTTCCTTCCTTCCTTCCTTCCTTCCTTCCTTCCTTCCTTCCTTCCTTCCTTCCTTCCTTCCTTCCTTCCTTCCTTCCTTCCTTCCTTCCTTCCTTCCTTCCTTCCTTCCTTCCTTCCTTTTTATATTTTCTCAGATTTTCTCTTACCTTCTTCCATTTTTAATACCAATTTCATTGTGCTCCAAATTGTCGTGTGCCATTATAAATTATAATTACCACTCAGCTTTGAATTTCTGGCACTGGAGAACTCACAGCTGCAAACCTCTGCAAAATACTCAAAGACATGGAAAACTGGAGCTTGATAAAGCTGATTTTAGGTTTAACAAAGAGTTCAAAGAAATGTTCTCTAATGTGTAATGGGTACCATATATACTAAATTTGGATGCAAAGAGAAGCTGTGGACCAATGAAGGAAACAAAATAATGTATAAATGTATGTTAATAAACGCATAAAAAATTATAAAAAGTAGATCCCAGAGTGATGAATAAAAAACCATCAACATAAATATCATATTCCTCCTGGCAAAGGACTTGCATGCTGGCAATTAGCTGCTAACGTTGGCATTCATCACCAGCACCAGAGTGAAGCCACCCAGAGGAGCAGAGGAAGGTGAACATAACTGCAAAACAACAGGGTAGGTTCATACAACTTAATTATATAATGGATAACTGTAATTTCTAAACCACATGATTATTCTTTCTTTTCCTATGAGGAACAGATTTGGACTAATAATATTGAGACTTTCAAGATATCAGTTGTATTAGCAATGAATTCTTGTGATTATGTATGCATAGTGTGTTGTTTCTCTGACTATAAACAAGATTTGAATGTTACATGCAAAATTTGTTGTATAAAATTTAGGTGTAACCATCTGTAATGTTTTTTTAATGTCACCTTGACAGAAAACAAATAAAAAGGAAGAAAAACACTGAAGAACATAACTTAAAGGATTAATTCCTACTTTTGAATGGGTTAAATTACATTTGGCATCTGAAGTAAAATGAGGATATAATGACTAGACTGAATTGTAATTACCAGCCTATGATATCTCCTCTTTTATTTTGTTGGCTTTGCAGAATTATCTAATATTTTGGACTGAACAGCAGAAATATTAAGGAATGGATGTATTGTCAGCAATTAATTTACTCAGCATTTACCCAGCAAAAGAGAAATATATTCCTCTGTCCTCTCTGTGTAGAAATAGGATTACCTCATCCCTGCACTGTCTCTCATATCTGTCAGCTCCAACATTCATCCATCTCTGAGAATGCAGGTCTGTGAAGAGAGATCCCCTTCTTTGTGCAGACTTGTACAGAAACCATCGGAGGACTCAGCCTTGCAATACTTTTAAAGGATCAACTCTGCCCTTGAGGCAATCCTGAGGTATTCTGGGAAGGAATGTGTCCTGATTTTACCTGAGATTAAGTCTAATTTTTTTTCCCTTTCACTTTCACAGCTAAAGTGCTGTGTTATTTATTTAGTATATACAGAGACAATCGTGCTGATGACACAGGGACATTATGGTAGTTGTTCAATGGTGCTTACTCTAAATAAAGCTTTTTTTGCTGTCTCATGCTCTGCCAGTGAGCAGGTGCACAAGGACCTGAAGGAAAGCACAGCCAGGACAGCTGGCCTGCCCTGGCCAAGGGGATATTCCACACCACAGAATGTCATGCTCCCTCTGTAAAATGGGGAGAGCTGGCTGGGAGCTGCTGCTGCTGCTGTTCAGGGATGGACTGGGTGTTGAGTAGGTGGTGAGCAATTTTGTTGTGTATTGCTTGTTTTTCTGGGGTTTTACTGCTCTCTCCTTCTCTCCTTTTCATTACTACTATTATTAGCAGTGGTAACGTATTTTATTTTGTTTTCATTATTAAACTGGTTTTATATTAAACTATGATGTTTTACATTTTCTTTACTGTTCTCTGTCCTCCATTGGGGGGAGGAGGGAGATTGGTAAGTGGGCAGCTCAGGGATCCTTATTTGCCAGCTGCTATTGCATGATGGTACGCAGTAGCAGATTTTTGTTCTTGGTTTTGGTTTTGGTTTTGGTTGCTTTGCTGGGCAAACACATTAATTGGTTTGCCGTCCTTTCCTCAAATCCAAAATAACTTCACAAATGTATTTGGAATCCTGAGTGCAGCCTTTTTCACTCAGCAAAATCATCCTTAAAGACAAACCAGCCGATAAGTCTCTACAAATGTCTTTGTAGAGATTGAACAGATCAAAGACTTGCACAGAAAAAGTCCCCAGGTTTTATTTTCCAGTTTTGTCTTTCCAAGTAAACTTTATGTGTGCTGAGGACTTTCTTTCCACAAAGTACCACTGTCTGACACTGCATAAGAAATTAGGAATGAATTTCTGGTTTTGCTTTTCTTAGCTTGTTCAGATTGCTTGACCTTTTTTTTCTTGACCAGTCTAAAGGTGTGATTATCTCCCTGTATTCAGGACAGCTTCTCCTTTGGCACTGTGCAGTTCTGGGGCACACAATTTAAGAAGGTCCCTGGATGTGTCCAGTGGAAAGCAACAAAGCAGGTGAAAGGGCTGGAAATCTGGAACTGTGAGGAGTGGATAGGGATTTGGCTTGTCTAGTTTGGAGAAAAAGAGGCTCAGGGGAAATCTCATTGCTCTCTGCAGCTTCTTGAGGAGAGGATTTGGGGAGGGATGTGCTGGGATCTCCCTGGGATCCAGTGGTAGGATGCATGGGAATGGTTCTTCACTACTTTTGGAGGGTGGTCAAAGACTGAAACAGTATTCCTAGAGTGCTGGTTGATACCCCAAGCCCCAAAAATATATTTCCATTCCAATAATCATATTGCTTTTCTCAGCCTCTGGTAGCCTCTGATCATAAAGTTAATATTTTATAATGAGTTGATTTTTCATTTTTTTACTGACTTCTGTAACAGAACATGCAAGGATCAATATAAAGTTAAGCCTTTTAGTTGCCTCCTGGTAGGTTAGCATCGTGGGGCTAAGATGGCATATATCATTATGTGACAGCTTCAGTTACAGATTTTTATCACTGGCAGAATGATGTAACCCTCATTACAAAAGAACATTGTTTAATTGATCCATTTGCTCCCAGAAGTCCTGTGGCTTTTTTTCCCTTACAACATAAAGGCCAAATTGCAGTTCAGCTTCAATCAAATGAAAACATTTTATTGCAGCAGGAATAAGAAATACACTCTGCACAATTTAATTACCACGGTTTAAATATGAGAAAATCATTAGACAATTAATGTTACAAATGCTGCCAGAGGATATTTTAAATAATAGTTAAATTAGTGTGGAGAAACCATGAAAAGAGTTTTTTTAAAATGTACTGGCCCCCAACCTTTTCCTAGGTTTCAAATAATTCTTTAAGTTTGCCAGAGTTAATATGAATACACTGCATAGAATTTCAACAAAATGCCTATAGCTTCTAAATGGCTTTAAATAGGCAATCATTTTAGAAAGTGGAGCTAATAACTTCTTCCCTCACCACATGGAATCCCGTGGGAGAAAAACAAACCAAACATTTTTATTTACAAAAAGCAATTGTAAAGAAACAAAAAGTACTCAAAGTGCATCCTCTGTAACAGACCAGAAGCCAAACTGAGAACAAGTTATTCCAAAGGTCTAATTGGGTATTGGCAAGAATAAAGTGGTTTCTGCTGTGGCTTATTTCTCACCACTTATGTTTCAAATAACAGAATCTGTTGGCTTAAAGACTGAATCTCTTTAAGCACTTAATTTTTTTGCATCAAGCTCTACACTGCTACCTCTCCCCAGAACAATAAAACCCTGGAGCCTTCCCTTGCTAGAAAGTAATTAATTTCCTCCCTCTGCAAATCATGCCAAATCTAGGATTGGATAGAATATATAAGAGTTTATTGAAGAGCTTAGAACATTTCTGTGTCTTCCTATCCATTTTTAAGAAATCAAACTTCTTGACATCTGCAGTGTCTGTATCTTAATAACTGCTCTTAATCTTATTTGGGATAGCAGGAGACCATTACAATATAGACACAGTCCTTTCCTTCCCCTTCCCCTTCCCCTTCCTCCATTTCTTTGTTAGGCACCTGACTGAACTGAGACATGACAGTACAGGATTGTGCCTAACGAGTGCGGTATGGAATGGCACCGACTGCAAATTACAGCCACGACATTTCCCTGTTTCAGCAACCTGCCAAGCACACATGCTCATGTTTTCATGTTTTCAAAGTGCATCCTATTCTTAGTGTGCAATTAGGACGGCTGCTTGCCTGCCTTTGCAAATGCCTGCATAAGGGTGCAGTTAAACCAAAACATGTCAGATAAAAATGGCAATGTTTCCCTGCTTAAGTAAAATAAAATAGCGGTAATCAAATCTGCATAACATGTAATATTCATAGACATTTAAATGCATATTTTAAAAAGCCAACTTCATGTAAAAGAGGCTCTGGCAACTTTAAAAAGCTACAGATCTTCTGATGCTGAACATACAGATTTTCAGAAGGTTCTTAAGGATTTTAAACCAGCATATTTTAAAAGAATACTTCTCACATTACTGTATTTTTATATATTTATACAATTTTGATGGATTTATATAATACCTGATAAAAAGCATCCAACAGTTTAGCATCAAGACAGTAAATTCATGAAAAAAAGACTCAATAACAATTAAGCTATTTGAAATATGCAATGAATTCCAAAGCATATAGAAATTTGTCAGACTTAATTCTGATAAGAGATAATAATAAAAATTAAAAAACAGTTTTGAACTATGGAGACTATTACCTCTTAGTTTTCCTGTGGCCTGCATAATAAAGACCAAGAAATTGACAGGAAATTACAATTCTATGCTTTTTCCTTGCCTTCACTGAGACTTTGACTTTTCAGAAGCGTATCCATCCCAATTCGAAAATATCAATTTTTAAAAGGAAACATCCAGAAGCAAACAAAATGTTTAGCTCTTATTTATAAGAAATGAAACCTCCATCATCCCCTCATAATGCTTGCACAGTTCTTAATTTCTGTCCAAATCTTTAGTAAAGGGTGTGCACATATGTACATTTCGAAATCTGAAGTGGATGAAATTTTAAAATATTGACCAGGGTTATTTTAGTAAGAGTTAATATAAAGGTTTAATATTTTTTTTCTAGTAATTTGCATTGTGTGTGTCACAGAAAGAGATCAGAAGTCATGGAAATATTTAATATTTGAGTTGTGTGTAACTCATAAATAAAGCTAACCCTGCAAGCAAGGTTTTTTTCTGATACCAAAGATTGTAACAGAAATTAGTCCAGAAATGAATCTTCACCTCACATAAGAGGCACAGAGACTGGTGAGTATGTGCAGACTGAAATTCTACTTGGACTTAATCATATGCCTTTTTTTTTTTTTTTTAGTTAGTTCAAAATATGTTGATGCCATTTACTGCCTGTTCTACATAGAGTTTTAGGATGGTGGGGAATAAATCTTCTTTTCCCTTGTTCTGTAAAGGCTTTGCTGAGGAAAAGCTATCTAGGACTTACACAGAAAACTAATTAATATTTCAACATTGGATTCTTCAAAGGAAAGAACTGCGTAAAAGTACATTATTCATTGCTGATTTTGCCCACATGATGTCACTTGAGGTTCCCAAAGTAGAAAACATAGAGAGATAAAGAGAATACAGTTAAAGACAAAATAGTACCTCACTAATAACTACGTTTGCGTATTTTGCCCCTTTAATGAATACTGATTTATTTTTGTTTTTCTTATTTTGTAAGAAATTTGGTACAACTCAACACATTGGTTTCAAACCACTTGCTATCTATGGGCCTGCTTGCCTGTGTGATTAATATGCTTTCCTGCCAATTATGTTTTTTTTCTGCATGTGTTTTTTCCATTATATATTGTTTGTTTCAGTACTTTCTCTTCTATAAACCACATATTTCACATTTACGATAGAGGAAGCAAAATGGAAAAAGCAATTTTTCCAAAGTACAAGTATTTTGATTCATTTATGCATATAGAGATTATGTTTCCTTTGTGTTTTCAATACCAAGGAGTATATAGCTTGGGTCAAATGATTTTTAGCCTAAAACAAGTATTAATATCAAAATATGAAAAGAGGTACCAGACTGATATGAGAGTAGTTTATTAAATCCTCTAGCCTTCTTTTGGAAGTAGAAAAAATATAACTTTTTGCCCTGTCTAATTTTACAAATGTGATAGCTTTTATTACTCAATATCTCTATAAAATGTCCTTAAACATAGCTACTACATAGGCCTAATCAACCCTCATATTCACAGAAATTATTGAGGATATTTTCAATTCCTTACTCTTTCATTTGCTTTTTTCCCCAGACATCTTAACTAGCCCAAGTGAAACAAAAAGGGCAAGTAAATTCTGGTATCACTGAAGAACAGTGCATAAAGAACCTTATTCTACAGACTGCAGTTAACAAATTTTAGTGCTATTTTTCCACTTTTGAAAGGTAATATTGGGGTTTGCTTATGTCTTAACTGCTTCTTCCTCATCCTTAGAACACTACATTTTAGTAAGCATGCGTGGTTTTTGCTGATGAAAGTTAGTATTTTCTGTAAAGAAGTGTCATTCTCTCAGGAGTTCCATGATTGTTTCTTTGCATTGCAGCTTATGGAAGTCACTGTGATAAAATTCAGCATGGAAGGTGGAATTACAATGAGTGAAGATAGGTTATATATTCTTATATACAGAATTATATACAGAATAGGTTATATATCAATATATATAGAAAATCTTTGGGGGGGAAAACTGTCTTATTTGACACATTGCAATAGGCTTAGGTAGTATTCAAGTAAGTGAGTAAGTAAATCAGTAAATAAATATATACATACATATCTAAAATTAAATTATTCTTCCCCATTCCCTACAATGCAAGCATTCAAAACTGCATACTGGAAACATCTGACTATATAGTCCTTTCAGCTGTGCAGGATAGAATGTATAGGTATGTAAGCAGCAAAGATATTCAGCACATTTTTATTCCTCTGAAAATGTGTTGAACATTTTCCTAGTGCATTTTTGAGACTGCACAAAGCTCTAGTCCTAAGTTGTCATTGCCTTGATATTTGACAATTTAACATTTTGCAATACTATTTGTCAGCCTTGTTAGGTAGGAGAGCTATATAATCCCCCATATTACCAGAAGAGTACTGAGAAGAAAGAGACCTTTCTCAACATATAACTGAAAGTTCATTGCAGACCAAGTAATTGCTACACAGATGCCAAGATAATTCCCTGTTTTAAGCATTCATCTATTTTGGGTGAGTAGTGAGCCTTAACACTATTTCATCCAAATTAAATTTAGTTGTGCTTTAGATGTACTCCTTTAGAGAGTGGGGAAATCACTTCTTATTATATTCTCAGACACACTGAAGACATAAGTCCTTCTTATGGACTTTTTTATTTCAGAACCTACCCTAATTTATACAGATTTAGTTTTATATTTTGGGCTTTTGGGCTTCAACTGTTTTTTATTCTGCATAGACATAGTAACAGTGCAATGTTATGAAGAGAACAGCAGAAAAAAAATCAGTAATACAACCATAAAACAGTGAAGAACTAACACTGACCTCGGACAAACATACAATTGGGGTTTAAATCAATACAATTTTGCTCAAACAAAGCCTTCGGTTCTTTGTTCAATACTGCTTGGGAGGGTTTAACACAAATGTAATTATAAAGATTATATAGAATTATAAAGAATATAAAAACTGTCTAAATCACCAATAATTGTATGAATAATATTCCTTGTACTTGTCATTCTCAGCTTATTAACCATAAAAAGCTTTGAGTGAATCAATATAAAAATCACAGTCAGCTTGCTATACTGCCCATTGTAAGCAATTGGTTTATTTCAGGGCATAAGGTATTTCCACTTCCAGCTTCTTTTAGTTTACTGACAATCAGTGATGGTTGTAAAAAAATCATCTCCACACCATAGGCAGCTACCAAAAGAGGAAAATATATGTGTTCATTTCCTCTGGAGTCTTGTTATGTACTCTCCAGAGCCTCCATCTGCAAGAAGATTGCTGCATCTTCAACTAGAGGTTGTGGAAATCCACAGCAAAAAGTCAAACTATAGTTTTGGGATAATGCTGTTGATTTCTTTTGTGTACATGAGGCAAGTGTCTGGCAAGGGGCTCCCACAAAAATTGAAATTTTGGTAAACTTTTACAACAGACTGTATACATAGAGGTACCTCAGTGCTGTCATGAACTTGCTAAACATGTGACATTTTACTTTCCAAGGCTGTACATTCTGAGTACCTCAGCTGAAGTGCACAGTCCCTCCACTGTCTCATTCCTTCTTATAGAAAATATTCTCAGTACTCAAAAAAACAAAAAGAAAAACAAAACCCCACCCATTTAGCCTGGGCCAAATAGAAGAATTGTGTTCAAACTTACACACTCATAGGAATGTTAGGAATTTGAAGAGACTCACTTGTCAGTGCTAAGTTATAACCGCAAATCTTTCTGATAGTAGATTTTCATTCTCCTCAGGGCATATGTTTATGATTCAAGGTGGACTTTGTACTGCTAGTAAAGATTTGAAGAAGCCATGAGCAGCTTCTCTGGTCTCTGAAGTATGCTCAGGGAGCAACTAAACCCTGCATCATGAGCATTTCTAGCACTGCTTTGGGCTTTCACAGGAAGTAAAGTCAGTAGCTTAGCATCTGTCAGTTTATCAATTTTAGGCAGTTTTGTTTGCATCAGATGGCAATTGGTACACTGTGTATACAGCCATGTCCCTGGAATCCTTCAGTCCTGCCTGCCTTTGGAGCCACTTCTGAAGTGGCACCCATGTCTCCGAATAAATACATCTGAATATGACCATCCATGTGACTGAGTAAAGCTCCTGACTTAGATGTGGAGGACCAATTTATGACTTGATACTCAGTAATTAATTATTTCTTAAGGAGTCTCTGTTAGGCATTTAGGCTCTTTCTGGCATAAGAATCCATCCAGTGAAATTAATATAAACCTTTGATGTACTTCATTAATTTTTTTCTTAAAATATAAAATAAAAAATTCTAACAATATTGTTTGTGTCTGTAAATGAAATTATCTACAATGGTAGCAAGAATTGACAGTTGTGAGAATTTCAGCTCATTCCTGGAAACATAAACTGTGAAGAAAAAGGAGAAAACAATATTTTACACCTGACAGGCAAGATTATGGTGCCCTGCAGATCTTAACTGCCTACTCCAAATCTTCCCACATCTTTTATTAAGGAACAGTGGGGTGATAAATACTCTGAGAGGTTGCCTTGTTTTCTTGTTTTCCTAAATACTCTATGCAAATAGTTCTGTTTATGGAAAAATAAATCCACAACAATTTAGGCTCCTTTCTATCTTAAAAAAGCAAAATTGCCTTTGAAATTAATATTTCTTTTTTTTTATCCTCTAAATATACAGCAAGTAAATCAAACAGTATTGATTTGGGGGCAGGTATCGTTTTGACATTTTGTATGACCTTATATATCCAAATTTTTCTAAAGTCTTGTTCTTAATATTTACTATCAAAATTTCTGAAAAAAGAACCCTACTTTAAAGCAGAAAGGCCACCAAATATTTGGACATCTTAGTAAACTAAGTTCTGTTCCACTAAGAGCTCTGCATTACAAGATTATTTCAATACACCTTTGGGCTTTGACGAACCCCCATTACAACAGCAGAGTAACAGTAGATTCCTTCTCATATTTGAGGCTGCAGCCATTCACCAAAAAATAGTGTAATTCACCCAGGTGATGAGACACTCTGCAATGTCACAGTGTGACATGAAACTTACCAGTAAATAAATAGAGAAGACCCTTTCATACCATCATTATGAGCATTCCTGGTAACTGAGAAATACAATTTCCAGGAAAAAATACCAGAAAATACTCGAATTTTTTGATACTTTGTAAAGACTTTCTAGAACAAACTGCAACAATGTTAAAGGATTCTTGTCTATAATAGCTAAGCAAAATAAAGGCAATTTAGTAAGATCAAGAGTATACAAAGGAAAGTATATACCGATAGCAAAATTATGGGAGATATAAATGATTCTTTGTACTATCCCTGAAGGTAAATTGTTGCTTATAAAACAGTGAAGTTTCCAAATGAGGGCTGTTTAAGGGATCCCCATGATATCAGTTCTTATTACTCTCCTTTGGACTTTAAGTCCCTACTTGAAGTGGACTGACATCTCTATTTAGTTTTTCAGTTTACCGCTTGAAACTTTTTTACTCCCTTCACAGCCTTTCCTTCATAAACAGTAAAAACTAAAATAGGTGACATTCATTAACAAAACCCATAAATAAACAACATTTATAAAATGTTAAATAAACTCCATTTTTAAACACTGCCCTTCAGAACTGTGGATATTTTCCTTCTTATTATTCCTGGGGAGGAATAAAGGACAAATCATGGGTCTGACTATGAAAGGGAGCACCATTCAATCACGAACTTCCTGCACAACTCTGAGCAAGGTAATTTGCTGCAATGTCGGTTTCCTTTCCTTTGACTACACATCTAACAATTTTATAAAGGAAATAAATTGGTGGGGAAAAGCATCTATTACTGGAAATATGTTCAGTACTGAGAACAACACGACTGAAGCTTCATTTATGTGGCTGCATATTCTAAATAAATGTGTGCATATATGTGTATGTATGCATTCACATGCATTTTCTTTATTTACCCTCCTAATATTCTACATCTCTCTCTGGTTTTTTTTATATCTCTTAGATTATATATATATGAATATATTTTTATAATGAGTTAATTAAGTACATGTAACTGTGTATTAAGACTTGTCCCCCAGCGGATCACAGACAGCATAGGAAAGACCATATCAGCGCTTTCAGTTTTTATTTTTCACTGCCCTGGTATGGAAAATAAAATACAAAATTAACAAAATCAACAATATGCAGAATATAATTAACTCTGCAAAGGCTTCTGAATGGTGCTTTTGAGAATTATACATGGAATCATGGAATGGCTTGGGATGGAAGGAACTATTGAAGATCATCTATTTTCAACACCTGCTATGGTCAGAGGCATCTTTCACTAGACCAGGTTGCTCAGAGCCCTATCCAGCCTGGAACGGTTCCAGGGATGGGGCATCCACAACTTCTCTGGGCAACCTCTTCCATTCCAGTTCCCCATCACCTTCATAGTAAATAATTTCTTCCCACTACCTAATCTAAACCTATTTTATTTCTGTATGAATCCATTCCTCCTTGTCCTGCCACTACAAGCCCTTGTTCACAGTCATTCTCCTTCTTTCTTGCAGGATCCATCAGTCCTGTATCTTCTCTGCATACACACAAGAAGTGTGGAGGTGTCTTCAACAGTTATGCCCAAGTCAAAATAAATACTCAAATTCGAAATGTCAAGGCAAAATTTGCTGTGCTAGTAGATAATTGCTTAGAAAGATTTTCTTCTGTCAAACAAGTCCTAATATTTGTTCAAAGGATTAGAAAATGATGCTAAGGGATCATCATGTTTATCCACATGATCACCAACACTGTCATTATTAGTTGTCAAAACTTTAATATAAAATACAAGCAATAAATTATTTGGTTTTCTTTTTCGACTCTTTTTTCTCCCCATTAATTTTCCATTGTCACCTGTATTTTCTATCTTTCAAATAGAAAAATTGCTATCATTTATTATTTTAATTCACTGAAAAAAGTGACAGTCATCCAAAATTTATATTCTTTACAATAAACTTCAGCATTTATTGCAAAATTCCTATTCCCTTAGATTTTCATTTTGCAGACACTCTCTAAACTTATTTACTAAAAGCTGAATTCTAATAAAAGCAATTTGTGCATTGTTTTCTCTAAATATCTATATAACTAAGCAATACAATATAAGGATATCACTGCAGAATAAAATTAACAAAATACTCTTTGAAATCTAATATAGTTCAATTAAATCTGTTAAAATGAGATTCTTCTTTTCAATGGGATATTCTTTCCTACTGAGATACAAGTCACTGAAAAAAATATGGGTTTCAAATTATGGATTTTTCAAAGAAGTGATAACTTAGCTTTCCATATTTATGTCCTCCTAGTGAATGCCATATAAATTATGATTCATTTTCTACTGAAAAGAAATCTTTTTTTGACCAGCTGTACTTTTGGGACCTGAAAGGCAGAATATTTTTCTCTTTCAAGAAAAACACAGAGTACAGTCAGAAATTTCCTGGCAATTTGCGAATGAATAGTTGTAAATTTGGCAAATTCTCCTAGCAGATTTTTCAGCTTTTTTTTTTCATATATATAAAATACACATAATAGAAGTATGCATAATGTATGTGCATGTACATAAATTTTAAAAAATTCAAAAGATCTTTCATTTTGAGGATTGTTTGTTTGATTGCTTTTATTCTTTTTTGGCAGTTTTTTTATTATTTCACCTTTTTTCTCATTAGGAATGGGACCAGGAGTTTCTTTCTTATTCATGTGTCAAAATATCTCTTAGGTCTTATGTATTATTGTTCTAAAATCAATAAAGGAATCTACATTAATGTGGAAATGTTTTTTTTTTTCTTAAATCGGCTTATATGAATCTGTGTCAAAATAATGTGTGGTTTAATGTCAAGACTGCTTTTATAGAAGTAGCAGACAGAATCAGAAATGTAGAGAGCAATTGCAAAAAAATAAAATCAAATATTTAAAAGGGCAAAGGCAAGGTCAAGAGAAAGGCAACCAAATATCTTATTTCAAAACACATTTCTTACCCACTGTTCAATGAGTCTAATGATTTCAGGTCTGTTGCTGACTTACATTACTGAAAAATGGACTGCAGTGATCATGTGGATAAACATGTTTCTGAGCTCAGATACATGACATCCATATAAATGGCAATGCAGAGCCAGGATCTGATCAGCTCAGTGGATTCACATGGAACCAAATCTCTAAAAATTATACATGTTCTGTAAATATCGTCAGGACCTGATATTTCTCTGGAAAATTATCTCTAGTTTGAATGTGCTAAACTTGTGAAAGAATATAAAACTGAAATGTTCAACAGGAAAAAAACAGTTAAATGTTTGTCCTTTTCTTCTTTTAGCATTCCCAGACTTATGAAGCTTACAACATGAACCAGTGTCTCTTTCATAATCAAATGTGAGGATAATACCTTTCCTTTGACTTCTCATGAATCTCTATCATTCACTAAGAACTGAGGGAAGCAAAGAACCCACATTGTTACAAGTGATCAGTAAAATAATATTTATGAAACCTCAAACATTTAATCATATAGTCCTTTATAAAGATATCTACACAGTAGGAGGCTAGAAAACAAGATGACAAGATATGTACAAAGCATCCTACATAAGTACTCCAAATTGCATCCCTCAAGGGACTCTAAACTGCAGTAGGAAACCAGATTGATAATGTTTTTATTATCTCCACCTTTCCGTTTTTCCAGTATTAACTCAACCATCTGGCATCACCGATCCAGAAGATGTATAAAATAGGTAACCCTTTTCTCGAGCACGAAGAGGACTCCCCTGGATATCACATGCACCTTTGTACTGAGCACCCCAGCCCCTTTAATCTGCCCTGTTCTCTGCACGTGCAGCTGTTGGTCGCTGGAACACCTGGCCTTCTGTCCTCTGACCTTGGCCAGACTCTCTTTGGCCCAAAGCATGCTACCAACAACCCAACTGCTGTGTTAAATGCATTTCTCTTGAGAACTTGAATGTCGTGGAGATCAAATATCTGCCTCTCTGAGTAGATGCAGAATTAATAACTTTTTCAACATTTGTCAAACTTTTAAGTCAAGGAGCTTTCAAATTTTTCACACAAAGCCATTAGTTTAAAAATAGGATGGATATGGCATTAAATGGGAAAAATAAATTCCTACAGTAGAAATATTTAATGTTTTCTCTATTGACAAAGACTAAGCTAAATGTTAGATCTCCCTTGCATTTCTCTGTATGCTTCCTCCTCCATCAGGATGGAGAAAATCCCTAGAATCTAGAGCTTGAACATTCAGGAGTGCTGAGAGTCACATAACCACCAGCAGCAGCTTCTCTGCACTATATCAGGCATTTTTTTCTTCCCTGAAAGTTCTACCTGTGATAGCAGATGCCGTGACATGTAGCATTTTCTCTGCTTTTCTCATCGATGGCATGACTGACGTATTTTATAATCCTACTCCACGGAGTAGCAGATGGTGCCTACCCTTTCTCATCCTTTACAAGACTTGGTATTTCTTTTCTGTCAGTCATTAAGCTAGGATTTTAATTCTTTTTTTCTTTTTTTTTTTTTTTTTTCTGGCTGTACAAGCCATGTTATTTCATACTGCTGTAGCTACTTCTCCTGACAGTCTCATGTCTCTTGAGGTCCAGACTTAGCAAAAAGTCTTGAACTTTTGATGAAACTTTTATTCCAATGTAACAAGCCCTGACTGATCACTGAGTAATGCTATTCTTTAGAAGGACTGACTCTCAAAGTGTGTGAAATTTAAAGGTTGGGGTGTCTCATAGCAATTTAGTGCAAAGATTAATCACTGTCCTTGCCACTAAGAGCAAAGGTTTCAATTAGTAGAAGTACTGCTAACACTGCAGAGAATCCTCAGAAAATGTGTGCATGGTCATACACCTTTTCTGCTCCACCTCTACATGAGATGACAGTCACATAGCACATGAAAGCACTAAAATCCTCAAAGTAGTACACCATACCACTCAATAGAACAAGTTCATTTGGGTTCAAAATAGTGTTCAAACAGTTCTGCTCAGTGTAATGTTTCTTCCCTGCTCTGTGTGCATGAAAAATTTGATCAAACATCTGTATCTTCTACGTGATTCTGTCCTCTATTTTTCACGGGTATACAGTCTCACTGAGTCATACACTCATTATGAATATAATTAAATTTGCCAGGGACCTTTATCAAGGAACTACACTTACCACATGATAACTGAGGCAGAAATGGATATCTCAAAAAGTAAAAGTAGTCAGGAATAGAGCCTAATCTTTTATGTTTTAAAACGCCCTTCCAGTCTGAATGAGACAAAGCTGAGGAACTTGCACGGAATTTCTGGATATTGCTGAAAGATTCCAGTGCTGATTACTGAGTCACAGATGTAACTTGCTGCATTTGGCTTTAGCAACAGCAGTTTCTACTCTTCCCTTTTCCTGTATTTCTTATAGTTGTTTTAGAAAACAGGCGCTTTAAAATCTCTAAATTTAGAAGCAAAAGAAATTTCCTCAAACATACATCAATTTCTTGATGAAGATTGTACTGCTTGTCATTTTCATCCCTATTATTCTTACATTCATACATGCCAGTAACCACCTTACACCATGAACACAGTATTTAAAAATAATATTTAATTACCACACAGAATACCACACTAGCCACCAGTAAAAATATCATTTAAAGTCATGCATATCTTACAATTTTATAGTGTCTCCCTATTGAAGAGTGTACAATGAAGAGTGTGTATACAATTGCATGATAGATATCTGCAACAAAGAATTAGTTATGTAGTTTCTCTTAGCTATAATATTGCAAAATTATGTAAATATTAAATTCTCATTAAATAAAATTAATGCATTAAAATAATAAAAATATAATTTTGAAAGAAGGGTATTGAGGAAGAGAGAAATTGCAATCACTGTAGGAATGTGCCCCCTGTTGATGGAGTGACTAAATTATTCTTTGTCTGATTAAAAAGGCAAAAAGCTGAAAGCTCAGAAGTTTTTCTCCCAAATTTGGTAAAAAGACACCTCATAGGACCTTTGGGACTTCACTTCAGACATGGGGGTGGCCTTATTGGACAGAGGCCAAGAGGTCCTGCCTAGGTAATTCACTAGAAAAAGAAGAGAACAAAGGAAATAATCGCTTTTGTGGGGCGTTTTAGCAGGAGCAAGGACCTCTTGCCCCTGGCTCACTTTTTCTCTTTAAGAAAAGAGAAAAACTCTCTCTTTCAAGAGCTTTGCTATTTTGCCTTTTATTAAACCTTTTTCAGTTTCAAACACTACCTCAGAAGCCACCCTGCTAATTTTATGCTGTTCCAGGTAGCTGAGCTCTCATGTGTGTGATGAGTTTCTCTGAGAGCTCATAAGACCTGGCTCAGAGAGTAATGCATCAAAGCACCATTAAATACGTTCCCTCATAGCTCTTTTTTTAATTTTTAATTAACTAATAAGATAATGAAGAACATAAAAAATATACAAGCAATGGATGCTATATCATTGCTGCTCCAACAGAATGCCTTCAGTTTTCCAAGATTTTAAGTTGGCTATAAGAAATTAATGTTATGAAACACTGAACTTGTGCTTGAGGGCTGAGGTCTGATCAGGCAAGTGCAAATGAGGCAGCTGTTAGGGAGGGGTACATCTCTCATCTTTGAGAGATATGACTGGAAGGCATTCAAAGATCTGTGCGTGGAAGATAGCTGTGAATGCAGAAGGAAATGAGACTGGATGAAGTGTTTCCATCCAAACCTTTTCTGATGAATAACTGTGGTGTTGGTAAGGCGAATTTCTGTGGAAGGAGTTTGCCTTTCTTGGAATAGATTTTTCAGCATAAACCTAGGATCTAACTTCTTTTCTTCTAAGGAAGAAAAGCTGGGTTTGTAAAGTTCTTCTCTTCTCTGGCAAAATTTAAGAGCTCTCACACCAAAAAGGAGAAAAGGCATTTTGAGCAGCATTAAACAAATCAGCCTTTTCACAAACATCCACTAACATGTAAACATATAATGTTGTTGAAAATATGTTGTCTATCCAAATCATACTAAGTGTAAAAAGGAAGAAGTAAACAAGCAAGAGGAATTCAAAAGCACCCTGCTTTTGCAGGTGGTTTTGAAAGAAAAAAAACGCAAAAAAATGATTTTTTCTTTCACGCTGAGCAAACAGAAAGGTAAAAAAAAAGGCTTGCTGAGTGAGCTGCTCTATCCTGCCTTCGAAACACATTAATATCCAGCAGGTCATAAGAACTGCATAACCTGCATCAGTTGTGTGACAGCATTTGGCTGATGTCAATGTAGGTTCATATTTCCAGGGCAGCTTAATTGTCATTAGGCTGTTTGCCTTAAGCAAAAAATTGGTGAGAAGGGGGGTTCAAGAGCTTATAGGACAGTTTTTGTTTATCTAGCTATTTTTTTTTTCTTTCTCCTGGCCATGTACAGTGTGTGCTGTATTTTATAACTAAGCAATGAAGCACAAGCTGTATGGCAGCTATTCTTGAGGGACTCAGCCTGAAAGAAGTTGCCCAAATAGCACACTTCAGTGCATCTGCACTGGATTTTGCCTCAGAACAGGGAATCAGGAAGAGTATTACGCATGAGACCTGAGCAGTAAATGTCACCAGAATTCATTTGGTGCGTTCAGATTTACCAGCATGAAAACAACACTACTGCTCTGCTGTCAGCAAAAATGATGTTCTGCAAGTACTCGTGGCAAGAGTTGGTCACATGGCAAGAGTTTCTCTCATTACATTCTTGCACAGGAGATTTGCTCTTTCTCACCTTCAATTTGACATTTTACAGGGATTAGGAACATAAGTCAGAAAGAAAATTGTATAATGCATTGTTTTCTCCCTGTGCCTGACTGCTGCTAATCTTAAGTCAACAAATGTCAGATTTCAATTTTAGTGAATTACTGCATCACAGACAGCAAAAAAATCAATCTTCCTAGCTTTTATTTTTCTAATTATTTCCTATGCAATGAATGAAGAAAAAAAATTAATTTTGCTATATCTGTCTGACACCTGCTTACCATCATAGTTTTGAACATCTGAAGCAATTAGAATTGTCAAGATATCCTGGTTACACAAAGGTATGGTTTTCATGGCAATTTTATTTTCTTTAGGAAGGAAGATGACCTATTGTGACTTCAAACATTTTCTCTCTATAGAAAATACAAGAATTCTCCGTAAATTGACCATATATCACTATAAAGATATAAAGAAATGGAAGTCCTAGAAAATATTTTATTATGCTCAAACTTTTTTTATTGAAACAAATGTGACCATAAATAAAAACCAGTTACTTCAAAGATATATTAATTATTTAGAAACTATTCTAAGAAAAAAATTATAAAAAATCTCATCCTTTGCAAATTAAGAATTTGTGTTACAGTTTAATGTTAAGAACTTTTTACTTTCCATGCTTCATAGATGTCATCCTGTATAATGAAGAAATGTTTACCGAGTCAAAATAAATATTATTTAAACACATCATTATTCAACAAAATCTGAGCAGAATGTTAAGAAGATTTACCCACCGCCATTACTTAATTACACATATAATGTCACTGTCCTAATTAATGTGGATTAAGCTGTTACTGATTCTTTGTAAAATGGGGTTTTGCATGCAAACCTTCCCAGATATTCTGGAGCTAAAGCTCTCGGAAATCTTTGATGGACTTCGAGATCTCTTAACCATGTTGATTTTATTTTTATTTTTCCTACACCCAGCAGTGTAATTACAATGTTAGTATAGGAGGAACAGTTGAAATGCCACAATCAATACCCAGATAGTATTTTTAAAGCCTTTAAAAAACCATGTGTCTTTTCAACTGAGTTTGCAAGGAGATAAATGATTGTTGAATATCTCTCAAAGCAAAACAAAACATACAAGGAATTAGTGTTGGAAGAACAGAGTAAACTTTAGGCACAGACAAACAGATGAGAAAACAACCATGGCCATGGTACAAACACCATCTGTACTGGCAGCACACCTTAGACATAAGCAGGTTTGCTGCTGTCACTGCTGAGACTGAGGTAGGGCTTAGGCTGTGATCCAGGGCACCTATTTCCAGGGCCCCTCAAGCCAGCAGACTCAGCTGGCTTGAGACATCATTCTTATCCCCTTCTCTCTTTTGCAGGGCAACAGTAGCACCAAAGACATCATTCTCCAATTTTGTCCTTGTTTTGTAGGCAGCTCTGCCTACAAAAAATTTCTCTCCCCTTCCTATATCAAGAAAAACCCAGGTCCAGACTAGCTTCCACTTCTCACTCTCAGGCTTGAAAAATTGCTTTCTCACAATACACTGTGGAGAAGCCTTGAGTCAAGGGGTCAAGGTGTTTATACCGGAGCCACTTCAGACTGATTCTGAAACTCCTGAAACTATGCTTTCTCTGGGTAAGCACATTGGAACATTTCACATTAACACCTAGTAGAATCTCTCACCAAAAAAACCCCAAAAATAAACCAGCACAATATTTATTGATTAGTTAGGCATGAAATAAGGGTAAGGAGGTTAGCCAGAATTTTTTAGGCTAAAAAATTTCAGTGGATTTTTAGGTTCACACTTGGTTAGTCAACATGACTTGCATATTAGGCCAGAACCATGTACAACAATTCCAGAGCTTAGTCCAAATGTTTAGAAGGCCATGTAATGGTTTCACACAGCAGATCAATATCTGCTTTCACTTTTGAAAAAAATTCCAATAGTTCTCACTGAATAATGAGACTTGGAACTCCTTTTCACCTTCTGATCCAAAGCCCATGGAAGCCTGAATAAATACTTCTGTTGAATGCTAGGACCTCTGGATTGGATCTTAAATGATGAAAGATGATGACGTGGATCTATAGAGCAATAAACAGAGCTTCTCTGAAGAAGAATTCACATTCACATTCAAATACTTTTTCCAGGTTAGGATGATGGACTACACAAAAAAAACACATCTCTGTTTGACTGAAAGCATTTGCCTGCAGCTGCTGTATTTATTACTTACTTGTAGTAAAAAGTTTTCCATTATAAAAAATATATGTAGGAAACACTCAAAATCTGACAGAAGCATGAGGCTATGAAACTATTTTATCCTATACTGCATAATATTAAAATAATTCTAAGAAATTTTCTACCAAAAAATTCAACATTTCATTCTGAAATGTTCTGATAGTTTCATTTTGACTTTTTCAGAATATCCTAATGTCTTGAAAGCTAGGAAACTGACATGTTTCCAAAGGTATTTTCCTTTCTAAACAGACAAAGACTAGTGAGCTTTTATACCTTACACTATGTATGTTAGCAGTTCTGTTAACAGTCCTATTTTTTATTACTGTTACTCTTTTACCTAAATCATTACTGTGAAAATGAAAGAATTACCAGCTGAAGTGATACACCTTATGCCATTATAAATTCCTTTATTGTTTATAATATATTTATCTGAAAGTTCTTCCTTTCACTAGCTATGAGCCAGCTTTCAATGGCAAATATTCTGAAACAATACACGGAAGACATAATCTCTTTTTCCCTTGTTTGTAGCATTTCCTTACACAGAATCATAGAACAACTAAGGTTGGAAAAGTTCATCAAAATGCAAACTCTGAGACTCTGAATCTCCTTGATGAACAAAAACTGCTTTACTGATAAAGCAGTACACTGTATCAATGCTAAAACATTTTTAACACTGTTTGCCTAAAAAGTAGCTTCCTGATACTGAAATAAAACTGATCTTTTTTTTGCAGCTACTCCTCATTAATTAATGGAAGCATATCAAACACCAGAGCAACAATGTTAAAATCCTAGACTTGGATCCACAGGTGGTGATTACTGGTCTTTTGACCTGCATATATTTTTTATGAAATAACAATATTTTGTTTTTTAGATTTTTCCTGCAGCAGTAGGTGTGTGTGTGTGAAGGGATTCATAGGGCTGCTTTGTTGGGTTTTTTTTAATGAATGAGGAAAGAATACTGAAATTCTATTGAATGAAGAAGGGACAATTAATAGAGGCTAATGTTGAAGTGATAAAAATATATCTAGTTCAATCATCAAAGCAAGTTTATTGTAGCAATATGGCTGCTATCATGCTATTTCAAACAATTAGACAGCAAAACGCATTCACTTGTCATAATGATTTAGTCTTCTCTATGAGATGCTGACCTAGAAAGCAGAGAAAACCTGATAAAAATATTCAGTTTAGCCTTACATTTTTTCTCCAGCAAGGGTTTTGCTTTCAGTCTTCATTTGCTCAATAGTATTAAAAGTTAAACCACTGTAAGAACCCTTTTTTTTTTTAAGGTTCTGTGTCTGCATGCATAAATGTCTTGCATTATTTAATGAACATGTAAAACCTCTAGTCATGAACATGAAATGTAGCAATACAGGATCTCAGGAAGGGAAGAGGCTGGGATCACTGCCAGCCATCCATCTAAAGTGCAGCACACAGTACACGTTGAGAGCAAAGGCAGTCAAGTGCCCATCTGCTTGCTTCAGAAGTATTTTCCTTGCAGAGTGGATGAGAACACTTTAGTTAAGCTCAGTAATGAACTGATTAGGCTGGCTGTGAAGCCAATAGAAACGAGCAGCCTGGCGATTAACAATCAACTCACACGCCAGAGCAAACCCACACTGTCACAAAAAAGATAACTTCTTCTGTGTTTAAGGTGTGATTTGAAGGGAAGAATAGCATTGTTTCTCGAGGGCTCCTGAACTAGCATAGCAAATGCACAGCAAAATAAAACCACCAAAGACAAAATAAAACAAGACAAAAAGAAACATTAAATAATAGACTGTTCTATGGGAGGATTGGCAGACAGTGTTAGTACAAGGCCAACATAACTTCCACTGAGATAAATAATTAGTGCTAAAGATTTTACCTCATGGTTTAGCACAACAAAAAAAGAACAAAAAATCTGCTCTCACAGTTTCCTCTTAAAGCCATAGGAGATAATCAGAGTGACCATGATAACATTGGTCACTTTTCAGAATGAGAGATGGTGTTGGAGCTGGCTCCATGAAATGTAACGCGTTTCTATCACTTCGCCTTTAGGTAGGAGACAAAAGCCTTAAAAGACCACACATCTCAAAATCACATATTTTCATTCCACCTCAGTGGCCTGGCATGCATGTAGCTGTGTGAGCCAGCCCTTCACATTCCATGAGGGAGGGTGGCCCTAACCCTTCTTTCAAAGATCTCACACAGATGTGCTCATGTTCCACCCGAATGTCTGACACAAACACCACTGGATCATACTTTGCTGGGTGCTTAAATTGCTAAAAATTAAGTAAGTCACATTTCATTAAACTGTGCACTGTGAAACATCTGATACACTTTGATCTGTGTTAGCACCAGCTATTGCACAGATCAGATAAAAGGAGCTTGCTGAAACATATTGACAAAAAAAGAAAAAGCATTATACAAAGGCAAACCATTTTAATGGATGGTGAATTAAAAAAATGAATCAATAGTAACAGCTTCCTATTAAACACATAATGCTGAATATATTGATGTTGGGGGGATACTATTTTCCACCTATTGATCAGGTATTCTACTGTATCTTTTTATAGCTCTCTTTTTTTTTTTTTTTCCTGTGAACCACATGCAAGATAAGGAACTATATAAATGAAAAATTTCCCACAAAAATAACATTAATATGGCTGTTGAAAAATCAAGAACAACTGCCTTCTGACATACTGGGCTGGCCACTGCTCAGCTGGCAATTTTCAGCAGCAGTTCCTGTTTTACTGCGAAGTTAACACCATGTTTCTTTATTCTCTCAAATAAACAGAATTGTCAGCTAGCAATATTAAAGAAAAATCTCTTACATCAACTCCCTAAACTACCCACAGCCTCCCTACTGGTAAAAAATCTCTCTAGCAATCAGTGCTGAGGACTGCATAAGAGACAGAAAAATGACTAATGACAGGGATATGGAACTTTAATTTACTCTTATATCTTTCCTTTAAGAAGAGAAGGGGGACACTTCAAGCATTGCAAGTAAACCCTAAATTTCCCTGGCCCTCATGTGTCTGAAGGCATTTGAGCAGAATTTAGTCACCTTATGTTGTGAACAGAATCATTCTTAGCCTGAAAATGTGAATTAGAGACTGCAGCTGCACACTGAATAGAAACCAAAGAAACCACCTCATTTTTTTTGAAAACTGCTTTTCAGAGATTCTTTGTAGATATCTATTAATGAAGCAACATATCAGGCTGAGGATTTCAAATGAGTCCCTCTGAAGTTCTAACATTTGAGTTTTAAAATGAGTTCCCCATCTCAACACTTCCCACCAACTATTATGTGTCTAAATGGACAATAAGCAGGAATTGGCTTCTGGCAACTCCTTACTTATTTTGCTGACTCAAATGGATCTTGTTTGAAAGTGCTAATCTTTCCCCAGGCACTGTCCAGAAAGCCTAAAATCTCTGTGCCTTCTTTATACCTTAAAATTTTGTAGGAACTGTCATTCCCTGAAAAATGTTTCTTTACTATTCATATGCTGTTGCAATGCTGAAGTGTAAGGAGCTATTGATATGTCTGTCTTCAGCTTCTCACTTTGACACAAACATTCTGCCAGACCTTGGAAAGACACAGCATCTTTTAATCCTATCATTCATACTTCTAAATATCTTCAGTAGGATGAAAGATTGTCTAGATGTTTATTTGATTTAATGTGTTCATACAAAATAGAGTGCAGTAGGGTCACCCTGAGTCGAGATGGGAGCTTTCTGACACAGAAATTAATATTTTTCTGTCCATTCCAGTACACACTAGGGTCTTTCCAGCACATATATGAAGTCAGATATACACAAGTGAATGGCACCTGCTATGGAAACCAAAAGTTTGTCTCTCAGCAACTGGAAGCTTAAAATTGCTTAAAAATGGGTTTTCTATCCTGCACGTGGCATATGCACACACTGCACATGGAAATATGCATGCAGATACTAAAGCATGAAAAGTTTAATCAGATTAAATAAACCAATAAAAAGAATAAGTTGATTCCTATGGGCAATGAGTTAACTGGGAATTTTTAATGCAATTTTGGATTTTATGGAAGTCTTTCTTAATAAAGGTTATGAAGCGTATTGCATCCTTGTATACACTCCTGCTAAGTGCTGCCAGCCACCATAACAAATGAACAACAGAATAACCAATGGAAAAAAAAAAAAAAAAAAGCAAAGTTACACTAGCCAGCACTGACCAGAAGTGAGTTATATAAATTTTTGAGCATTACCACAGTAAGGAGGATTTGCAGATGTTCTTTAAGGATTTGTTAGGAACTCACTCTCATCTCATGCTGATATTTGTTTTCTTGCTATGACAACTGCAGACTGACAACACAAGTGTCACATCTAATACTGCATCATAAATTATTGTGAAGTTTAGAGTGTCCAAATAATGTGCCCTCATATATGTTCTATCATTGTCTATCCATCATTAAACTAGAAATTGAGGTGGTCTTTGACTTATGAATTGTTCTTTATTCAATTATTACCTTAAGCAACAAGGAAAATTGAACCTGAGGAAAAAGGAATTAAAATCCACATAATGCACATTTTTATTATAAAGGTTCTTTAGCCACTATTTGATGTTAGGAGAATGGGAAAGTATAAACTTATTTATAACTCTCAGCTTCTCTGTAACTGATCATTCATAAACATATTCTTTGATATATTATAATGATTTTTACATGCTCTGATTCTAAGCTTTTGATAATTTTCCTACTAAGCTTTTGCATTAATTTCCCATTTCAACATTTTATTTCTGTCTTGGGCCATAAAAACATAATTGTTATCTGAAGTTGTAGCCCTTCTGTTCTCAAGAGGCCAATTCATTTTACAAAGCACGTACCCTGTACAGCTTATTGGCCTTCATTTTCCATCATCAAATGTTAACACTGCTTGAAGGAAACTTTAAGTTAGGAAAATACCAATGAATAATGAAGATAGCTTCTATAATATGGATTTGCTGCCCAGCATAAAAAAATGGAGCTTTTATTGGAACCCATTTCCCAGAGTTGAGCTATTTGATCTACAAGCTATTAAAAAAGTAGATTATGTTTTCCGTGGCACTGTAGGTATTGGAGAGTTAATTTCCACTCCAAATAATAAGAGGAGATGAAGTAGACAGTAGCTAATATGAATTGCTTCCCAACCAGCAAGTAGCCCAATTTCCTATACATCCTCAGTATTTCTACACCCAGATCCATTACAAAAACTAGCAAAGTAAGAAAACTTTTTTTTAATTAATAATAGTCCTTTGAAAGCAAAGATAGATTCAAAATAAGTTGCTGGAAACATAAAATATCAGATACACTCAATTTGACTTTAGGGGGAAAAATTGGTAAGATCCATTCTTTGGATCTTCTTATCAATAGATTTAAATATTTTACCTTAAAAAGATTAAATCATTTTGCTTTTATAGTCGGTATAAATCTGCACAGCACTTTGGCTTCAAAGGTCCTAGAAGCATTGGGATGTTTGGAGATGTGTGTGTTTGTGGAAGTGACATGGGAGATTGACTGATACAGAGAAAGAATGGGAGCTTTTCTCAAAACATTTCATAATCTTAAAAGTGGGTAAAGGACGTCATCTTCATGACGTACAATGATCACCATATGTTTCAAAAATAGTCATCATGAATCATATCAAGAAGAAGGAAGGAAGTATAGAAACAGGAGAGAATGACTGTAGAGGGGGAAAAGAGGCACAGAAAAAGAAAAAAAGGGCAATTGATAACCGAGGCTTACCACAGTGTACAAATTTTCAGGTGACTTTAAATCTTCTGACACATAGCACCAAGAGAAACCTGTAAAATGGATGATCTGAATTTTAAGGCGGGCTTGATTGACTAATACTGGCTTTAAGAATGACTTGCACCTCAGGATAAATTTGGATAAACTAAAACTTAGTTAATGTTCTGTGAATATCAGTGATAGATGATGTAGTTTTCTGTTTGTTAGAAAGGAAATAATCAACGCCTTAGCAAATGCAACTTTCAAGGCTCCTGCTTCGGTTAGATAGAAATTAAATGTAGGAAATATCAAAAATGTGCTCTACAAAAGGTCTCAAAAAATTAAAAAAAACAATCAAAACACTGCAAGAAAGATGAAACCCAAAAGTGTTCTGCCCATCTAGTGCAGCTTCTGCAGCAGTTACAGGCAGTAACAGTTTCAGCAGAAGATGCAGCACTATGTATTACTTATTTACAGAATAGTTTTTCCCCAAGGAATACTTCTTCCTATTTTTCCAATGCTACAGTTTAGTTTATCACCATGGGGGTTTTCTTTAAACTCTGGACTCTTCCTCTTTCTTTAATACTGTATGTGTTTACGTTTGTACAGATAGATAGGAAAGGAGATAGAGGAATCCAGCTAAATAATTTTAAAAGTCATATTTCAGTTTGTTCCACATGTAGATTGATTCCACATCCCTGGTCATGATTTCCCAGGATATTTCCATAAAAGCATTCACCGTAATTTTCAGAACTAATCCATTTATTTTTATCCATTGATACCAACAACAACTACTATACATAACCTGCTACATTTTCCACCATAAAATTGGCATTTGTATCTAGATATGAGAGGCATTTGAACTTGTCCAACATACATTTATTATCCAAAATAGAAAGCCTGTACAAAAATCCTGGCTTGTGTTGAAAGGTCACAAGTCAAGTGAAATCCTCTAAGTCTTTTAAAAAAGTGGCATAAATTGAACATTTCCTCTTTTCCCTGATGTATATTTTTCTATCTTTAAAGCTCTTTTCATACTTTTTTGCCTTTTTTTTTCTTTTCCTTTTTCTATGGTTTTCACTGGGGAATAAAAACATCCTGTAAACTTTTACATCAGTTTTTTTCTTCAGGCCGTCTACTATTAAACCATTAGTTACCCTTTGAGAGCATAAATTGTTTTCTGACTTTCCTTGTCAACCTTGCTACATTCAATTTACAAATCCTTACTCTGACAGCTATCCTTTCCTTTTACATGTCCATAGCCTTGCCTGATGGGCTTACTTGGGGAGCTTTTTGTTTCTTATTAAAAAAAAATATGATGAGAAAATATAAATGGTAAATCCTTCATAAAGCTAGATTAATGCACACAGGGAAGCCCAGGAAGACTAAAACACACTGAAAACACTGTTCCCATTAAAAAAGCAGTCGGGAATGAAAACTTGAGCAATTATAATCCCAACTCAATTAAACACAGCAGATAAGCAAACACTTATTTTCCCCCTTAAGAACATACACAGAAGTGTTCCCAGCAGTGTTCTTTGCTTCCTATTCAAGTCATCCTGATGCTGCACATAGAACCAGACAGATCCAAACTCCCCCACTAGCTGAACTCATGTTCCTGGGAAGAAAGCAGATGAAAATCGTTTAACACTAGGTCTTTGGGTCAAGTCAAGAGGCATGACCCTCCAACACTGATATTTGATGCCTTTGACACAAATGTATCACAGGCTGGTGGTAACCATTCAGTCATCTTTGTGCTTGTAAATGGGAGAAGAGATACATTTAAAGCAAAAAATATTGCCAGCTGAGAAACACTGATTTAGTTATTCAGTTATTCAGATCACACTGCTGGGGTGGTTCTCTGTACGTAATGTGTGCTGTTTACACAGACCTTGCTTAAAGAGCTTCAGTTCAGAAATTAAGAATGCTACCTCAATAATCTGTGTTTTCTTAAAGTACTTAGGACCATATATTCCAGGAGGGCTTTTAACAGCAACTCCAAAATTTAACTCTATCTTTGCAATATTAGTAAGATGGAGAGAGATCATGTACTTGCATATTCAAGTATTGTTAAATATATTTTGCAAGAGGATTATTTCTGCAGTTAATTTTTGTTAAATCTTGTTTCTAACCACCAATCAGTACATGAAGGTGTGATGCACTAGTTGTTCTTCAGATCAGAACTCTGAAATCACCAGATAAAAGGGGCATGCTTGAGTACTGCAAACAATCATTGGCTTCTTTTAAGCAAGGAAATGTTAATTTCTGTGCTTCTTTGACACTAGATAATTTTTAAAAATATAGTAATCTGGCCCTGAGCAAGATATTACTTTTTTTTCCTACCAAATTTAGGATGTCAACCATTTCAGAACTAAAAGTAATGCATGAAACTTCTTAAGAATTTTAATTTTATGAAATTAATATTATAGGGACAGTCACAAAATAAAGCATAAGATAATATAGAAAGGAAGCAGCTCTCAACTGTAAGATTGTTTTTAACAATTCACAAACATGAGCATAATGGAAAAACACTTTCTTCCCTTTCGACGCATTTCAGCTGACTAAACAAATTACTGTGATTGAACATTAGTAGGCCACATCAAATTGTTATTATAACATCTAGCATTGCCAATGAAAATTAGCTAGTGACTTTAGCCTACATTTTTTAAGAGCTCATAATTAAAGTATAACATGAATAACCTGGGGAAAAAAACAGTACTTTTATAAACAAGATGCTGGGAATTACAGAGATCACAGTGTGTAAGATGCATCCAGAAGAACCCACCATGCTCTTTGCACTCACTCCAGTGTGGATGACACTGGATCCCACAGTGCACCAAACACTGTCTCCCTGCTGCTCTTTGGTTTTCTCCCTGGGACAATAAATTGCTACAGAGAAGAGCAGGGCAAGGAAAAGGGCACTGGATGGTGGAGGGAGCTCTAAAAAAGTAAAAAGGAGAACACAACACTCTGAGAAGATGTCCCACTGATCATGAAGGAAAGGTCAGATAGGATGCTGCCTTTGCCTTTGCTGGCAGTCTCACTTTTTCTTCAACTCTCAGCACCCTCCCCTCCTTCTATAAGACTTTCAACTATGACAGAACTCTCTCTCTCCATATTTTTCTTCCAAGCTCATTACTTCAAAATAAATTCCAATGCTTCAATCACCTCTGGAGACAAGAGCTGTTCCTTCAATATCCCAAACAGAAAAAGCATTCATTCCTACTCTCAATAAAACACAGGGGAAATTGTTTGGGAAATGGTTCTTTATTGCTGTTTTGCTCTCTGAAAATAGAGTTTCTAATGTATTTTGAAAGAGATACTTATGGTAATGAATTTTATCCTGGACTTTCATGCTGGAAGGTCCATATTGAAAATATATGTATATATATACACCTCACTTTGTGATTTATGCATACATCCCTCATTCATTGCAATTTCACAGTAGAAATCTGGCAACTCCCAAGCTGAGTAGGGGAACAAGCGGTCCAGTATCAGACACAAAGCAGAGACACATTTATGGAGTTTTCTAAGAGACTGCTACCCTAGTAATATCCTTTTTTACCTCTTTCCTCTAATCCCATATTTGATTCTGGATTTTTCAGTCTTTTCCCTCTGCCCTGACTGAAGACTTCCTCCTAGCAGGAGCTGAGAAGTTCTGTCTTCTATAAGTAGGAATTTCTTTGCTGCTTTGTCCCTTACATTGAAGAAGTTAGGGTCCTCTTTATCACTGTGTGCAATTTCAAAAATGATGTGCAGAGGCTTGAAACATTCCCTGTTGAGCCAGAACTCGGCTCTATCCTCACACATGCAGTTAAGCAGCAGATGTGGTTTGTCACTGTGGTCAAAACCATCGGTACAGCAACAGCAAATTCAATGTGTTTGCTATGTTAACAACTCAGATGGGGTGAGAATGCTTATGTGATGATCAGTCCGAGCATGAACCCTAGCCACTACACCACTCTGACAGCCACATCACAGGTGGATCCTTCGGCTTTCTTGAATCCAGTAGGCTCTTTGAAGGCTGAAGGTTGCCAAATGCATGTAGACTGCTGTAATCATGTGGATGGATGACTTGTAAATTTTACAACCATGCATCCTTCTTGTGTTCTAGAGAGTTTACTTTGTTTGGGATACAGGGTTTTCATGTGATTAAAAAACAGAGGGTCTCATTTTATGAACTGTACGTCAGAGAGCCAAGAACTTCAAGCCAATGTGAATAACTCAGATTTATCAAGGATCTGTTTTTCATGGCATCATACAGGCCAGAGATTTCTGCAGCCCCTCCTTACTGTAATTCTCATGACACACTGTGAGTACGTGTGACTCATCTGTACACAGCCAGGGAATGTGGACTAGATGTCTAATCTATTTAGCAGAATCAAGTGCATCCATTGAACTGCTTTATCTGGAAATGGGACTTAAACATCTAAGCCAAACAACTGAGGAAAAGCTGTACACAGGTAACTTTAAAAAGTGAATCTTTTCAGGTGTTCACCAAAGTCTACTAAGTGATAAAGCAATTTTTAGGGAGCATATCCTCTCCTTTGTGTAATCTCCTCCTTTCCATTGACAGACATACAGTTATGTGTTCAGAAACTAGACTGATTTCTTTTTTCTTGATATAGGATGATTACACCAGATGATGACACAGGAAACAACACTAAGAGCTGCAGAACAGCATTCTAATCAGAAAATGTTCCTTCTCAAAGCATATTCATGTTTGCATAGACAATGAATCCTAACATCAAGTGTATTTTACCTACATGTGTGTGAGAAACCTTTCTATAAAGAGAGAAGCAGAGACAGGGAGTGCAAATCTCTGCAATACACAGCATTTCATATATTCCTGAAGCTAGGTAAGAGTTCTTGAATATTTCAAGAGTTAATTAGGTCTTCTTGTACCCTTTTTTTATCCTGTTTGTCTTTGTGCAATGCCATACAAAATCCAGAGGTGATTCTACTTTCAGATTTAGCAAGCAACATCTTGTGCAGATTAAAAAGCAGTGTAAAAATTTCAAAAGAACACAGCTGACTTTGAAGCCAAGTTGCATTAATGGTCAGAATAGAGAAGCTGCTTCTGCTCTGTTAGTATTTGTATCAGTTTACAAGCTATTCATTCCCTATTTTGTCTTGAAAATTAGTCTATTCTTCTTTGTGACAAAGTTGAAAACTAGTAGCAATTTTGATTCTAAGAAAAAAATAAACTTGATGTTGACAAAGTTTCAATGGAGTGCTTCTTCTTTGTAAACAGAGGCTTTGCTTTGTAGAGCAGCGTCTGAGGATTTTTGCTATGACTTGTAAACACAGTTAATAAGCTCGTAATTTATTTATAACATTTCTGTACTTCAAATGCAAACTTCAAAATCTCTCTCTGAGAATCAGAGAACAAAACAGAACTGGTTACAGCTGCAGAAAAAGGTAAGCACCTTTAAAATATGATTATATCAACTTGGAGTCATAAGTTAGTATCTAAACTTGTTTCTGTCCCTATCTTCAACACTATGAGCGGCTCTTGCCCCCCAAACAAAGATAATAACAAAATATCAGATAAGGGAAGTGAAGGCGATTACAGAAGTGGGATTCTTTCAAGCATAGAATAACTAAGAAAACAAGGACTTTTCAGTTTGGAAAAGAGATGACAGGAGCCAGAGTGAAAACAAATGCTAAAAGATGGCACCTAAAAATAAGGAATAACAACCTTGTTGAACTCCTTGCCAGAGGACATAATACATTCTAAATTTTACATGGACTCTGGGGAAGACTGAAAAACCTAATGGAAAAGAAATCTATTTAAATTTGCTAAATGCATCTAGCTCAGTCCTGAGGCAGAGAAAGCGATTAGAGGAAGAATCCTATTTTTATACTGTTTGTACTCTTACCTAAGTGTTCATATACCACAGCTACTGGAAACAGCACACTGAGTTGAATGGTCTTTTGCTCCAGTCAGGTTCAGCCTTTTTTACTTAGAATCTCAAACTTACTCTTCCTTCCTTTGTATTCTGTGGGAAACTCATTTTGTCTGCACCATGTTACATTAGATGCTTAAACAAACTCATATCTCTATGATACCTGAAATCGTATTTTTTCCTTACTCACATCCTGATGGGATAATTTCCTTCTTGAAGGACAAGTCGCCAATAGAAAGTTCAGCATTTCTTTTAACTCCTCTTGTTTCTTTTCCTCTTCTTTTTTCCCCCTTCTCCAAACTATTAATTTGGAGGAGGAATTCCAGTGGAAATGTGGTAGCTGTAGGGCTCCAAAATGTCATGTCCTAATTCATCTATGTTAAGGTATCTGCCTGGGGAAAAACAGGCTAAGATACATGTCCCTCAGACCTGCAATCTCAGCTCTGTTTATCAAATGGGATAGAATTTATAACTTTAGGGATCTCAAAAGTAATTCTCTCATACTCACTCTTCTTGCTGATGGCCTAATGTTAGCTGTAGAAGGCTGGAGGCAAGAGAGCTATAAGCTAGCTCATGCACATTAAAACAGACATAGATTAGCTTTAAGAGCCAGGGAGTCAGGGAGAAACTCTACTGTTTTTAAAAAGCACCTATTCATTGAGTCTCTGGGGACTGAGTTCTAAAAAGTCAATATCAAATTCAGGCAGAACAGAAGAACACCTGTAATTTTGTTGCATTGTAATTTTTCTAACATCTGCTACAAAAAAATTGCCAAGAGTAAGGAAATCTTACGTTGCATGATGCAATTCAGAATCCTGTTTTTCAGGGGCCGCTATCACAAAGTAAGCCTGTGATAGGAAATCAGCAAAGCCTTACAGCTGATGTGTCTGCAGAATCGAGAAAATACACAAAGAATGCCTCTTTCAGAACATCTCAGCCCTCACTAAGGAGTCAACTGTTTCCACATGGACAAGAGCCATGCAGTTTTATGCAGGTAAATTCTTTGCAATTCCACCTAAAGGTTAGGCTACTTAATTCACTCTCTTATCTTGCTTGAAAGATCACTGTGAGATCAGGCCACGATTTTTTGTTCACATTACTTTTGTCTGTTTTGGCTGGTTTAAATGATGTTTTCTAAACAGGACCTAATCTCATTGTTGATCTTAACTAGATGTTCTGTTCAGCTGGCCTGTACTGGAGCACAAGCAGCACTGTGTGTTCATGAAGCAGAAATGGCAACCATGGGCTGCACTGCAATTTAAAAGAAAAAAGGAAATGAACCAATTGGTAAAAACAACCAACTGTGACTACTTGTCAAACTACCTTGCCTTTTCTTTCTAACATATGGAATGACAATCAACTTTGATACTGTCTGATTAAAATATTTATTTCAATTTAGCTTGTGTTTCAAAGCCAAGATTATTCAAGATTAAATTAAACTGCTGGTGTTTCTTGATTTCACCATTTAGAAAAAGAACAGGTATCATCCTTTCTTTTACTACTTTGTAAAACAAAATACCTCCACTGTTGGAAAGCAGATAGAAACCAGCCCCAGGAATATGCTGCCATGAGTTCAGCACACAGGTATGGACACAGCCTAAAATACTTGATGTCTGACAAAACCATAGCAGGCATGCTAAGCAAAAATTCTTTATCATTATGATTTCAGTCAGGTCTTCAAAGACAACTGTAAATCTAAAGCTTAGCAACCACCTGGCCTATCTTTCAATCTTTTAAACCTCTGTGATCTATTTTGCTATCAATAGGTTTTTCACCATTCAGGTACCCAAAGCACAGAAATAGGTACACAGCTAGTTCTTGCACAGATTTTAGATAAAGATTCAATATCCTTTTTTATTTATTACCAGACCAGGGACTGCCATACTGCCTTGTAAGAGAACAAAGAACATGTAATTCCTTAAGAACTTGTAGAGAGAACATGTAGTTCAAGTGCCAATCAGTATTTTCCTTTTGTGTTTCTGATTGCAGGCTGATTACACAACACTAATGGGATCTTTTATTTATTTATCTAAATGAACAGAAGCCAACACACAGAAAAACAAGAGGTTAAATCTTTAAAGAGCTCTCTTTTCCCAGTTGTAATGGGGCTGTGGACAGTGCTTCTTTTTCAGCTACAGAAGGGAAAGAGCAGAGGGGATATGCAGGGAATGCAAGGCATTGCACAGGCTGAGTTTTACACTGGCTGTCTTCTGGCTCACATCCTAAAAAGGTTATGCCCCTCTCTCATGAAGTCTCTGTCCCACACTGACATTTCTTTTGCACAAAGAAGGCTATCTAATCTCAGCTGTTACAGCCCTGCTCAGCTTCATTATCTTCAGTGGTACTATGCTAATTTACAGAGTGTTTTAAGGATACATAAATATAGCAATTCAGTGTTTATTCATAGAAAACAAATGAAACCCCCAATGAACATAAGATAAATGGCAAAACTGAAAACAAAGAATACACATGATGAGACATAGTAGGATTTTGCTACAATCTAATTTCATAGCACTGAGGCAGGAGATCTAGAGATTTTGCCAATGGCATCCCAGTTTTAAAGTATTTCATTTGAAATGCTTGGAAATAGCAAAGCTCTCATATCCCTCACTGTTGCATATTATTTTTAGCAGTTCACTGAGGTATGTATTTAATTTACCTATTCCTAACGAAAATTGTGATTAAAAAAATAAATTAAAACAAAACCTAACTCTCAAGATATTACATTCTGAGATCTAATTTGTCATTAAACAAAAAACATATGATGCTAGTAATTGTCAATTTTGTAAAATGTGCTTAATTATAAAATTAAATTATGTTTCTTTACAGAACCAGGCAGAAATCTGAAATGATAGCACATTCCATAGCAGCTAACATAGAGAAGTAGTATCATTACAAGAATTGCAATAGGCACTTCGTAAAATGCCAAACTTTCGCCTCCTTACAGAGGAGGCCTGGAACCTCCAGATCTCTACAAATTATTCACATCTCACCATTTTTCCTTCCTGTTGTTCATCTCAAGCTGTCAGTGCCTTTTCATCTGCACTACATGCTTCCTTCCTCTCATCCCCACTGCCAGCCTGATTCCTGAACATGCCCTTGCACATGCCATGCCTTGCACATACCTTGGCAGATTTCACTAAGAACAAATGCACTGAGGACCTACAACAGCATTTTTGACCAACATGGGCAATTAAGGGAGTGAAGCCTCTATCCTCTTAAGATACCTGAATCAGGCCACATAACAGCATTTGCTTAGATCAGTATCTTAATCCCAGCCTTTGTGCTGACTCCAGCCACAGTTCAGATCAATATGAACCAGCACTAGAAGCTGTCCAGAAATCTGTGCTGTCAACTTACTTGTCTACTCCTGAATTGTGCTGTGTCATACACTTAGAGCCTGATGGTCTAAAATATTGTGTTTCTTACATTCCAGGAAATTTTTCTTTTACATGACTATATACCCCCATCTGGGCATTTTCAACATCTTAAGAGCATCAGACGAGGTCACAGTTGTGTGATTATCTCAGACGTCATGGCATTAAAAGTACTTTCAAGGGTTATCATTTCTCAGTCTCTAGGGTGCTCAAAAGTAAGAGACTTTCAGGAATTTATCCATGAATTAGGAAGAAGCAATAGGCTTCTAGTTTTATTTGTAGCTGCACAGCCAAGGTGACACTTCTGAGGGCCATCACATTGCAGGGACATCCTGGCATGCATCTTCTCTTCCAGATCTGTCCTTTTGCTCTGCTGTCCTGGCAGCAGTGAAAGACATGGAACAAAAAATCCGCTAAACCTTCCAATGAAGAAAAAAAAAAATTCTTTCCACAGCTTGCAGCATGCCTTGTGAGGAAAATAAAAAATCCTATTTACAGTATATTTTTGGCAATACCAAAATGCAACAAATTAAGAACACTAGGCTATAGACTATCCTGCAATGACTACTTCTGTCAATGCATAATATGAGCCAGCATATCATCATGTTTTCCTAGGGCCAGAAGATACTGGCCTCAGTTAGAAATACAGACCCCAGCAAAATGTGATTCTATATACATTCAGGCAAGAAATATCACTACATATTGATTAAAACTAGTATTTTTCATTCTTGAGAAAGCTTTTTTGTTGATATCAGGGCATCAAAGAACATCATATCACTTCATCCTAAAAAGACAATCACATAAGAACAGGATGAGAAGTCATGCTGTGCCTTGATATTCATGGTCCAAGAAGAGTTCTCAGTTTGATATGAAAAGCAACTATTTTTTATTTACTAATATCCTGGGTAAAGATTGTACAACCCTTTTACAACCATTTTGCAGTAAGAACTGAATGGTCAATGAGATAGATCTGTGGTACCACTTTCAAGAATTTTTTTTTTTTTGAGAGGTATGATTGTAACTCCAAGTCAAAAGAGATGCAATCAGTACAGGCAACATGCAAAAAACATTTTAAATAGTTCAACACTTGTTTATTTAAATTCCATATTCTCCAACCAATTAATCAAGATTACACTTAACTGAAAGAGAAAAAGAAGAGCCATGTTAGAAAGCTGTCTCTACAAACTCTGGAGGGAAACAGATATGCAAATTTACAGGAGAGCTTATGTAAATGAGTGCATTTTATATCACAATGAAAGCAGAATATTCAATCCTCCTTTGCAAATAAGATGTACGAGACTAAAATATGATAAAAAATGGTTAATTATTTTTTATAGATGTGTTTTCCAGCGTTTTAAGTGCTATGAACAGATTTTGCCTTAGAGGAAGGGACCTGTTAAGTAACTTTTGTGGCAGTTGACTCACAAAGGGTACAAGAAATATTGCAGATTTGGTCTACCACAGAATTCCAGCTACAAGCTATTCATAATATAATAATTAAAACTGTATGTGAACTGTATGTGTTTGTTTTGATGCAAGCAATATTTTTTTAAAATAAAAAGGGTGTACTTTCAACATAGATAATACAGTTGTACCCCTAAAGTTGCCGCAGAGAAAATAAAGTTAATTCTTATGTTTCTTTTTGTTGGTAAAACATGACATTTTGAAATGCTTGTGGAGTTGCAACCACAATCATATTCTGCCTGCTTTCTCTAATTTCTGACTTCCAGAAATTCTGATGGATTCCTTCACAAAATGCCTGAAAGTAAGATTTATATTTTTAAAGGAACAGAAGGAAAAACTAATGAAACAGTTCATCAAATTCATACTTGATAAACAAATATATCTTTCTAAAATAGATAAATAGAAGTCTCATAGGGAAACTACACATCATGAAAGAAGAAGATTAGTATATATGGTCAATCTCAGAAAACTTTCAGCTAAAATGCCCCACTAAGAAAACAGAAGTGCTTTATTTGCAAGGAAAGCAAGCCACAACCTAAACACCTCCCCAGTAGGCTTCAAATATCAGAGCCTGTTTTAAGCTCTGAATTCAGAACAAATTTAGTGTATTTGCTGAGAGCCTTCATCACCTTCAAATCTCTCTGCACTTGACTGCACACTTTTTGTGTGAAAACCTACTTCAGCACCATATAGACATTGCTTGCTTTCCAACATTCTGACTCTCCCAAAATTAGCAGGATTTTAGGAATCTGCTGATATGCATGCACGAACACACATATTACACTAGACAATTCTTGATTTTAGACAAAAGGCTGAGAAGCCCCCCACTACAAGAAAGACACTGAGGTGCTGAAGTGCATCCAAAGAAGGGCAATGAAGCTGGTGAAGAGTCTGGAACGTAAATCTGATGAAGAGTGGCTGCGGGAGCTGGTGGGGTGTAGCCTGGAGAAGAGAAGGCTGAGGGGCAACCTTATCATTCTCTAAACTTTCTCAAAGGAGGTTGTAGTTGGGATAGGGTTGGAGTTGGGATTCAGTTGCTTCCCACAAATAACAAGCAATAGGTAAAAGTCAGTTAAAAGTCGTTTGTGTATCTAGCTGATTCCAGCTTCTGAAATGCAACACATGCAAATTGGTCATATGTGTATCTGTCTGGCAGGACACGTTATGGAGCATAAAGAGGAATAATTTAACAACACAACAGCAGTTTTGCCAAGTTGACCCTACAGAGTTTTTTTCTAAAGTTTAATAACATTTGAATACTTTTTAAAAAAATTATATCTTTATTAACCTTAAGGGAAAGGTTTTTTTCCTTTCATTTTCCTTGCACCTTTAAATCAGAAAGAAACTTTCACCTACATCAAGTTAGGAGGCCCTAAAGGATTGATAAACGCATCTAGCTGTTTAAAACTATACCTTTAACATTTCTCAAGGGAAATTCTTCAAAGGGTGCTATGAGTCTGTTGCTATGCAGAGCCAGCTGAGCTAAATGCAGATGAAGCAGATTGCTGGCAAACACTCCCAACAAGATGTGAACCATGAAACCTGGAAATCTTTGTTTATTGTCTAGTCTGGCTCCTTGCTAATCATTCATGTGTTAAGGGCACTAAGACATGGCTGTTGTCAGAAAAGGAGAGAATACAAATAGGTAAATTCCTGCATGCTGAAATCAACAGAATCATTCATTACACAGGATTTGCAAATGTACCCTAGAATGATTGAGAGATACAGACATACATTCAAGTGACACAAACTTAAAAAAAACCTAGCATATCAACAAAGTCAGGGCATTTTCATGTAGGCTTGCTCTTTTATTTCACCAAATAGAAGGAAATTCATCTTAGTCTGGCCTGCAAATAAGAGGGTCATGAAGGTTAGTAGTTAGGCTGAGGAATAGATGACTGCTATATCCATACTTTTAAAGAGCTGATTATGTGACTGGTTTAATCATGACTGAACTGATCATATGCAGTTTCTCATGTCACCTCATTTTGATCAGCAACAACGTGGTCCATTTTTTAACATGAAGCAATTCATTTTTACATAAGTAAACTTTTCTTTCAAATGTGTCACCAAAGGATGCTGGCAGTTGAGAAACCATCAATATTGAATCTATACCCAGCAGGTAAAGCTACCTTCTATCATTGAAAAGCATCCTCTGGTATCAACAATTTTGTTTTAGAGCTGCATTGGTTAATAGCTATTTTGTTGCAAATGAACACATCTTGGGAATACAAAAGAATAGCACCATTTTGAAGAAAAAAAATATCCATATATAGAAATACAAACAAAACTTCCTTTTAACTTCACTTTTCATCAGTACTCATATGGTAATTTGAAACAGACAATGTTCAGCTGATCAGTTAAAGTGAATAATAAAGTCTAATATTCAGGCATGATTTGTTAGTTCATTAAGATCTAAATACTCCAACACACATTGTAAAGCCTGTTCTCTTCAGCAATGTAATATTTTGTTTCTTCTGTTTCTCAGTTCATTTCTGTGTACCTATATCCACCACTACCTTTGAGATTATGTTTCTTCAAAGCAAGTGGCAGCTGTAGGATGCAATTTTATAAAGAGAACAAACTTGAGGATCCTGAAACACAACAAAAGGTTCAAGAAAATGCAACAAAATCAACATTTCAAACTAAAATACAGAAAACATAGGAAAAAGTCTATTTCTAGGCAAGATGTAGGATGGAAACAGAAAAAGGTTAAAAATAAAAAAAAAATTAAAAAAAAAAAAAACCAAAGAAAGTACAAGCAACTAGTCCCTTGGAAAATAAATTAAGACTGAAAATATTAATGGCTTTCACAGATACAAGTGTGCATTTATTACCTCTGACAGCCTGCCTTTTATCATGCTCCTGGTTTTAGTTTTCTCTAAGCTTTGTACACAGCATATATTCACTTTGAACAGCCTTTCAGAAAATAGCTGGAGACAAATATTGTCAAAGAATTTGCAATAAACAGCAACCTTTTTTTTTCAGAAAACCCATTTTTGTTCCTTTCATAACCGGCATTTTCTACATAATTTTCTTAAAAGCCAAGGTTGGGGTCAAAATTCAGGTTAAAAAAAAAATTACTTGTACAAGTAGTGACATGACCTAGGATGAGCTACAAAGCATAAGCACACACTACTCACTGTAAAATCATTCAGAGAAGGCACTGGGCTAACACCCTACCGAAAAAAACCCAACCAAACAAAAACAACAACAAAAAACCAAAAAGCAACCAAACAAAAAAACCCAAAAAAACCCCCCACAAAAACCCAACTCCAAAACAAACAAACAAAAACATTTACCTGCTTCACAGTTAACATATCCTGTGAAAAAGACTGAAAAATACACAAACCTTTTCTTTATAGCCGAAAGCTGAATTTCACTGAAAAATAGAATCAGGTTCTTGCTCCTGTAAGTTACCAAACGCAAACACAAACTGCAAAACTAAATGAACAAAAAAACCAGTTAAACCTGCAAAACTCAGCTGCAGAACACTGGATGCAGCTCAGCTGCACCTCCTGCGGGCTACAGGTCTTGGCAGCAATAAGGAGGCTGAACTGCCTGTGCTTCTGGATCTGATAGATGCTGCCTGGGCCACCCCACACTCAGCAAAAGGTATCCAGAGGGTTTCTGTCCGGGTTGGCTGTTGTTTGTCACTGCCCAGACACACGTAGGATGGTTCTGTTCGAGATGGGGCTTCAAAGGACGAGACTGGACTCTCTGATCTTTGGTCTTCAAAGTTGTTTATTATTTCTTATCTACAAAGTTTTCTCTCTGCCCAGCCGGGATCTGACCAGCAAGGCAGCCAAAGGCACTCTGACCGCCCACGGGGCAGTCGTGGTTTTTTATAGTAAAAACTACATAAACCATATTTACCTTTCATTCTCAATACTTTTCACCTTTATTAATAAGTGTACCTTCACCAAGAACCTATCCACAAGTGCCTACATCACACAGAAAATGGATGACAAGAAGAAGAAAGAAGAACTACAAGACAGGCTTAGATTCTTCTATCTTGTCTCCATAACCTCCTTGTACTAAAACCTAAAATCTATATTTCACCCTATAAATATATTGTTCCTGCACCATTCAAACCCCAGTGATTCCTGTGTCCTCATACACAGGTGGCACATTCCTAGAAGGGTCAAAGTCAAGCTAGTAAGCGCTTTTGGCAACATTCCAAGACCTCTGAGCCCCACAAAGGTTCTCCAGGTATCTCTGGACATCCGGAGTGATGTGCTGAGTTCCCACAGGCTTCATTTATTCGACTTATGTGTCTTTAAAAAGAAAAATAAACACACGGGAACATCCATGGCTGCTGCAACTTGGTTGCCTACTTACATTTAAGAGTGGTTCCTAGGCCAAATGTCTGTCTCTGAAAAAACTCCTGGGTATAGTTCAGGAACTAGGAGAGGACTACTCTAAGCACACAATTTGCAAGTAGTATTTATAGACTGAGACTTCGAATTTACAGATTGCACCAGCTGTCTAGTTCCCAAAAATCTGGGTGTGAAATCACCTTTTCTGTTCTAGGAATATTTTGTGGTCTTTCACTTAATACCAAATGTACTTACTGTGCTTTCAAACGCAGAATCAGGTAGGCTACCAGAATCAGGTCTGGCTACCAATACTTTCTGAAAGATAACAATGGTTCCCGTATTCCAAACAAACAAGAATAGCAGGATTTCAAAATTTTAAATAGATACACTTAACCACATCACAAAGTTTTGTGATATCTGAAGTGGCAAAATAATATTGAAGAAAAAAGAGGATAACACAAATGCATTGTTTTACTAACAATAGTTTTATTTTATGCAGGATGTTTCAGAAAATTTTGTTAGGACAGTGTATACACTGGAATTGCTCAGACACAGATATCTACTTAAATGTAAGACCATATACATTTAAATCCAAATTCATCCTACTTCATCTGAGACCTGTCAGTGGGCATCTAAATTAAGGGTTTCACCAATACTGGCTTTTGAGTATTTAAAAATATAGCAGCAATGTCTGATTTACCTTTGAGGGCAACACTCATTTTCCATTGATTCTAGGGTGACAAGACTCCTTATTTAGATGTAAAAGTTAAATTACCTAATGTGACATAGATTAATTCAGATCATGTTCTTAAAACTCCACAATACCTTTCTCAGTAAAAGCAGTAAACAAAGTGTTGAATTTATACCACCATAAATTAAGCTTTCAGAAATTACTCTGTGTGAATGAGATCAGACTGTCTTTGTTCTCCTCCATCACAAATAACTCTCAGCACATTGCCTGCTCAAAAGATGTATAGTTTAATTTGAAACAGCATCATTTCAGCAACATGAAACAGCACTTTCCCATTATTAAGTATTTTCAGAGACAGCATGAGATTATCCATTCACATCCCTTACGAGAATAGTGTTGATCACATACCAGCAAATGTTTCCTCACTAAAGAAAATCAGAGTCTGACATTTGAAAATTGTGCTTTGTGGATTATTTTTAATATCTGTTTGTTTGTTTCTCCTTTTATGGGTTTATAAATTTATCAGGCAGCCTACAGCCTTTGATTAGAGTTAGAGAGCAATTTCTATTTTTTAAATTATGAGAATACCCTTCCTTTTGTCACCAAATATCAAGAAGAATAATCTTTAATGATAATTTCAGGTACTTATTTCCTGCCATTTCTTCTGTTCTGGAATATTCAGGCTAACTAGTAGATAATAATTTTATGACAGTGGATGACAGTATTTTGTTCCTGTTAAAAGCAACGGCACAACATTCACTGAGGTCACCAAGGCATCATGCCACTCATGGTACAACTTATGGTTCTGAACAGCTCACAATTTACAGATTTGATCCATAATTCATGGTCCACATTCCACACTGAGATATGGTATTTGAGACTGTAAGTCTCCAGACAGACTCTTCACTTGGAAAACAGCCCATTCTTCATGAGATTGAAGCAAATCAGGTTTTAGTCTGAACCAAATCTATTAAAGGAGTGCAGAAGAAATGAAAGCTTATGCCCTGACCATAGAACTGTTAGGATCCAGTACTTATCCTCTTGAAGAAAATTTATATGTAAATAAAAAAACCGATTTTTATAAATTACTAAGTCACCTAAACAAGTATCACAGCTTCTAATTACAAAATATTCTAACATATGGAACCCAACATATGGGCCACTTGCAAAAGGGATGATTTTTGCAACTTACAGAAATATTGATAACATGTTTTCATCCTTTATCTTGAACTGTGCACTTCAAATGTTTTCAGGAAATGCAGCATTATGTTCCAGTTAATGTATATTTACATTCATCAAATAAATAGTGTCTCTAATGCTAGTAATTGACTGCAGTATGGACAGGAATTTGCTAGCAGTTATACCATTTTGTTTCAACAGCAGATTAAATCACTTTTACAGTTTGAAAAAAATTCTGATCCATAAGTGAGGCTTTACAAATCAGTTAACAATAACTTTATAAAATCTGAAAAGCAATTTTTATTTGAATTGCATTCTAGCACTAACAGAATAGTATTACTCAAATGAGTTGTGCCATATATTTTACATAATTGAGGATCTTGTGCAGAAATTAAACTCTGCATCTGGCAAGTTCAAGCATAAATCTGATGAGGACTGAATGTCAGCTGCGTGCAAAAAGGGTGAAGGAACCAGCCTGACCATGTTACTGAGGATCAGCTCCACAGACATTGCTCTTGGAAAAAGCCTGCTGGGAGCACTAGAGGCATTTAGATGTGCTCAGAGACTTACAGATTTATCCTATTTGATAGAACTCCAAATGCCAAGACCTATGTGCATCTCCCCAAGGCCAATGTCACTTACTTACAAAGTAAACAACTGAAATGTTTTCCTTGGTATTTACTTTTCTTATGCTTCCAAATATGATTTAGAGATAAGCATTTAACTAAAAACTGCCTTTTTAAAAAATACATCTTAGCTGTGTCATAATTGGACAGTTCAAACTACAGTACAGTACAAATAATTATCAGCATTTAACAAAGGGAGGCAAAGGCAGAAAAGAAGATAAAGTACTGAGACTAAGTTTTCATGAGTGTATTTATGAAAGTGCAAATGAAAGCGTCAGAACACTTTTCAATACAACGTACCTAAACAGATATTCCTTTCAAAAAGTTCAAACAATTCTCAAAGTTTATTGATAGTCTTAAACATTACTATATGGACAAAGGGGAGGTCAGTGTTTGTGTCTGTGTAGTGACCATTGTCCTTCTGAATTCTAGTAACAGAAGAGAATTTTAAGAACAACTCTGTATAACCAGAAAATCTTACCTTCAGCTGCCCTAAAACTTCTGACAGAGGAAAGACTTTTTATTTGTTCTGATTCTAGACTGTAAATCCTGGAATTAGAAAGTAAATGCTGAAATTCATTCTGTCAAGTACAAACTGTACAGACATCAATACTTCCTTTCAACATACAATCAAAAATTGCTGCAGAGAGAAGGCAATTTGAGAGAATGATAGTTGGAAACAAAAGTTTCACTAAGATGTCAATGTATATTAACTTGTTTAATATTTCTTTTAACATGGCACTCCACCAAGCCAAAGGTGAAATACAGGTTTGAAGGGGAAAATACAGCTACTGCTGGTAAATGACAGGTAATTTACTGTGAGTAAACCACAAATTATCAATAGCTTTATCATGGTAGAGGCCTGTTTTGCCATACTAATGACTGCCTGAGAAAGAGGTACTTTTATCTAGGTTGCAATGAGATATCTCAAGGTTATGAAACATACATATGGGAGGAACAAAACAGCTGGGTAAGACAGGGACATAATGGTAAGATTGGAAGAAAAAAGAAAAACTCCTTTATATGAAAATTCAGCAAGGGTATCTGTAATGTCTATGAAAAAACTCACCGCACTTTTGACATTGCCCAATGCTTACCACCCAAATAAATAACAATTACACACATATTTTAATATAATAAGCTCTGATTCCAGCTCCCACAAACCAATTGAAGCATATTTCAACACGATTCCACTTACAATAAAAAACAGATGGTCAAGGAAATAGATGTCTCTGTGATCTGATATACACATCTGCAGACATTTACAATATGCATGCATTTCCAGAGAATGCTGAGCAAGTTAAACTGGGAAATGGGAATTTTTTTCTTAATGGGCAGGTGCAAACAAAGAGTGTGATTCAAGAAAAAAATAAGCTGTGACAAAGATGCAACTATCCTATCAGGCCTATCTGTTTTCAAACAAATATCATATCACAGCATCATGTTAAAGAAACACTAGTCAGAAAACTTTGGAAATAGTTTGCTGCAGGGAAACATCACTCAAATGTGAGGTGGCTGAGGGTCAGGTGATTTTCAGATCTCTCTCCTCTCTGATGGAAGACCTGAGGTTAGCAATGGCTGTCCTTCAGAAATTCATTATACAGACAAGCAAAACATCCCACGGCAACACAGGGCTAGAGATTTATTTGAGGTCTTCTAAATCTCAGATTGCATTTTATGCAGACATCAACAATAAGCCATTGCCAATGGCATCACATAGCTGCACTGGTCCCAGGGTAATTATGCACAAAAATCAGCAGAGAAATGTGTTACAACAAAGAAGGATGGAAGAGTCTCACTCAAAAAGAGAGTATCCTTGCAGAACCTCTAAGACAAGAGGTATAGAATAAAAGAATTCAAGAAGTCAATATGTTAACAACATTCAAAATTAGGTTGAGGGGGGTTGAAACTACACAAATTTAACCGCTCATTTGAGGGATCTTGCCAGTTTCTTAGATTTCATCCGATTTCTTTTCCTCCATATAATTTACTTCGGGCTCACAAAGGGTACCACATTGTCAGGAATGGAGAATTAATATTTGTCTTTTGTAAAATATCAAACTCAAATTTAAGTACCACATTTCTGACATCCAGGAATCATATCCTAGAACAAGATTTAATATCTGAGTCCATTCCAGTCCGGGACCTATCTGCTCAAAAATAAGAAACTAGATTTACTTAAATGTTCTGCTTCCTCCCACTAAGGGGATGCTGAACAGCCCTAAATCTCAGCTTATGTTTATTTTGTACCACCCATAGTGACCAGTGAGACATCAACAGAATGCATCAGTAAACTTGTCCAAGGGGGCCAATAATAACCATTAGGAACAGGACAAGTTTGACAAGTATAATTTCATATAAACCATCATACACAATCATCAGATGGTAAATACTTTCTGGAATTAACCATTTGGGCTGGAGTCAAACTGGTGAGCTGGAGGTGAAAAGCTCTCTGTTCTATTACTAATCCCCTGAGCTATAGAGGCCCCAGCTGGTGCTTCTGCAAAGGTTCACACAGCTTTTTTCGAAAGGCCACAAAAATAGTTACAATATTTTTTTAAAGCAAACAAAATCAAAACAAACAAAAAAACCTCTTCCACAGTTTCAAAAACAGTTACATTTTTCTTAAAATAATCTCTCTGAAAGTAGCAGACTGTACACATTTTACAAGAATAAACAAACTTATCTAATATTTATCCACAAATTGGGAGTACTAGATCATTAGTGCAAATTTCTGCTGACCAGCAGCATTTATTCTATAAACTTTGGGTATCCTAAGTGGTCCATCAGTGAACAACAGATATCTTCAATCTGTCTAATCTCTTTATGGGGCATGTTTTGTTTCCAGGCATGAATGCTACTTGGTGAAATTTCCCCTTCATAAGGAAGATAGAAAAGACTGGTGGAGGTGGCAAATAATATTTGGTTTAAGCTAGCAGGAGGAAGAGGAACACCAAGAAAGGCAAAAATTGTTTCAGCCGTCTTCTGAGGAAAGCTCACAATATCTTCAAACTTGACCAGCTGATAATTTGTTGGCAGCAAGTCCCTGTTTATCCTCATTGCTGCTGCTGTGTTTGCTAGCCATAAATAAGACAACACAGAAATAGCATTTGAATTAGAATTTGAAATTTCTTTTCTTAGTGATTCAAACTCAGAGGCATAGCCTTCATTTAAACTACATTTTTCTTTACCATTCTCCCCTTTAAACATTGCAGCCAAGCGTTGTGGAATATTTTTCAAGGAGTAAAGGCTTGGCTTATTTTTGTACAACATTGAATAGACCCATGCCCGTGGGTCCCTCACTACATACAACGCTCTCATTGATGGTCCTAAGATTTCCTGAAAGAAGGGAAGCTTTAATGTCCAGCTCCCACTGGTTAAACTAAGCACAGGTCGTGCATTAGGGTAATAGATAAGGTGTCTTCTCAGTTCCCTAATATACTCAGCATCTTTTTCTTGACTTCCTCTTGCCCTGCTTCTTTGCTCTAACAGGGATTCTCTCTTTTTGGACCTTTTCTTTTTGTCTTTGCTTAATGCAGAATGCTGAGCAATTTTACTTCTGCTAGCTTCATATAAATGAATGTTTTGTAAATGCAGCTTCGTGTCTTGAACTAGAGACTGGAGCCACCCTTGGATAAGACGAAAATTACCATTCTGGACATCAGAAACCTTCCATTCACATGGATCTACAAAGGAATCAATTTCAAATTCAGTCTCAGGAATTTCAAGATAGGGTGTAGGTATCCTGATGTATAAAAAGTCACTGGTGTTGAAAAACAGCTGTTTTAAAATTTCTGCACCAGAAGTGGGAAGTGAAGTAATGATAACATCTGGCAAAACGACTGGGTTTCCTTCTGATTGTTTGGCTTTATTGCCTTTGCCACGTTCTAGCCTTGTCACGTCAGCGCTCCACTTTGCACAGATGGGCTGAGTGCACATGCTCCACACGTCCACCAATTCAATAAGCCACAGTGTAACAACCAGTATCAGGATCCAACGCAACATTTTGCCAAAGGATATATAAAACCGCCACTGAAAAGCCAGTATGATCAAACTGACACCCAAAATTAACCCTGCAATTATGTTCATTTTGAATCCAAATGGGAAAACTACCCTATTATTTTTTATATCTTTTTTCACAGATTCAGTACCAAGACCAAACTTGGTCACTTTATTCTCATGAACTACTTTAGCAAAACCACCAAATCCCAAGTAATCAAACCTTGCCTTTAAATTCTGATACTCAGTCACAACAGAGATGGTATTTTCAGTGTTGTTGACACTGAGCGAAATCTGAAATCCAGATTTTGCATTATCCATGAGTCTACAGTTAGAAACATTGACATACGGGCCATAAAAAAGGTAAACAATCCTTGTAAGCATGTTTTTCATTGGAAAGGTAACATTTACAAACTGAGTCCATCGCTTTTTGAATTCAGCAGCTTGTTCAGCCTCCTGTATCCTAGCAACAGGACTACTCCCACGATGATCAAACCAAAACATCTTGTAGTGGGCATCCCACACATCCATCATAGCTCCATTGTACTTGTTCTTAAACTTATAGGGTATGTATTTAAAATCAATGTCAAGATTATGAAAAAAGGCACTGACTGAATTTACAGGAGAGTCTTCCTCCTTCTCAATATGGTCAACTACTAACAATGTCTGAGAATTTAGGAGCAGCAAAACACGATACACAGTTTTCAGTTTCATTGCTGATGTGTAAGCAGACACTGCCTCACCACTCACAAACATCATGTCACCAGCCTGGGAGGCTGTTATAATTTCTCCAGTTGAGTCTCCAACCTCGTCACCAATCCACTTCAGCCACTGGGCGCACTCACCAAGCTGTCCTTCCCAAGGCTGGTTGCACTGGCTTGTAGGAGATGGAGCAAACACCAAGACATTGTTCAGGTGGCTGAGTTTAGGTCCATAAAGAGCCTCAGATACAAACACCTGTCCATTGGGAGCAAAAGTGAAGGAATTCTGATCGGGATGTTCATGCCCCGGATTGAAACTTCTCCACCCATCAATCCATCTGTAGGGTTGAAAGTGAACAATATCATAGACAGCACGCCCACCGAGTTTCCCAGACTTGAAGGATACAAAGGTGTTTGTCTGACTGTTTGGCAACCCAGCCCCGTAAGTAACAACTCCCCAGTTAGGAAACACATGCATTTTAGCAGTACCATAGTCAGGAGGTGGCTGAGGAGTGATTTCAGAAGCATACCATATAAATTCTGTATGTAATGTACTCCACCTCTGTGCAGTGGACGGCACCATTGGCCCATCCTTGGGTCTGTGTTTTCTAATTTGCTGTGCCAGCCAGTTACCAGCTCCATTCTTCATGATGAACTTATCCAAGAAAACCAGCTGGCTCTCAGGACCATAAAACCAGTTGTAATTAGAATCTGCAACACCCACAGTCCTCTGGAAGCCTGGTAGTAGGGTGGCATAGTAAAACCAAAAGTGCATTTTCAGCCAGTTATTCTCCAAGTTGTTAATACCGAAGTGGCGCTGGGCCAGGAAAACATACTGGGTTACGGACTTGGCTGTGTAACTCCCGTAAGCTACTCCCTCATCCAGAGACCCATCTACAATATGATTGAGGAGAAACATTGTTTTCTCCATCACATCCACAACAGTGTGTTTCCAAACATTCGCCTGAGATCCTTTGTCCACCCCGGCAACTAAAGCCCCAATAAGCAAAGCAAGCATATTGGTTGCTTGGTGATTATGGAGAAGCTGCTTTCCCCAGGAACGAACCTTGGAGTACTCATACATCTCCTCGCTTACGGACCATATCTTCTCCAGGTATTTCTGCCTTCTCTCATTTCCCAGTGAATTATACAAGAAGTCAAAAGCAGTGGCAAATCCTGTTAGGGAGTGACCGAGCGGCACTTCATCTCCAGGAGCATTCTCGACCAACCAGTTTTTGTAGCCAGCCATTCTATCCATATACTCTAGGGCAAAATCAAACGCAGCTTTATCTTCGGGGCACAGCAAACAGTAGAACGCAAGAGGGGGCAGGTTGTTACCATAAATCTCATTCCACTTGGCCGCAAAATCGATGTGCTTGGGTGGAGGTAGGTAGTATAAAGGGTTGGAGAGCATAATCATCACTGCACTTCTGATGGCTCTGAAGAGATGCAAATGGCTTGTACGAGCCTTCTGCCTCAGTGCCTGAACATCCTGAGGGTCGAAATACAAGCTTGGATGAAGAACTGTTCTTTTCAGCTTCTGCTCAGCACTAAGACCTTCAAGTTGCTGTTTTTCATAGTGATCTACATTTTCTATGAAAGTCATCCAATCAGAGTAATTGCTTACAGATTCTTCGGAAGTGAAGACATCAAACACCATTAATGCTAGAAATAGAGTATGCCCCGTGAACATCAGAGCCATGATCCATCAGGCAGCTCCTCTTCCCCAGACATACATTTCTTCACAAAACAGTGTTCAGATATCAAACTTTCATCCAGTTTGTTAAAAAAATAGTATCTTAAGGCATACTTTTATGATAAAAGACTTATTGTATACTGTGCATTACAACAAAGGCTCAGACTACTTGTAATCTGAGACACAACATTGAAATGACAAGGCTCTTGAAAAATTAAATCTCAGGTGCCTTGTCTGTTCACACTTTTCTCAAATACAACACTACAAGCGTAAGCACTAAAATCAGGGAAAAAGTAAAATCTCTATGATGTGCATATAAAGCACAGGTTGACTGCACAGTAACAGACTGAAACACTATCTCTTGGTAACTTAAAAAGCATGATCTAAAAAGGGAATTGGAGAAATATGTTTGCTTTTTTAAAAAGCTTTCAATCGGGCCAAATTCCACTTTTAGAGCTGACAAAAACTCCACTGATCACAAAATGATATAATTTATTACAAACAATGTGTTATATATGATAAAATAGGGAATATACAACACTTGGAAACTAGACTCTAAAATTGAAGTTACTGTCTTCAGTCGTTGCTTTTTTTCAATTTCCTTACACACGCTTTCCATCTTTCTCTTTTGGGATTCATGAAGGGACTGGAAGGAAAACAATAATAAAAAGAAATCAACATAGATCCTCCATTAGATCCTTTTGATGATACTGTAGTGATTTTAACCACTATTCCTCTCTGTTTGTGAAAGATGCGCCTGAATTAAGAGTCATACTGACATATTTTCAAGTCTTTTTAAATCTTTTCTTCAGCTAATAATGCCCAAATTTGGCCTCGATGATTCAAAAAATCCTGCTCCTTCCATTATGATGCAAAAGGAAAACATGTGAAAGAGGCAGAAAGCCAATACTTCCTTGCAAGAACAGTTTCGGGTTTCCTTTCACTTCACATGTAGGTTCTTTCTGTGGAAACAGAAACAAAAGTTCTCTGAAGCTGTGTGGATGTCAGAACATATTTAAAGTACTTTGGTTAACAAATAGCTGCTAAGTTTAGAGGAAAGATGAGTTAATTCACCTTTTCTTTTAAGGAAATCAAGAAATAAAAGGAGCATTTTCAAAGCTCCACAAAATTTACCCTTGGCAAAAGAGCAATTCAGATTGGCTACTCAAGCTCATTTTATTTCACCATTTCCAGCCTGAACATGAGATCTCAGGGAATATTTTCCTGTTACGCTACCAGGAGCTGCTCACGGAAATAAACCTGACACACGCCACCGAAATCCAATCCATCTCGAATTAAAACAACAGCACACGCGCGATTTTATCCCGCGGGCGGCTCAGCGGCGGGGCGGAAGGGCGGCGGGCAGCAGGAAACCCGGCAGCGGCACCGACCCGGCCGCCCCGCCCGCACCGCGCCCGGCAGAGGGCGCCCGCCGCCGCCGCGCCCCTGCCCGCGCCGGGGCCGCACAACTTGGACAAGTTTCGGCGAGGACCGCGGGGCCGCCACCCCCGAGCCCAGCCCCGTCTTACCGCGGCGGGTCCGCGCCGGCTCCCGCGGGGCTGCGTCGCTCTGTCCCGGCCGGCGCGGCCCGGGGCGCGGGGCCAGCCCCGACTGGGGGCTGCGGGTGGCGGCCGCCGTGCCGGCCCCGCTCGGCTGGGCCGGGCTGCTCTCGGTTCCGGCCTCTTCCGCTCTTGCCTCTACTTTTCCACCCGGGCTGGCCGCAACTTCTGGTCCCTGCCCTCCGCCGGCGGCTCCCAGGAGTTGATGGAGAGGGAGATGCGGCGGCGAGCGCCCAGCGACGGGCGCGGGCAGCCAGGCAAACTCGCAGGGATGTCGCTCCGGAGGGGCGGGGAGGGAAGGAAGGAGGGAGGGAAGGAGGGTGGGAGGGAGGCGGAGAAGCGGCGGGGGGGGTGGCAGAGCCGCCCCCGGCGTAACGGGGTTGTGCCGATCCTCCGCGCCGAGCCTGGCGGCGGGCGGGCTGCCGGTCCCGCCGTGGCTCCCGGCGGCTCTTCCCTGCGGCTGCGTGCGCTGCCCCGCTGCTCCCGGCGCCCAGCCCCGCTCCCGGCCGCCGATGCCACCGCCGCTCCCGCGCCTGGGCTGCCGGCGGAGCGGAGCCGGGCTCGGCGGGAGCGCCCGGGGGCCGGGCCGGGGCCGGGGCGGGGGGGGCGCGGCTGTCAGCGGCGCAGGCGGCGGGGGGAGGCGAGGGACCGCGGTGACCCGGTGCAGCGGGTCCCGGTGCGGCGAGCTGAGGAGGTACGCGAGGGCTCGTGGAAGAAAAGCTGCCGCGGTGGGTCACCCCCGTGGTCCCGACAGCCGCCGCCCCGCCGCGGACCGGCCCCCGCAGCTCCCGGCCGGGGCAGTGTCAGAGACGCTGTCGCGGCGGCGGCCGGGACGCCGGCGAGCTCGGCAGGGCAGGGCAGGGCAGGGCAGGGCAGGGCAGGGCAGGACTGGGCAGGGCGTCCGGAGCCGCCGCTGCTGTGGGTGACAACTTTGTGAGAGCGGAATAACTACCTAGCAGTGTCTCAGGGACCGCGGGGATGCGCACCATCCGCTTTTGTTTGTGGCCGTCACACTTCTTATTAACAGCGTTCCTGCGCTGGCGCTTCGTTTTATGCGATGCATTAAAATGGTTCTCATTCAGTTTTAGCTGAAGGCTTCTGAAGTAAAATACAAGGGCTTCATGAGGAGTAAAGTCCTCTGCCGCTCGTGTCGTCAGGGCCCGTGGTGCGCTGAAGGGCCAGCAGCAAATATTGGCCTGCCCCCCTCGTGCTGTGGGCTGCCCACAAAATCCAAGAGGTATAGCACCATTGTCGGATTGGAATCAGTTTGGGTTTACGGTGATGACTTCCAGAGCCTGATTTCGTAACTCGATGTTTGTGACCGAGCTGTTGTTCGGTAGTTGAGAGCAGGAAACAAAAGGTTGTGATATTTTTGGGTGTATTACCACTTCCTGTGTTTATAATCGGTACTTCAAAGGATGTGGATTTTAATCATCTCAATAAGCGTAACTTTTCCCAAGGACTATGTTCTTCTATTTTTTATTTGGCCCCATACCTAGAAATACTGTTGCATATTTAAGTATTGCTTAAGCTACTCAATGTGTAACTATCTTGAAATGAATATATGAATATATAAAGGCCATACATTATGGATACTGATTCTGTTTCTTTGTGCTACAGAGTGCACCTCAGAAGGATTAAATTATTAAATTATGCACATTTACATTGGTGATGAACTGTGCCTGGAACCATCCTAATGTCTCAGATGTGCCCTATAGACTTGGCTTAAAAGGGAAAAATACTGATTATTGCCTGGATCATATCTTCCCATCAGAAGAAATTTGCATAATGAACAAAGATCAGCACGTAATTCCCTGACCTTGAATCTTTTACAGTTGTGCCGTTTTATACTACTAGGGAAGTTATTCCAGGAGGAAAGCAAAAGGAAATGAAAAGCAACAATAGAGGCCACATTCCCCTTTAAGTCTGTAGAAACTGAGTGGAACAGACTACAAATGAAAACCTCCCAAGTCTTTCCTTCTATTCTCATTGTACCCATTACATTTTTTTCCCAAGGCTGGCCCATTCTGGAACATATTGAAGTCTCGGAGAATGACTTTTCCCATAAATTGTCAGGCAATTCAGAATGAGCAGAGTATGTGTAGGACTTATGTTAGGTTAAAAGCAAGAGTAAAGCTCTCCCAAGAGCTTTTCTCACTCCCCAGAACCTGTGCTGAGGTCATTACATATACAGTGTTCAATTGCAGTGTGATATTTGTGGAGAAACATGAACATGATTTACTGACTTGCCCCATATATTCACAAATGGAACCGTTTAGAAAAAGTCTTATAAATAAGGCAATGAAGGCATTTGTGTGGCATTTCACTTTTTCTGTGGCAGCTTTTTCACATTAACAAAGAAGCACTGGCAAAATAGTTTAGATTAATTTTTTGCTAAGGAAAATGCAAAGCTGAAGTGTCTTTAACCATGTGTGATTTCAAATGGTTTAGGCTACTTAGTGTCTGTCATTTTCAAGCTCCTTTGCTTCGAATACTACCAATTAAAAAAAAAAAAAAGAAACAAACCAACGAAAAAACCAAACAAACACAAAAACCCAACCAAAAAACACCACAAAACTCAAAATCAGACAAAGCCAAAAACCAGTAGTGGTAAAACTAGTGTTCATTTTTTTTTTCTATTGGTAGTTTTCAATAGCCAGCAGAGACACATAGTAACTATACTACAACTCAAGAGCAAAACCAAAAGTTTGGATACAACTGGTATCAAGGATAAGCAATTAAGTGAAGCAAACTTCAAAGGATTTGGATTTAGGTAATCAGAAATAGTGACTCTGCTTTGTAACCAACTCTTTTGCTCAAAATTATATTGAGTCTGAATGATATTGGCACTCCACATTACCTGATTGCATAATGTTGTTTAAAGAGTGGTCACTAAAACAGAGTCACTTCCAGAACAACTGTTAATTGTGAAAGTAACTCTTAAAAGTTACCATTTACATTTTTATTTGTAGAGACACTGACCATCTGGCAACAAATTGCATTATATTATTACATTTTCAAATATGCTTCATAACTGTGAATAGCTGAAAAGCAAGGCTTATGGGCTATCAGCAAAAAAAGATAGCGTGAGGCAGAAATAAGTTTTGAGTCATGGGAAAGTGACCTCACTGGCACATCAATTTCTTAATGTAAATCATGGGTCATTGTTGGTGATACACTGTGGTGCACTGCTTCAGGGATAGCATTATGCACTGATACCAAGATCAGCCATCTGAATGAGCTTGAAAATGCTAGTGGTGCTATTTTCCTTGAGTACAGGCCAAGTGCTAACAGATGGAAGTGAAGAGTAGAACAGTCAGCTGGACTGCAACAAAATACTTGTCAGTGTCAAATAGAATAATAATTCAGAAGTTCATACATGAATGAGGTGCTGCTGTCAAATATGAGACATTAATCAACATTCACAAAAAGAGGCAGGTATATAGGAAGGATGTGATTGAGATAATTAAGTTCCAGTGGCGGTGAACTCTTCAAACCTTTTGTCTAACTCCTCAAGTAGCACCAGTACATAAATTCCTAAGTTTAAAGTAGAGGTTTTATTTAAGTGGCATCACAAGTATGGGTGAGAGTTCTCTATGGAAGTCTTTCCATATTGGCAGGGCTTGGTGCTTATTTCATTACTCAACCTTACTATAGATGGAAGGATAGACTTCTGAATCTAAATCTACTCAAAGACCTAATTCACTGTGAATTTTTGAAACACTCATGCACAATTCCTTCTTTTACAACAGACAAATGAAAAAATACTGGAAAATAATGCAGTGGTGATGAGGATCATCCAGTTAAAAGCATTAGTCTGTTGTCAGAAGAACTCGCCTTTCACAAAGAAAACATGGGTGAAGTGGACTTTTCCCCTTTAAGGATGATAACCACAATCTCTCAACTCTCAAATGATCTAGTCTCTTGTCTGTTTCAGCAAACAAGATCTTTTTGCTTCAAACAAAAAGGGATGTCCTGTGAAACCATGTCATCTTTCAATAACGTAATCACACATAGAAACTTGCACACATAAATGAGTTTTATTAGAGGGAAGAAGTTAGACTCTCTACCATCCAAGAATGGCTCACGTGTTTAACAGGTATTGGAACAAAATGTATACTACATTCTCAGAAAAAGTGCATTCCTCCAAATTGCATCTCTTGCTTGACTATGATACCTTTTTTTGCAATATCCAGGTCCATTTCCTCTTTGTATAACCCCACCTGACAGGAAAAAAACTCCCCATTGTGAGACCACTAGTTTTGGAGGGAGAAATCTGATGTTATTGATAAATGTGTGACAAATAAAGGGGGTGAAGGGTAAAATATATAAATAATTGTTATCAAAGTTTCTGTCTATTGGGCACCAAGTGGTTTCAGGGAAAATGGAGAGTAGACTACATGGAAAAGAGCATGTGGTGACACTATTTTTGTAATATACTGCTATTTTATTTAAGATTTTTTAGTGCATTTAGGAATGGTAACTAGCTATAGGCAATAGCAACAAAACACAAAAGACAGGCAAGAATATCCTGGTTTTATTAAAACTGAAAATTAACATTTATCACACCGTGCAGACAAAGTACAAAAGGCAGTGACGTGTTTTTCCATATTGCAAATACTCTTGTTAGTGCACTTCTCCATCACTGTATGACTGAAGAGCTGAAAAGTGTCTGATGTCACTGTCAACAGAGAAGAGGATGGAGCAACTGCCAAAAGCTGTGGTGCTTCACTCCTCCTCCGTCCCAGCTGTGTGCTCCTGCCAGCCCCTTTGTGTCAGAGCAGTAGGCAGTCTCTTTGCTGCAGAATTGGTACTGCAGACTCAACGGGACAGCAGTTTTAGGCCAGCTTAAGTAGACGCTAAACTGCCCCTTAAAAATGTCAGCTGCATACAGGAGTAATTTTAAATCCATTTGTGAGTACTTCAGATGTTGCATATGAAGCAAATGGGACCATTTGTACTTTATTAGCATTTTAATCAAACAATCTTCAGTGGAAGTGGTTTAAAAGCATCAGCAATGATGCTGTGTACAGTGGTGGGATCTCGAGAAGGTTCTCAGCAGTAGGTCAGAACAGCACAAAGCCAAATTCTTAGGGTATCAAATTCATTGGAATAACATCTGTGCAGATCTACATCAAAGAAAATGTTTCACCATGAAAAGTCGTCAGCAGGCAGAGAAAGAAGATTAATGCTACAAATGTTGTATTTGTGGAAGCATTTAAGTATTCAAGGCTTGCTGATTGTGTTTTTCAACCTGCTAGATATTGACATATTAAGCACAGTATGTAGGTAAATTAATCATAACACAAAACCCAAAAGAGTGGAAGAGGAAAGAGCCTCCTTTTCATTGACCCAGTGTCTTGATGATCTGTGAAGTTCTTGACATTCAACTCTCCAATGCCAAAGAAAACCCAAGGAAACAATCCACCATAAAAACACCAAGTATACCAGGCATTAAGTTTTGAACCTCAGTGTGGTACATTCACCAGACATATGCATGATCAAATGTATGCTACAGTCTGGATCAGAGAAACACTTCACATTAGAATCTTCTGAGGTAGGTGAGGTTTATATAATATTGCTGTAAATAGGGTTCTATCCTTGGACTGCAGGTAGAGATCACCTGTGAGGAATCAATGCATGGAGGCATAACTGGCTGTTGATTTTGCTATCAAAGTAGCAAGTACTGGTAACAAATCCCTTTTTTTTCATTCATTTCAGCAGAGATATCTCAGCTGCTGTTTTGCAATCCTAATATAAGCCCCATTGATGCTGTGCATGCCTTTCTACTGACTTCATAAGCTCTGTATGTGGGCCTGGATCCCAGTACCTCATCACCGGGGCTCCTTTCACCAGCAGTTATTAATACAGTATTCTTATTCACTAGCATCCATAAATTAGAATTAGCCCAAATATATTTTTAAATATATTGTCCAGCCCATGAGGAACATATATGAAAAATGTTCTTACTGGACAAGCAGAACCTACAGAGGCAGCAATTAAATCATAAGACTGAAAACAAAAACTCTTATGATCTACACCATTGTCTCCAAATTATATGATTAAGGAGATACTAAATTATGCATTATAGTTAAAAGGTACAACTACAAATCTTAACTAAGCATATTTTTTGTTGTTCTATTCATTATACTAATATACAGGGTTATATTTAGCAGCTTTAGAAGCAGTAGAAACAGGAAAGCCACAGATTACAACCCATATGGGTATGCTCAGGTTGGCAGCAGTGATTAATAGTATCTCATGGGTTTGCTTTTTATAACTTAAGACAGATATTAAGATGATTTACATCACAAAGAATTCAAACACTGTATTTAGGTGAACAAAGTGTGGTATTTTATAAGGAATTGCAGACAAAGTAGCATGTATTAGTTCAGTCATTATCACAGGAAAACAGGCAAAGTCTCAGGTTAAAATGGGGTATCTCAGTCTGCAGCACAGCACTCTGAATTCAAATTATACTTAACCCATTCTGCCTAAATATCCTAAGTGATTTTATGTCAATAAAGGCCACATTCATCCTCTTCAGTGGGATATCTTACTTTACACAGTCCTGTGAGATTTAATAAAATTACTATGAAGTACTACTTAATGGAAAAGGGTGTTTCTACAAGAATTTTAACATTGATGATGAGGTGATTTGCCACTCTTAGCATACCTGGCTGACTATTCCCATCTCTCCCTTTTCCAAGGATTAGATAGCTGTGATGAACCAGGTAAGGGGACTGGTTTTGCAAAAATCTTATCTGTCAAAATAACTATTAGTTTTCAGCTAGAAAATCTCCCTCAGTTTAGTTTACCTGGCATAGAAAATAACATATTTGAAGGTAGGCAGTAGTAAAGAACACATCTTTGGAGACTACTTTAAGGTAAACAGTTTTGTTACTTGGTTGAATCCTTCCATTTTTAATTCTGATGTTTTGCTCTGTAGGAGGAGAGGTCTACACTGCTAAATATTTTTAATTATTCAAGGAAACATGAAAAATCTGTGTGTCAGGCATGTAAAAATGTTTAAAATGTATACTCTCCAACCTTTGAAGTAAGAGCGCATTGTTGCAAAAACTTTTCTATGTTATTGCAAAAGTTACATTCTCAAGTTCTTAGAGTTACCAGTCAGTTTTAACATTTGTTTTGCTAAATGTTGAGTAGATTGTCCCTGGGCTTCTTTGAGTCATGTCAGGAAAGTAGTGCAGAAACTTTAACATCAAAACAATATACCAGTAGATACACCAGTGACTTAGTCTGGATTACAGACAGCACAGTGACTCTCACAACCTAGAACACAGGGTCTGCATTAAATTCCTTTGAATTTCACCCAGATCATTCAAACACTAAATTTTAGGAAGTTTCCACTTTTATTGCCATTTTCCCTGGTGATGTATTTTGGCCTGTAGGTTTCTTTTAATGCGTCAGTTCCATCTGTTATTCTAAGTACCTTTGTTTTATATATATATATATTATTTAAACTTGTTAATGCTGCCAGAGAGACCGATTATGTCTACATGACACTGTGCACCTCTGCACACAGGTACCCAAGCCAGTTTTAACAAGCCTAGCTAACTGGAATAGATAACATGCTCTATAAATTAGGCTGTTCCTCCTGGGATCTAAGCTGATGCATCAAACATTTGCCTGAATATTACTTCAGGGCAGTGCATGGTTCTTAGCTGACCCATATTAAAGAGAAGACTCTTATTTAAATTTTGGAGGATAAAGTTAGGATGCAAGTTAATCAGTCCATAGATCCCTACACAGGGAGCTCACACTGGAGGGTTTATATATTAATAGCAGGAGGAATGAAATTATCAGATAGCTGAAACCTGAAGCTTGAACTTTAATGATATATGAGTTTTACATTATTAACAGTGTTTGTAATTAAGACTAGAAGAGTTTTTCAAAGTATATGATGGATTAGCTCTAATTGAAGTCTTTAATTAAGACCAGATGTACTTCTCAAAAGATATTGTCAAATTTGATGCTAAAAGAACTATCAAGAGAAATTTAGAGGTCTTAAAATATGAATTTTTCATCATATCAGACTTTCTTTTACAACATTCATTCATCTAGAAAAGTGGAAAAATCCAGTGGACATTTATAAAGGTCATATAAATAGGTTTCTTATAATGGCAATTGAATTGCTTTCTGTTCTGCCAACTGGTTCGGGGAGCATCTCAAGACCTCTCAGGAACACAAGACAAAAAATAATTTTGGCACTTCTGAGTGGGGGGAGGCAAGTCTGGCAGTAAAAGAAGGCACAGGGAGAAGAAGTAGGGCTGAAATACGCCAACAGAATTTCACGTCAGTCTTACTGCCTCTTTTCTCCTGCCCTGCTTCCGCGTAGCAGTAACTCCTGGCTCATACACACTGATCTTATATTGGCCAACCAAAATGTCTTTCCAGACATGTAGCATAGCTATAGGAAGATACAGTAATTAAAGATCTACTTAAAGAGGATAATTAAACTATGGATATTTTCTTGTCCATAACAGTTTAACTGCCTAAGCAACTGCCTCTACTTGAAATGCCTGAAGTTGGCCCTGACAATACCAGTGATTCATTGATCTGACTTGGGCTAATTCAGAATCCCACCTTAATAACCATTATGGGGGCTTCCATAACAATCTGCAGTCTAACTTCAACAATTCATTTGTGTCATAAAGACTGTCTTTTGTTTAGGGGGCTTTATGGGGTGACAGACTCCTGTACGGAGGAGGTGTATGTCAACTGACATAATTTTTTTTCATAATACGTACAATAGGTATCCTTGGCACATGTGAGCAGTATTGTTTCGATTCACAGGACTGAAGTATTTACAGAAAGATAAATGCACTTGAGTGAGTTCTAAATAGCACTACTGAAAAGCAATAAATGTAAGAACAAAACATATTCATCCATTTACCGTGAGATACTTGCCATCACAAACACTTCAAAGAAAAGTTCAGCAGTCAGCACATTTCCAGCATTTTTTCATTTCCAGAAAACATGGCAGTTGATAGATTTCTTTTCTGTCTAATTATCAACAAAAATGGAGCCTTCAGTTTCAAATATTTTTCCCCCTTTACTTTTCTAGTGCACAAAAAAATCTATCTTCATAGCATTTGTAATATATTTACAATCATAAGAGCAGCAAGAAAACAAATATACAGACAAGGCCTGTCAAAAACCAAGATGAGTTCAATTGCATCTGCTGAACTATGCCTCTCCCACAGATGTGGGATTACCTCTGGCATACCTCTATAGCTTTCCTTCTTCCTCACAAATACACATTGTTTTGCAATATGCCCAGAAAACTATCCAACTTCCAGCTACTACAGCCCAGAGCTCATTAGGCTTGTGACAGATAGGCACTGCAGCTGCCTAGAGTTACAAAGAAATTACTGAGAATTGTTCAAAAATTTCCTGACATTTCTCTGTAGAAGTAAATGATTTATTGATATTACTGATTGGTGGGATCGAAATGTTTGAGTTAACATATCAAATCTTTTGAAACTGTGACAATAACTGAGCAAATTTCTAGTCATCTTAGCACTTATATTCCTCATCTCCCTGGCAGTTCACTTGTCAGGAGCAAGGTGCTCTACCTTCTCCTAACCTCTGATTCCTTAGCAACCTAATGAATAAGAAAATAAAATATTTCACTCTGCTGTTAAATTAGCATGAGTGCTTTGAATATAGTAGAAAATAGCACAAATCTTCAAGCAGTTTTTCTATCTTTGTTCTGCCACAGAATAAGCATTTTTTTAGGTTTCAACCCATTAGGTTGCCTGGGAACATCAAAGAGGACAAATTAAATAAAAATACATATTATTTCCATAATCCGAACATGTATTACTAAAATTATAAAAAAATAAAAATACATGCCTTCGAAAGATAAAGTATATAACCATAGTCAGAAAAAAATACCAAGAGTTGCGTATTTAATTATGTCAAACATTAAACAATTTTAGTATTTCAAAGCAAATTTATCTTTTGTTTTAAACTGGAAAGCTTTCCTCAAACCTTGATGTATTAAAATTTCTTTCTGTGTCCAAAGGCCTGCTCTAAAGAAGGAACAAAAGAAGCAAATAGAAAGGGTGATGACAGATATGTCTCCTAATTAATCTGTCTGAGAATATGTTAAACAGTATACAATAAACACCTCTTTTGATCTGTTGAAGAGGCCTGTGTAAAAAGTTGAGATATAGGTTACTGGTTTAGATATGTGGGTTTAGATGGAGATTAATCCAATATCTGGTTCCCAGTCCGGCTCTATCTGAAATCTGAAATCAAGAAGAATTTAATTTCTACTTCTCAGATGTTAAATTAATCCCTTGGTCATTAGCCATGAAGCAAATCAATGTTGATTTCAATCTTGTGATAGTGCCATTTGAGATGTACAACATCCTTTTAGAAAAAACATAAAAGATTCAAAATGTGCGTAAAGATACAAGCTAGTCTGTAGCAGTGGGGTCTCTGTAGCATCAGAGATTTGGTAAAATAATGCAGTGCATCAGTCATATACAGTGCAATATTTTAAAGGTTTTCTTGACATGCTGCAGAAAATTTATTTTAAAAATGGAAGAGTAAGAGAAATATCCTGCCATAAAAGTAGTTTGTTTTCATCCTAACAATACCATGAGACTGCAGTAAAAAGAAATAAAATCATAGTGATGTAATGTGTGACCATCATCATTATTATTTTCAAACACAGCTTTATTTGGGGCTGTGAGATTTGCTAAGTACCCTTCAGTGACAGCTCTATAAACCCATATGAGAAAGAGGCAGGAAAAAGAGAGGGTAAAAATGTTGGAAAGAATTCTTTAATAGAAATGCTGAATTGTAGGAGAGACTAGAGTAAAAATCAGTTATAACATTTACAAACAAAGCTATATGCAGTTAAATTTGTCATTTGATTGCTTTAAATATAGGACATATTTGTTCATAAGAGTGTAGCTGGTAAATCTCCATTAGCTGTGGATTTTATTTGACTCAAATTGAGGAGCAAGGGTAAACCATAGTATTCTAAATATATGTGAAATAAAAAAAAACTTAAAGCAAACCAAAAGCTAAACCATCAGCCTTCTTCATAGGCAAGTTTCTCTGCTTTTCAAGTTGAGTACCACTGGGAGAAAGAAAAGTAAGGTAGCACATTCTTCTGAAACAGGAAGCGTCTGAACCTCAAATAATCAACAAAATGTTGTTGTTCATTACATTCACTTGTCCACAAGAGCATTTCTGTATTTTTTATTCTGAAATTCCGACCAAAGGGCAGAAGCAGAGAGTTTGCTATGATGTTTTAAAAGTGCATTGCAATGGCTTTCCTGAAGTGGAGCTTGTTTCCACTTATGTGGAGGCTTTGGTATGACTGGAGCTTTGTCTTAGTAAGCATTTATTAACTACACTGCAGTTTTGTAGTGGACTTTGAAGCATTCTAATTTAATACAGAAATTAATCCAATTCAGTCTATTATTGAAATGAGGAGTGAATTTCCAGAGGCTTTGTAATGTGTGGAGATTAGGGCACAGAGAGATAGCTTTTCTCTATCCATCATAGCAAATCTGCAAGCAGATATTGAAGAAATTTGCAGCAATTTTATAATTATTTTTGCACACAACTGCTTTCTGGAAAGATATGTCTAAATATGTATATCAAAATTTTCTGTCTACATTTTACCCTAGAACTAAATGTGCCCTGCTGTTCCAAAATGACTTCTGAATTATCCCAGATAAGATATGGTCATACATCAAAATGAAGAGATTATAATAATCACTTTCACAAAATCAACAATAAAAGAGTCGTCACTATATATATATATATATATATATGTATGTATGTATGTATATTTAAATTACTTCACCCAGATATAAATTGCTACACACAGATTTTATACTTTATTCCTGCCATGTGGTTTCTCTGTCAGACTAATTATTCTATTTTTTCTTTAGAAATTTCCCAGTCTTGTGTATAGATTTGGTAATAGATGTCTGACATGTTCTCCATAATGCTGGGTGGGCTCTTGGGAGAGGGTACCTCAGAGCTGTCAGTCTAAAGGTTAGGATCTGCATTCAGACAACAGTAAGCACAAGAACAAAATGATGGCATTAACAAGCATGAGGAAAAACGTATCAGATGCTGACAAAAGGTTCCATTTTACAATTAATGTATTTTAAGGAATGGATTTGTTCTTTCCTTCCTCCTCTACCCCTGGCACTAGAGAGAAACAACTTGCTGTGGCATGGTGTGGAGATGAAGTAGTTTTTATTCCAATTTCATAGCTCTTACCTAACCCTGTTGTCTTCTATTCCTCTAGGGTCCTATTTTCCAACATCATAACATCTGCTTTTTGTTTCTTGACCTTGCACTCTCCCACTTTCCCTCTTTCCCTCCAGGCTATTCATTTATTTCCATTCCGCTTCCTCCTCCTCAGCAGGACATCGGCAGGGGGAAGTGCAGGTTAAGCAGAAGGCAAAAGCTCCGTGTTTGTAGTCTTGATTTTTATTTGGCATTCCACACAAACTTCTGCCTTTGCTCCTCTTACTACAGAATCTAAATGCTCTGCAGTTTCAACTTAATATATGAAAAATCCATTTTTTACAATCATTCTTTTGCTCTTGTGTTTCCCCTGACCCCTGTAAGGTTAGTCCAACCTTTTAATTCCCATGTGAAAGGACACAATAATCATACTAGACAGAGGGCACTGTCTCAGCCCTAGTGAATTCATTTTCTTTGTTCAAAAGAAAGGAAATGGTAGAGTTTTGTAATGGACCTTTTTTAGCATCAACTTTTTTTCTTTTTTTTTTTTTTAATAAGAAAATAGGCTATTTTAGCTTAAAGTTCACCCAAAATACTCAGCCTGAGGCAGACTCCTCCCACAGACACCTTTTGGTGTGGATGTTTAAGTTCATGATGAAATTATTCTGAAAAAGTGCAGATAGAGTTTTATAGAAGCTGTAACCTCACAACAATTAAATACAATGGAGATGTAACTGTTTTAGTGTAATGAATTAACTTGAACTTTTCTCCACCATTATTTTTCCACAGAGTATATTGCATATTACTTTAGGGTCCTCCAACTGCAATAGCTGTAGGGGTAAAGCTGGGACCTGATTGATTTTTGCTTGGCTTTTTTTTGCTTTTTAAAATGTGGATGCAGGACGATAAAAACTTGTCAGTTGTCTATAGACAAATGCAAATTTGCAAGAAAGTCATTGCAAGGAACTCTCATTTTCTTTCACAAGAAGCAGGAGCAAAACCAAAGAAAAAAAACCAAAAAAACCCCAACAACAACAAGAACAAAAAGAAACTAAAAAAAAAAAAAACAAAAACCTGTTCCAAACTAGTTATAGACCAACTTGTGCTCATTGTAAGGGGATTGATTTCTACCTCACAACATCTAATGGTAGAATAAGTAATTTATTTCAGACTATGGTGAAGTTATAGTTGTTAGTGACCATAACATAAGTTCTAGTGTACTTGTTATGCATTATCAAGTTCCTGTCTAATTTTTTGGTCCTATTGGTGGAAGTAAAGGAACTGTATTTAATAAAATATTTAATAAACTAGGAGAATAAAACTGAAAATTGCATGATAAATCAGATAAAAGGCTAAACTACATATTAAATTATCTTTCTTCCCTGTCTTCCATTAACCTGGCGGAATACATTGTCCCTGGTTCCAAGGTAAATACATATCTGACAAAGCAACATTTTCAGAATTTTTGCTTGAATTTATAGTCCTAAATGAAAGGAAGATGATAAGCATAAACTTAACTGTTTACCAATGCTTTTTATAACAAAAACTTTCTTTCTAAAAATTTGGGAACTGCTTGGAAAAACTTTTGATATAACAGAAATAATTCATAGCTGTGAATTTATGTCTCAAGCTGTGTTGATCAATTGATTTTTAAACAAGAAAGGGGAAGCTTTTACTTAGTACGTAATAACTGTTAAAATTGAAATAGTCTATCTCAAAATAGTGTATCATATTTATATTTAAATATGCATGTTTGAGAGGCAAAAGGATGCTCAAAATGCAGCTGAGTTATTAATCTGAAAGCTGTGAGAATACCTAGATATACATAGAAAAAAGCCCCCCCACTTTTAAAACACAGACATTTTGTACCACATTCCTTAAGAATAATAAATATTAGTAGGCATCTATAAATGAGGCGTCTTTGGACATTCATTGTGTAGTTAGTTTGTTATGAGTCAGATATAAACATCAAATTTTCAAAATCTTGCTAACAGGGGAATCAGAAACTGCCTAATTGGAGATGAATGTGTACAACCCTTAATCAGCTTTAGAAATTTCAAGATCAGATGTATGTTCCAAATGACTCGCACTACATGATGTTGGCAATGCTGGTAGGAAAATAAAGTTTATGACAGTTCTTGTTGACTGTATATCTCAGTTTCTTCAAGAACTCTGGAAAGCCAGTCTTGCTCCTGGTGTTGCCACTGAGGAATCAAATGTCCTGGCATGCCAGGAGCACTCACTGTGTGCAGTCAGGCAGCCAAACCAGCAGGAGTATTCCCCACTCGTAAGTATGGCAATCACTGGCAATGTCCATGGCACTTCCCTAGAATGCATTCCCCAGTAGCTACAGGAAAAGGAAGCCTGGGTATCCAAGGATCTTTTCCCAGATCAATCATCTTAGCTTTGCCCTTTTCCTCTGCCCTTTAGCTTCCCTGTGACAGAACAGCAAAATTCAATTTTGCCTGCCCTGCTGAGAATTCATAGTCTGCTCTGAGTGCTAAGCACATTCATGAAGAATAGCACCAAAGTATTGAACCAGTGCATAATGAGTCTTTCTAATCATGCCCTTGCCCTTCATTTCCAATAGTCAACAGCTCTCAGCAGTATGAAGTGTGAAGTGTACAAACACATGAAGAGCTTTCCATAATTTATTTGTGTTTGCTGTGAATAAAAAAAATAATGTGGCATCTCCATGGCAAACAGATATTGCCCTTTTTCATTAGTAAAGTATTTCCAAAAGGTTAATTAAACAAAAAGAAAATGCAGTTCAGCATTTAGACACCATATTAATTATGTCTTAATGATCAGGGTTTGTAGCATTTCTGGATTAATGACCATCTGGGAGAGTTCATAGCCCAAGTCTTTTTCATAAGTCATTTATTCCATATATTTGTTTATTTTCTAATAAATTATCCAGAGTCAAGGTCATTACTGATAGGTCACTTGTATAAAAATGAATTGTAATAACAAAAGCCCCCACCTTGTTATGTTTCTATTATGGAATGTTTATCCAAAGCAAAATATATACTGTCTCTCTATCAATGCTTCTTCTTCTGACAGCAAATATTTAAAATGGTAAGAAAGCAATTACATAGATAAATTTTGAAACTCATTTTTGTTGTCACATAAAGAAGACTATAAAACTTTTTTCTTCCTGCTCACACTGAGAAAAAGTGGGGAAAAAGTCAAAATCTACACTTGAATTTTTTGCAATAAACCATCTTGTCCTTTTATGTATGTAGAAATAATTCAAAAAGCTAAAATTCATAAACTCATTAACAACATTAATTCACCTGTGAAAAGAAACAAGCAAAAATCCATCAACATACCTCTCCAAATTACTTTTTTTTCTCCAGTTGGCTATCCTGCAAACACGTCCTGTAATATGAAAATCAATTATAGTTTTCTTGATTGAATGCATGACTATCAAGATGCAGTCTTTACTGAGAGCTCTGGAGTCACAAAGTCCACTATCAGGAAGTTATATCAAATGGAAAGGAAGGCAAAGCAGCATTCACTGTCACAAAATTACCAATCTGATCAACATTTGTCAGAGACACTGTTCCTCACACCAAGTGATCTTGTCAATTTGTCATTTCAGCTTTCTTAGGTAAAAAGCTAACAGGATTATTTTTCCAAAATTTTGTCTTATAGTCATCACAAAATGTTGTTGAAATTGCTTAGATTTTGAATCCTATGTGATGGTGGGTAGGATTAAAAGGCTTACTGTCTCCTTGATAAATGAAAACAACAGTATATTTTGGGGGTTTTTATCATGCTGGTAGTACAAAACCCACATTTATTTGCAGTTATAAAACTCAAGATAACACTGCCTTTTAGGAATAGCAATTCATAATGCTTTGATGCTTTTTTTAAAATTTAATTTTAATCTTACAGAATTCTTAATTATTACATAGAGCTTTACATTCTGACTTTCCAGAGACTGTACTAACTTCCCATTAATTTCTGGAGGTAAATCTGTGCAATTGTCTTCCTCTGTAGTTATATGTGGCTCAGGACCTGTCTTTCCCCCTCCTGCCATGTTTTTGAGGCTATGTCTGTATCACGGCAGCAGGGACTTCTGAGCTTTCCTGTGGTAGCTGCAAAAGTGAAAGCTTGGAGTAGTAGCAGGATGGTGGGATTTCTAAGGCTGTGTTTATTTGGTTCAGCACAGGGCCATGCAAACAAGGCTTTTTCATCTTTCTCAACTGAGCTGTCTGTCTTCACTGACCCTGTGGTTGTCATGATTTGGGAATCTCTGCCACCAGGAACTGTTCCCTAATGCAGACTTGGCAGTAGCCATTCCCATTAGGTAAGAGGATTCCATCATATTTAGATGTGTATGTAAATTCAGCTGATAACAATGGGCTCAAAAATGTCCAGATACTTAATATTTGATTAACTGTTGTTTAATAATTAACTAATGTTTTAATAATGGATCAGAGGAGATGGTCTGAGCAAAAAGAATAATAACTGAACAACAGTGGAAACTGGGCAATGTCCCTTGACTGTAGTCAGTGTTAGGGCCTATGACAGTGCTTGAATGTGTGCTTATTCTCTTTATTTGTTTTCTTTTGTGTTTCTTAAAAGGCTTTCCATGAATATGAAATAAGCTTCCTTCGTATCAATCAGAAAACGTTTTTAAAAATGAGTTTTGACAGAGCTCAGAGCTCCTCAGAGACTGAACTATTTTGACTTCAGAGATACTAGTAATGAAGCTTGAAATTCAAACACTGCATTAAAATATTGTGGAGTCTCCCACCTTTCCTAGGTTCGCTTCATCTCTGTTTTACACAGCAGCTTTCTCTGCTGTGATTCCAAGTCTCTTTTCAGGCAAGGCTTTGTTTCTGTAAGCTGCTATTATGGTCTGACAAGCCAAGGGGAGCTGTCAGATATTTTACTTTGATCCAGATCCAAACAGAGGAAGCCTTCAGTACAAACATATCATTATCATTTCCTTGCTGCCCTTTGTCAGTGGTCGGTACATATGCTAGTGGAACTAAACAAACAGAATCTCATCTAGTTTTCTCTGTTTGTTTGGCTTTTGTTTGGTTTTTTTGTTTGTGGGTTTTTTTTGGTTTGGTTTGGTTTGGTTTGGTTTGTTTGCTTTTTGTTTGGTTTTGGGGTTTTGTTTTTCTTTTTTTTTAATTTCCTTTTCCAATAACAGGTGAGAATTAAGCAACTATTTGCTTTTTCCGTCATAAAAGTGCAGTTGTAAAAATATTTTCATGTTGGACCTGATGATGAGTCTTCTAAAAGTCAAATATTGCTGTTTCAATTTTCTCAGACTTGCCCAAGTTTTTAGAATATATTTGCAGTTGTATATTCAACTTTGATTGGTTTCTGGACTGAAGACCAGACACGTTTCCTTCCAATTCCTCCATGCTTTCTGTTTAGTTTTTATCTTGTGTCTCTACTGTCCAGTTGTATGCTGAATCTGGATTTTACAAGGAATTATATTTTGGGTCTTATGATATTTTAATGTACACATATAGTTCGATATATCTTTTTTATTTAACAGGTCTTGTTACATTGTAATTCTTTCCCCAAAGCTCATAATAAAAATAAAATTAATAGAAACAACAGTCAGCACTGATAACTTTGCAAATTATGGTCAAATAAATTTTTGAAATCAAAGCAATTGTATTTGGTGTTTTTCATTCCACTACTTTGCTTCTTAGGTGTTATGACCTGCTTTTTAAAATATACATCCACGCTAGTTTTAAAAAAAAACAGGAAAACTGAGCAAAAAACCAGAAATGGACCAAAAGCTGGTTGAAAAAACCATTATTTTGATTTGTAGTTAAACACAGATACCAGAAATGCAGTTTCATATTTGCTTCTGCAGTCTCCATTAAGTCTGTATTTGCATCCCCTATTAGGTACTGTAGTAATTCATGTATTCCAATAAAAAAATATCCAACAAAATGATGTCAATAGAAAGTTCATATTGTGCTTGCAACCAAAGAGGTGTATTCAGGCAGTGTAAAGCATACAGCATCCAGTATTTCTGAATTTCAAGTGCTTCCCTTGCAGACAGAGTTGGAGTGATCCAAATGTTGCATCGTGAGCTGACATAAACCCATAGGAATCTTCCCCATCTGCCTTTTCCCCACAGAAGGGAAAATCTCTGTTAAGGAAGAAGTACTGTGCAAAGAGTCAAATGGCCTGTTCTACATCTGCTAATGAACCTCCCCAGAGACACAGAGAGGTTACTACTGCTTCTGTCTCACTGGAAGGAATGGTGAAGGAATGTCTGCCCTAACAAAATCCCTCTGAGTCACTCAGAGCAGCCACTGCTGCTTCTGCCTCCTGGAAGGCAGAACCTAAGGGAGTAGTGGCACTTACAAAAGACCTGGCAGTTCTTGAGGCTGGGAAACAGTTCTGATGTAAATAATATCCTCTGGTATAAATTTAATTCAACTTATTACTTCTTAAGACAGAAAAATATGATCAGAAAAATCTCCGTCAAATCCTGTAAGGGTAATGCCTTAGGCTTATAGCACAGGCTTTTATCATACAAGATATATGACTGACTACATTAGTTGGCATCCAGATACTGTCACAAAAGGAAAAGATGTTGCTTAAGCGACAGGCATTGAGCAGATTCTTTCACAGCATTGTTTCATACCCCATGGCTCTTCCATGCTGCTGCACCTATATTGGTTGGCAAGGTAGTTCTGTGTAAAGTGAGCATCCTTCTTTATTATTTTCATACCAGCCAGAATGTTTGGGATAAATGCAGGTTAGAGAAAGGTTATAACACATTTCAACCATTCACATTGCAACAAAAAGCCAAGCAGAACATCTTTAGTTGAAAAAAAATCTCATTTGGTTTTGGCTGAAATAGAGTTAATTTTCTGCTCAGTAGCTTGTGCTTTGTTTTGGAATCACATGAGAGTAGTGCTGATAACACACTGAAGCTTTGGCTGTTACTAAGTAGTGCTCACACTAAATCAAGTTTTTTTCAGTGCCATGTGCTGTCAGTGAAGAAGTGCACAAGAAGTCAAGATAAAGCATGGCCAGGACAGGTGATCCAAACTGGCCAAAGGAGTATTCCAGACTACTGATTGTCATGCTCAATGTATAAAATGGGGCAGACAATCAAGACCCACTGATTGCTGCTCAGGGACAGGCCAGGCATCCATCAGTGGGTGGTAAGCATTGGTATTGTGCATCAATTGGTTTTGGCTTTGTTTTTTTTTAACTTGAGTTTTATTTCTCTCCCTCTTTTTGTTATATCAATTTTAATTAGAACTATTTTTAGTAGTAGGAGTAGTACTTCATTTCAATTATTAAAATGTTCTTATCTCAAGCCCTGGATTTTGCATTTCTCAGATTCTGCTCACCATTCCACCAGTGAATGAGTGCATGTCTGTAAGATACTTAATTGCCAGTTGGAGGTAAACCATGGTATAGGGAAGCTCCTTATTGTATCAAATCAAATTGATACACTGAATTTCTCACAAGAAGTCTTTAGATTTAGATAGTATTTTTGTGGGTTTCCTCCTAACCAAAGGAGTTGTCTCTAGCTTCAATTAAGATCTAAGCACTATCACAACAGAATATCTTGTTTGCCCTTAAAGAACTGACTAGACAAAGGTTTCCACTAAGTCATTATTTTAGAGATATCAATGAAGAATCCTTTCTTTCCTGGTAAAAAAAGTGCCATAAAAAAATGTCTGTAAGTCCCATTTTTGCTAGTTTTTTTTAATACATCAGGGTAAATAAAACATTAAGATTAAAAGTTTTACACTATAACAGTTCCAAATGATCGACAGCAAGGGAATGCAAAAGGTTTACACTATCCTTTAGCCTATGGTTTACCATCAGTGAATGTTTCTAAACTGTGATACGAGCCAAAGTCTCTCATTAGAGAGCTGAAGACATGTAGTTTTCCTTTGTGAAAGACATCAGCTGCTTTCCTGGGAAAGAAGAGCTCAGACTCTGAAACTGTAGCGTATAAAGGGGAAAAAAATATGAAAAACATCTAGAAAAACACAATCTGCCTTCTATGTGTTTATCTAATGTTTATGCATTTTCCAAAAATATTTAGAGTAGGAAAAACTGTGACTGCCATATCCTGCACGATACAATTAAACAAAATAAATAGAAAAGATGATATGTTCAAAATGGAAAGATATACCTAGCTGCAGACAGCTACAGCAGTAAAAATCATTTCAGCTGGCAGTGGCTGATGCCAAAAAATCGAAGCTTGCAAGTTAACTTAAATGTCAATATGTTGTATCTTTCTGTGCCACTTCATTAAAAAAAAAAAAAGGTATTTTACCAGATGTAAAATTACAATATTACACTTGTTTTTGCCTTATTGTTAGAAAGAAGAATATTGAGATTTGCAGTAGCTCCTTCTCTCAAATCACTTAAAATCACAAATTCCTTAGAGGGTGGAGAGACTCTATGAAACACACAGAGCCCAGACAATGCTGTCAGCTAATTCTGGGAAGCAGCCAAATCTTTGACATTGGTTCTGCATTAATAGAACTCTGCACTGTGTTGAACATATGCTTCTCAACAGGCAGTATAGTACTGTTTACAGCAAAGACACAGTGCAATTATTTGCAGAACTTTGCTTCTGCCCAGAAGAAAACATAGGATCATTCTGTTGTTATCCAAAAGAATCTGAGGTTCCAGTGCTTTAAAAGCCAAGCTGTTTAACTGCCCTACTACAGGGCAGCATAGTACAGATTTAGAATCTTAATTTTAGGTACACATTAAAGCCTCCTGGCTTCCTTTATTTATTCCATTTACTGAAGTTTTTCAAGTGCTTTCTAGAAACTGGGATCCAAAGTTTCTGAAAGAACTTACCAATATATTGTAAGGTCTAAGTAACTCTATACCTGTTAAGCCATTTAAGAAGACCCCTTAAGCCATTTAAAATATACTAAGTACACAGAAGCAAAATCAATGTGAAGCTTATGGTTTATAAAGTAGGTTTAATTCACCTTAACAATCAAAATACTGACAATTCTAACTGGTTTTGGTTATGAAATCCATATTCCCAAAGCAGACACCTGACTCCCTAGATTAGATAATACTAGTATGACTTTCCTCCTCTGCAATCTCTGTCAGAGTTTTATTGTCATTGCAGGTTTGCTTTTGTTTGCTTGTTTGTTTGTAATTATTTCTTAATATTCCCATTACAACCTGTGATAGCTGTACCTACCTTAGAAACAACTGCAGATATTGAAATACATCACATCACGTAGCCTGCTGTGCACAACCTCTGTGGGGAAGGACTTGGCTTAAATGAATTATTTCTTTTCTTGATGATAGACGTGCCTCATTTTGTGATGTGTTTGAGGATGCAGTGTGTCACTGAGGATTTAGAAACTTCATTTGGATTCTGGAATCTTGACTTCCTTTAGCAAGAGGGAGAGAATCCAGCTTTCTTTGGAAATACCATGGTGAGAGGTGTCTTTAGAGGATAAGAGCACTCATTCAGAATGTTGTAAACAATAACTATAGTTGTTTCTTTGTCTAAACAGATATGGATCTGTGGTTGTATCATCTAGGGAGAGTATCTAATCAGTAAAGAATGGGGCTCTCAAGCCTATTCAAGGCTCATGGTGCAATTTTAAGAAAGAAGATAAAAGGATGCCTAATTTAATACTTGAGAAATTTACAGTTGAATAGAGAAACCTCTTTTACTTCCCACATTGATGACTGTTAATAGAGAGGAGCCTTACATACAAATATTTCATGCTTTTTTACAGATAGGAACCAGAGTCTTGTACCAGCTGCTCTTGATTTTCTGTCTCCTTCCAATGCCCAGTACTAGTGCAATTACTTAAAATTCCTTCTTTACCTTTCAATTCCAACTCACCACCCATAGCTGTGCTCCTGCCCACAAAATGAGTGAAATCTTCTAGGCTTTTCATGATAGGCAATAGATAAGAAGAAACTGACTGTCAGAGGGTTTCAGGACCTCTTATGAATGCACACAGTGAATGCTTGAATTTGTGTATTAAAGGGAAAAGCACATTATGAGGCTGTTTCATTCTTAACAGCAAACTAGGTCATGGCTTCATCCTATTGTAGTTACTGAAAGGTATCAGTACGAGCATATCATCTTCTATATCTAGAAAAAAAAGCTGAGCACTGAACTTTAAATTGCTGACTGTCTAATTTGATAGCTAGCCAAGGAAACATTTTCTTATCCTTAAATATGAGAACACTACATCAGGAAAACACTTACTTTGAAGGTCCCATATCAAGCCCAAGAGGGTTACCATCCCCGTTCAAGCCAGGATAACCTGACGAAATCCCTGCTAAGTGGTTACAGAAAGTGATTTCAATCAATCAATCAGTGAATCAATCAATCAACTTGACTGCAAGTTGATAAATACTCATTAAAAAGGCTCAGCAGCAGCAACCCAAATGCCATTATCACAATCTTGCTGTAGTGACATATGGAAAGTGACCATGCAGCTTGTATAAAAAGAAACACCAAACATCTGTGAATTTTTCCTCTTTTTTTTTTTTTTTTTAACTTTTATTGTAGCTTCGAGTTAGGAGTCACTTTCTCCAATGGTTCTCCAGTGCTGGTGCACATTAATTTCTGTACATCTGGACACACTGTTACTGAGACAATGCTGATTTCATGTTTACAAGTTTAAATGCTTGAAATTTTCCAGACGTCTGCAAATTTCTCAAAGTCCTTTAAAATACAAAATGTGTTAAATTGTGAAAATATATTGTCTCCTCAGTTCTCTGTGCGCTTACAAGAGATCAAGCAATGTATAAAGCAAAATGTCTAGATCATGGGAGCATTCAGGTATGGGATTAGATATTGAGTTACTCATCACATTCAAAAATGAGACAATTCTATATATTCAGGATTCTTGTTACTTCAGAAATCTCCATGCAAAAGTATGAACTTTGTTTTCCAAAAGAGTCAGGGTTAGGAGAGTGTTGAGCAAGGATTAACATAATGAAAATCTGGTGTCAAGGGGAATGGGACCTTCAGTTCTAGCCTATGTTCTTTGAGGTCTGAGTTCTTTTATCTTCACACAGAGCAATGCCTAAATTTATTTTCAACTTTAGAAGGTGTTAATGTTTTAATCTTTTTAATCTATTTCTTATCTGTCTGTAGAAATTTCATTTAAAGCTTTTCTTCTCCTACCCAGTATGGAATAACTATCACAGTCATTAGAACTGAAAAAATAATTGAGTAGTTCCATTTTTTAATCTTTCCATTTAAGCCTTCCTCTGTAGTATCTGGGTAGGAAATACACATTGATTCAATATGCTTTATTTTAGTCATCTCTGTTTTTAGTAAGATAAATTAGCAGCTGGGAACTCTAGAGAACCTTCCACCTTTATCAGTTTCAGAATAGTTTCAGCAGGCTCTAGACCTTGAAGAACTGCTGATTGCTAGAATCATATTAGCTCTTATAAAGTTGAAGTAGCTGAGCTACTTGTCCATGTGTACTTCTAAAAATTAAAAAAAAAAAAAAAGTTTCCAATTTAATTTCCAGGTTCCCAGGGCATTTATACCTCAGGTGGCTGAGCCTCTGCATAAACTCCTTTTTTTTTTTTGGAGTTTCAACTTATGTAGAAATAATTCTGGGAAGAGTTCTGTTTTTGGAGAAATCCCTACAGATTCTTTGAACATAATCCCGCAACGTATGGCAGCCTACATATGAAGTCACCCATCCTTCAGAATTTTAGCATATGCTGTGCCTTTCATGCCATGGACCTTCATGCCTTATGTCAGGGAAGATATGTAAAGCTCCTAAGCTTTAGGGGTTGTTTCAGACATTGTGAACTGGACAAAAAAACCCCAAACTAAAAAATCTCTTACTAGAGTAAGAGCACCCCATGTAAGTCCAGACCACAAGCTATGCAATGAGATCATAGCTGTCTTCCCCAGGCAGATACAGCTGTCAGCTGAGGAATGAGAACAAGAATTGCTGTGTACCACTGCGTGTTGAAGATCAGAAATCTCCCTCTGGGGTCATAGTTTAGCAGCACTAAAGCAGCTTGCTGTTCCTAGACATGTTCCAATTCCTAGCAGAATTATGTTGATCCCTTTGTGGGACCATATCCGACAAAATTATTTTATTTAATGGTTTTATATTCATTAAACTAGATACTACAAAAAATCATATTGGCCACTCTTTTTGTTGTTTGCTTTGATTTTTAGGGGTGAGGGATGAGGATTCAGGTGAATTATGAGATAATAAAAGTAAGTATTTCAGTCAGCCTTCATTCTATTTCTTTAACATTGTGGTTTCATATAATTGGGAGCATTTTTGCCTGACCTGAAGGGCAGTGAAAATGGTATATTCAGAATAAAGCAAAATATTCTGTATTCATTCTGGATTGCATATAGGCAGAAGGAAAGCTTGTAAGAGTGAGTTATTACATATAATCAGGAGACATTTGTGTTTTCGGTCACCTTGTATTTCTTAGCTTAAAAATATTTGAAAATACTGTTTTCTGACAAACAGACCTTCTTTATGCATACAAAAGCTGCAGAAAAAAACCCAAAAAACCTTCTTACTAATACACCAATATTGAGAACTTAAAAGATCATAGTTCAGCTTCCTGTAAGTTAGCTTTCCTAATACAACATTTCATCATTTTGTTCCCTTGAAACCCTTCCCAGAATTCTATTAGAAAAAATCATTTTTTCAATCAAATTGAAATTTTTATCCAAATTTTTTCTCGAAAGGCTCTTGCATTTTTTTTTTTTAATTTTATTTTCCTTTTAGTCTCAGAAGTCAATTTCTTCAGAAATTTTGGTTAGTTATGCTCAGTAGATGAGATTCATCATTCAGTTTTCCCTTTTCTTTAGAAAAAGGAAAATACCCATTCAGTGTATGGATCACCTCCTGTGGTGTTTTCAGCTTGCTTGCTAGGGCGCTCAACAGTTTTATCTGTCAGCAAATATATAGATATGGCTGTAATGTTTTTGCTGCACTATCAATGTCTCTCTAAGAAATCAGCTGTAATATCCCATTTGGCAGTTTCAGTCTACTTTGTTTTTGGATCTTAAACTTGAATTGTGTAGTAAAATCTAAAGGAGAAAAAATAAGTGTGGATTTTTTTTTTTTAATGTGTATTCCATCGTCCCTCTTGGAGGATAAAACTCCTGTACTGTGTGATTGAAAATAAGGCAAGTATAATTTTTTTTCCATCTATTCTTTTGTATTCTCTCTCTTCTACTATTGGGTTTGGGGCAAAATTCTCAATATGATATGTGAATGCTTGTATTTTCTAACACTACATTAGTTTTTTATCTTCTCCCTGCAGTCTGAAGAAACTCTTTCATAGAAAGTTCTGAAAATTATTTCCAAGAAGAAAGAATTTTTTCAAGGAAGTCACATATGCCCTTTTCTTAGTTAATGGGTAATTTTTCCACTGGGCATTACTGTATTTACTTTTTCCACTCATCCAAACTGTGGCAAGCAACTAAAAAAGCAAAATATAAATGAAACAACAACAACAACAAAAAAAATTAAAGCCAGGACGAAATGCACTAGGTCACATGGAAGAGCAATAGTTCTCAAGTGATGATTCCTTGACATTTACTGTTGAAATGAAGGCTTACAATTTTAAAGGGGAAAAAAGCCTAAGTCAATCTATTCATTAGGAAAGTGTTCTATTCTTAAAATACTACATATATGCTTCAAATAGCCAACTAAAAAAAAAACTTTTTAGACATTTATGCGATTATTTAAAAATAAGCTGATGCCTTAGGCTTTATACTTTCAGTGTTTTAAAACCTGTTTGCAAAATTCAGCCAACTGGCATTTGTTCTGAGCATGTTAATTGTCTATTGACATTTACATGGGAGACTAGGAGAGTAAAACTCTGCAGTGCTCTTTGTGCAGCATCTTTCATTTCTGACTCGTTGCTTGAGTGTTATTGAAGAGTACAGTCTGTCACAGATTAGTACTGTTCAGTAAGTAATGTACCTCAACCTCACATTTTTTGAATGAAATATAAATAATACATTAAAAAATCTTTTCTTTTGTCACTGTTTAGGCTTTTCATCCTTCCTGGAAAAAAGACTAATATTAAAGAACATGTCACTTGGCTGTGGTGACATTAAAGATTAAAATAAAGAAGAAAGAATACACAGGATGGTGAATGGGGAAAAATAAAAAGAAATACAAATCAGAAAACTTGAAAAACAATACTCCTTCTAGCATATTGAGCACTCTTCAAAAGAAGCAGCTGATCCTTCCATCTGCCAGATGAGTTGAACCAGCTACATTTCAATTATCAGACAGGCTTCTCTGAGGAACCGAGTAACTGCAATAAACATTTTTACTTGTTTCTGCTTCTCATTTTCTCTGAGCATAAGCTGCACCCAAAATAAGTTTGAAAGCTGCTTCATTAGAATTTCAAAGTGGAATGGAAACATATTTTCAGTATTTTAAGATTATTCATGTTGAACAGATATATTAAAAAAAATACACAAAATATGTATGATATTCACCTTTTTTCCCCCTCCTCCTTCCCTCAAACTCACAAAAGTTTCATCAAACCTTTAGTGCTGCTTTGTAGTATTAAAGGCACAGTTCTTGAGCCATCAATAATGAACCATTCCTACCTGGTGCATTCTAGTTAAAGTTTATTTAATTATTTGTGTCTGCCAGAAAGTCCCAGTGACTAGAAAGTGGAAAAAAAATCCAGATGAATTGGCTGAGATTCATAAAGGATTAAGCATATTTTAGGAAGTTAAAATAGATCAGTAAAACAGAAAATCACCATATGTCAGCATTGATCTAATATGTCTTGGGAACCTTTTAACTGTGGAATATTCATAGGTTTTTCATTCTTTGGATCTTTTTCTCCTTACAACATGTAAGTATGAATAGAAAGAAGCAGAAGTACTGAAAATCAGAGCCAGCTTCAGCATGGTGTTCTGGCCAAGGTTCTTTGGAGCAAAGAGTAAAGAAAAATGAGAGTAGAAAAGAAAATCTGTTCTATTTAGAAATCCAGGATACGTCTTCAGAGGCTGTGTGGGTTTGCACAAATTCTCTTAAATTTTAGCTTTATAGTGAAGAAGCAAGGTGTGTTTTGGAGAGTGGACTGAGAAAATTTGGTGGATGTTCATAGAGATTAAACAGGCCCAAAGATCTGATCATATAGGGTTAGCACCTTTTATGGACTGAATAGTCCAACCCACTCTAAATAATTTCTGAAATCTGTAATATATATCATAAATATACATGCAGTAAATCTTATAATACAAATTATACTGTAGGTTAAATAATTAAAGATCCTTAAAAAGCACAAAAACAAAAATGAGAAAGGAGGATTCAGTATTAATATCACAACCTAAGATAGAGTCAAGAAAATTTGGAGTTTTTCTTATAAAATCTTCTTCTTCTACTAGAAATTTCATTGTTGGGGATTTTTAATTTTTTTTTCTTTTGGTGTGCATGTGTGTGTGTGTATGTTTAAGGGAAAGACAAAATTTTATTCCTTTAATTCAAGATCAACCTGGTAGTTAATATGTTAGTTATTGAACAGTAAAGATGCTCAGTTATGGTTTCATACTTGCAGGTACTCTCTTAACAGAATTTAAAACTGAATATTTCGTTCTTGCTATTATTGGACTCCAGCAGATGCGAATGCAAATATTTTTAGGAGCTGGAAAAATCAATCTCTAACAAAATCTTGACAGTATTTTGGCAGAATATACTGAAAAGAAAGTATTAATAAAGAGTAGGAAAGCTAGGTAAAAGGAAAAACCCAGGATTAAGGATGGGGTTTTTTTTTTGCTGTTAAACAGTCTGAATTTCATCATAACCATATACCTATTGTGATATATACCATACTCACACCTGAATATGAATCTAGAAATGAGTTAGCACATGTTCTTGGTTTTTCTTCTGCTTTCCCTCTTTCTGGTCCAAAAATGTGATTGACTAGGATATAGTTTTTAAAGAACCTACAGGATAAAACTTCCTGTTCCAGAAAATACATCCCTAGAGCATCTTTATTCATCATAGGAAAAGTCTCAAATTGCTCTGTAAAAGACAGTCATTTATGTTAAGAAATCTAAGCTTATATATAAATTTTATTTTCCTCTCAAAAGGAATTATTTGGCAATGTGGTAATAAGACAGCCTTTAATAATATAAATTTAGACAAAGAATAAAAAATAATTAGCATGGTCAGTATATGTATTATTCTCACACAAACTATTCTCAAAGTAAGAAGTGTTTGCCTTTATACTACCTTTTATTAACTCAGAAAAAAATAAACCAAACATTTTGTGTGGAAATGCAAGTAGAAATACAAGTGGAAAATTATCTAAGAAAACACAAGAAGGTGCTCCAGCAGATCTGGAAAACACATAGTAATATTTTATTTTTCTCATGCTCAGAAAAAAGTTTGAACAAGAAAACTCTCTTCTGAGATGTGCCCAGTGGTGAAAAGGTCAGTGTTTCCTGCCAATTGAATAAGAAATGGTCACTTAATATTTTTAGCAAAAAATATTTCATCTAGTTGGCATTTCCTGTCATTCTGTAAGAGTAAACTGTAAGGAAAAGTGTTTTCTTAACTAATGTAAAGCCATATGTAACTGTCTTTTTATGGAGTAGATCATTCCACTTTCTGGAAGAACTGTACAAAACTACACAGAGGAATCATCACTTAGGTCCAATTAAGTCTTAGTAGAAAATGAGTTTTTTGACAGAAATCTTCTACAAAAAGAGGCAATACTACTACTGTGTTAAATCTACATTTTTGAAACAGCAAGCAACAGAACAACACCATCAACAAAAGAAGATTTGAGGAAAAGAAATAAATATTAATGTGCTGTTTCAAAAATACTTCACCCTCAGAATCCTGAAAGAATTCTTTTTCTTCAGTGACATTTCATAGTTTGTTGTCTTGTGGCTAATTATGCCATTCATTTAGCCAGCGAATACAAATCTTTTTCTGTAAAATGCATAGATTCCCATGAGAATTCTGAACTCTGGACATGCTTTGGTTTTACTTTGTTAAGCTGTAATTAAAGTGAAAAAAAGAATTTGTTCTCTTTCCTATTAGTCCATACTTCTCCTGATCTCCATGCATTTATTCTTGTTCCAATCATGAAGTTATTTACAAATAGTCTCCTTCAACTAATGATCATTATAGTCTCCATTTAATAGGTACTTGTTTCCCTGCCATGATATGTTTTTAAGTCAATTAACTATGCTTAGAAGGGGCTATATATTTTTATTAAATAGTACCCAGTTTGAGGCTAATAAAAAAAATGCTAACTGTACCTTTTTTTGTAATGAGTCATAAACAAGGTACATCAGGAAGAAGTACACCTCAGGCCTCACAGGGAGCATTTGCTTCCAGTAATGACCACAGAGCGGACATTGCTATCATTTCTCTAATTCTCATAACATATTTTTCTGATAATATCACCCAGGACAGTGATTCAATACTGGCTATTACATTCATCATTTCCAGAAGAAAAAAATCACAGTTTAGACAAGCAGGGTCTGCTTATATATCAGTTTAGGACATATTCATGCACATACACACAACACACAACTTAGGAAGCAATACATTTTCACAACTTGAAGAAAACATCAAACTTCACAATAAATTTTCATGTGACTGGAAAGTTTCAAGCCTTTGTACTCCTAAAGAATGAAATATGGCTTGTCCTAGTTATCATCTCTGGGTACTGATAAAAAGAATTTATTATGCACCAGCACTGGAAAACCTATGGGGTTGCGGCTTCTAGCTCAAAGCTACAATAGAAAGGGGCAAAAGTATACAGGAAAGAAAATTGCACAGACAGTTCTTGTCTATTTTTATTAACACTAGTGTTATACTTAGAGATCTGTCCCCTTGAATTCATGTTGGTGGGTCATCTGGTCCAACCTTCCTGCTCAAGCAGGGTTTTCCTAGAGCACGTTGTGCAGAATTGCATCCAGATTGTCCTTGAATATCTCCAGTGAGGGAGACTCCACACCCTCTCTGGGCAACCTGTTGGGCACCCACACAGTAAAGAAGTTCTTCCTCATGTTCAGGTGGAATTGTGTGGAACTTCCTGTGCATCTGTTTCTTTCTGTTTCCTCTTGCCCTGTTGGCTGACACCACCAAGAAGAGCCTGGATCCTTCCTCTTGGTGAACCCTCCTTTAGATACCTACATACATACTCATACAGATAGGTGTACAGGTATGTATATTTATACTTACATAGGTTCTGGATTCTTCATCTCAGGGTTCTGGTAGAACACAAAGAAAGCAAGGTGTGGCTAGGGTTACTAGAAGAAGAAAATCACAACACTTGCAATAGCACCATCAAAGGATAAATGGTATAAAAGCCAGGTACTTGCTCTGGGGGCAATTGGCATGCAAAATATGACAGATGTCCCATCTCCAGCTTATCAAAAAAGTCTGGTCCCTCCCCCAGCAGTATCCCAGACCTTTTGCCCTGGAAAGTCACTCCAAACATATATTATTGCTTATGTTTCTTATAAAATAATACTATCAAGAAAGGTTGGATGAAGACAATTCTTGTAAATAAAAGCAAGAAGTGCTTCAGAAAAATCACAGCTACATACAGAGAAAAACAGATTTTGGTTTTAGAAAATTAGTATAATACCATTTTAAAAGGCAATGAAGCAAAGTAATTCCTTTATGTCTTCGAAAAAAGATGGGTATAAAAAATAAAAATTTTATGTTCTCTAAGATCTATATGAAAAGGCAGTGAGCAGAAATAGGCAATAAGGGATTTTTCAAATGAACAGCTAAAGCACTGTAACAGCCAACACAGGCAGTCTTTCCCTGGAAATCCTGACTATAACTAAAATCTTATTCTGAAAGTCCTGAGGCCTATTTCACAAAAAAAAAAAAAAAAAAAAAAAATCATACTAGCTAATTAGAATATGAATAATGTTATATAATGCAATACTTGATGCCTATCCTGTCATATATGTTATCAAAAGTGATGGCCATTTAAAAGTATCGAAATAAGTGGCAGTAATAGTTTCTTTCCTAAGAACAAGTGTGACTCAAATTCCTTTGAAAACTATGATTTGCAAAAAAGCTATTTTCTTCTTTGAAGAGTAGAAGAGTATAGAAACTAAATTAAAAGTTATATGTTACTGCTGATCTAAATTTCTTGGAAATTAACAGTGAGTTATACAAATATATTCAATCTACTTCAAGAAATGGTGAATGACACCTTTCAGAAACAAAGAGTATCTTTCATAACAGGATTTCTTTTTCAAAATACTTTGTTCTCCAGCTCTAACTTTAAAAAAATTATTCTGATTCAGTGAATATTTGAGTAGAATTCAATGAAATCTGAACAGTGTCAGAGCCAAGAAATTACAAGAAAAATATCTGTAGAAAGTATGCTACTGTTTTGTGTTTGCACTTGAAATGAAAATAAATATACTGCTAAAATGCTAATGGTACATGTTACTTTATATTTGTACATACATTTGAAGTGTCATACACACACTTGAAATATCTTATATATATTTGAAAAGTCAAAACAAAACTGAAACTAACAATAATCATGTCTTTCATAGTAGCTGCATTTTAAAAAGTGATTAAGAGTGGCCACATAGCAGTAAGGCACAGACAGTAAGATGCTATAATAAGCCAGATTAAATACAGTAGTGGAAGAATGTGTTGAAAAAAATTAATTCAGTTTACTTTCCAGCTATATTTGCTTAACAGAGTTTAAGGATGTGATGACTAGAAAGGTCACAGACACTGTCATGAATCTCTGATTCACAAATTATTTGTGGAAATTCCCATTTCAGGGTAAAAATATGAACACAAATATTTACTCAAGCCAGAAAAATGGGTAAGATTTATACTTAACAGGAAATTATTCTCAAGAGGAAAATTATTGTTATGGCTAAAGAACATTGGATCTCAAATTGCTGTTTTCTGGTTCCAAAGTTACAGAGTCATCTGGGAGCTGAATTTCCATTCCGTGATTGTAAGAGAATGTTAAGCAACAACAACAAATGAGTATAAAACCAGTTCTCCTTCAGTTACTTTCAGAAACTTCATACATGGGTCTTAAGTAGGAAATTACTCCAAAGCAAAACACGTAACTATAATAATTTTTTTTTCATAAACCCAAAGTCTCATACTGTTTGGAAACACCGGTGTAGGATCGCTGCTTTCAGCAATAAAAAGATTTCAGCTTCATTCCATAGCTACCAGGGTTTCCAGAGTTGAGACAGACTGTCCATGCAACTGCCTTTGAGGTAAGATTTCAGGCTTAACTGGGCTTCTACTCAAACCAATTTATTTTCTTCAATGTTTTTGCCAGTTTCCCTGTATTTTAGAAGGCCACTGTTGACATCATTCAAACACTTTATTTTTATTCATAAACAGAAGCAGGGAAGTTTGTGTATGGAATTTAATTTGACATAAGCAAGTAAATTGTGGAAACAGTGACAGAGCCCAAAAGAGGTAACAGCTGCCCTGCTACCTAAAATGATTGCAGAAAGCCACTTTTTATTCTAAAGGAAAAAATAGATATGAGATTGTTCCAAATTTGGAATTGGAACAATCCAATTGAAATTGATTAATATGTAGCAATAATAGCATGATTCTAAAATATTGTAGTAAAATTGACTAAATAATTTGTTTAGTCAGGAAGAAGCATGCCCTGAACAATTAATGAATGCAGTTGAAACATTCTTATGAAAACAAATTTATTAAATATATAAAAAATGTAATGCTTAGACCAATCACCCAGAACATCCTATTTCATGTCTAAATAAAATCTAAAATATGTTATAAGCATAATACCTTTAATAAAACTTTCCATAAATAAAACACACATATGGAAAACCTATATATTTGAAGCTATTAAATACATAAAGTTTTGTTTCCCTCTCTATGTATACTTTAAAGAGAAATACCATTGTCATCAAATTTCACACACAAAAAAAAATCAGGACTGTATAAGAACTTATTCACCAAAGCATTTTTCACACATAGGAAAGGATATAGTAAAACAAAACCAGACCATCATCACTGCCTACATGTGGGGTTCCCACACCTGGCAATGCAAGCTGCTCCAGTTAACATGCCCAGGGACATAGTTTTGCTGCCTATGGCTTTAGAAACATAAACATAATTATACTAATTCCAACTAAAAAATTCCCCAAACTTTTTAGTGTTTCTAAACAGAATTACCTTCAAATTTTGTACAATGAAGGTGACCCATAGGACTGATGCCTGCAGGAAGGTCCTGTAGCTACCAGCAGAGAGCTCTTCCTGCAGGAACTGTCCAGTTTGTTTCAAGGGGGTAGGTCTTCTCCACGTTTACCATGAGAAGGGGAAACTGAAGATATTTAAACCCTACATAACATCTAAGTAATATTGAAAGGAAAATAAGATTTTGGAAACTTAAAAAACATACTGGATAATAGAGATGATAGAAGGTTGCTGTTAAGGCTGATTTATACAGTGATTTTATGCCTATGTCATAGAATTTAAACTTTTGAAGCAGTTGAACATTATAAAATCAGAGAACTGTTTCACTTTGAGGTTTTTTATTTGCTTTGTTGGGTTTTTTTCACCCATATTAAGGCTAAGATGAACCAAGAAAGCTTTATATTTCTTTACCAATTCTTATTTTTGTTTTCAACAGCAACTTATTCTTTTCCCCTGGTGTTTGGGTGAAGCTTTCTGAGGAGTGGAAGACTGATCTCTATAATAACTTTTCCCTGTGGCCACTTGACATTTCGGATACCCATTTTCTCAAACCAAGCCATTCCACACCAGCTTTAGTGAGCTTCACGTAATGGAACTGCTCTAAGCAGAGGACTCCACACCACAGATCCTTCTTGATTTTTAATTTTTTTTAAAATATTTACCCTTGAAAGTGTGTTATTCTGAAACCTTTCTGAGAGAGAAACTGGGTCTTGATATGTTCATACATATACTCCACAAATACCATCACAAAGAATACATATTACACTACAAATTGCTTAATTCTATTTTATTCCTCTCTGTAATTTAATCAGTCATCTAGTACCTATAGCTAATTTCTGGTCTTAATGATTTTTATTTAATAATTATGTCTTTGCCTAGACTAATTCTGTTTTCTTCCCTTGGGAATCATAAAGAATCAGGAATACTATGTAAAGTACAGAACTTTTTTGCAACAACTGTGAGTTCATTTGATATCTTTTAGGATTTTTATTCTATAATCTCCTGTGTGTTTGGGGTTTTTTCACCCTCTTAGAAGACAAAGGGAACTTGTCATTCATAGAAGGGTGGCATGCTGTTAGTAGAGTGTTCAGAACAGAACAACAGCTTTGTATGGACTGTGGCACTCAGCAAATGGGCCAGACAGAGCCCCATCCATCCCACTTCAGTGTCTCCAGCAGCAGTCAGTAGAGGAAAATGCTAAAGAAAATAACAATATAAACAGAGAACACGGAGGATAATTATTTCTTAATACAGATTTCTTGACTTCAGAAATAGCCAGTAATTTCCTGAGCTTGCCGCTGAATTCACACGGTTGCAATTGATATTTATCCAAGAATGTAAAGTGCATGGATTTGTATAATATATTTTCAATCTCTGAAATCCTGTGCAGAGTCAGATATCTAAGTATGTAGAAGCACATGGGAAGACAGAGATTTGATTTTTTTTTCATCTTTGTTTCTAGATGCTTGCTTGGAAACATCAGTAATGGATCTCTAGATCTCTAGAAGAATAACACAGGTTTAGATCACAAAATTTCAGAACTTACGCATATAAATAATTTTTGAAACAAAGTTATGTTTAGTGAAAAGTTCAAGTGAAGTGTGTAGATTGTCAGTATTGCATCTCAGATTAGCCTCAAAACAAAGCAACAAGGTACATGTGCAATGAACAGTTAACATTTTAATAGGTGTCTATTTTCAAATGTCATGTTCTAAGGTTAAGTTTAATGTTTCAGATCTATAGGCTAAGATTGCTGCTTCAGGTTAGCAAGGAGAGGTGATTACCTTGTAATTTCCATAGTTGTCTTTGCTATTCCTGCAAGACAAGTTTATATCTGCAGCCACTGAGGAGCATCTCCAATGCTCTTCTCTTTTCTATTTCCTTATTATTGCTTTGGCTTTTTCTTATTGAAAAGAAAGCTTAAATGGGAGTTATGAGAGAGAGAAAGGCAATTTCTTGGGAGTTAGGCACACTCAGATCATTTAAGGCACTGATGGCAGATTTTGTGCTGCAATCCTTTCCCTCAACTGTACCATAGCTTGGAATGAGATCAATGCTAACTTTTGTTGTTGTTTCCTTTATTCTTTAGGATTTCCTAGAGCTCATTCAGTGGTTTTAGGTTTGGGGGATGTTTCTGTCAGTTCAAAGATAATCTCCTATGGAAATACATTTTGCTTTTATGAGACATGCAACTACCATGCTCTTTGAAAACAGATTTTAGACTACTGCAAAAAGTATTTGAATTTATTGTGCCAGTGGCATTTAAGGTGTTCAGTTCACTGGATTTTATGCTCTTTTTATATGAAAAAGTTATTTTATCTCCAACTCAAAGTGGATTTTTCTTTTTTATGGTTGTTTTTGTTATCTCTGAAATATTGTGATTCTACTCAGGACTGGCTAGGATTGTGTTGATACCTGCCATGTACCTGCCTATTTTTGAAGCATTTTAAAGCACTTAAATATTAGGGTAATAAAAGCTTGAATTTAGCTATTTTTATCAAAATGAAACAGTAATTTTAGTTGATAATTTAAAATAAGTTTAAAATAAAATATGTTTCAAATAATATTTTTTGTAAACTGGATTAAGCAAGAAAACCAAAATACAAAAGCAAGTAAAAGTATTGAGTCGAAGCTATATTGCATTGCCATTGCAGAAAACATTACGCTTTTTACTATTATTATTATTATTTACTTATTATTTATTTTCCCTTCCCAAGAGAAAAATTCCTATACATTGTGGCCCTGATTTTTTAAGATTTTTTAAAGCTTTTTGATGTTTACATTCGTGTAACAAACTTTCTCACACACTTTCTGTAAATAACTCATTGTTTTGCATTCTTTTATAGGAGAAGAGAAATTTGGTAGACTGTTGGTTTGTCCAGAGTCATTGGAGAGATGGCACTGTCACCCTCCAATCCACTGTCACTTTTGGAAAACTATAAATGTTAGAGTCAGAAAATAAACTTCCCTCTTCCTCACCTTGAGAGCAGTGGTGTGTGCGCTCGTGTTGTTTTGTGTCCTGTCATGACAATACAGTAGTGGTTTTCAGTTCAGTTTTGATAATTGAAGCTGTAAAATTTGGACACTTTTAGAAAACTGTTTGCTTGTTTTTTCTTTCCCTCTTTTCCCTATCATCAAGCAGCAGAAATGACAGAAATTAGAACAAAATTCTTAAAATAGTAGATTGAGTTTAAGTTAAGTAGTTTCTGATATTTTATAGCCATGGCAGTTGTTAGTTGCTTACCATGTTAGCCAAAATTAGTAAATTACTGTCCCAGCAGAAGTGTTTTCTATTTCATCTGATCTATGTTCACATCTCTTCCTAGTATTGTTTTTTTGGTTTGTTTTTTTTTTTGACATGTCCAGCTTATACTAAAAATATATATGAAATTTTGTTCTTTGGTATATAGGTTTCCTCTTACACTGTCAGTGAATCCAAAGCTCTCCCCCTCCACGGCTCTTGAGACTGTTAAATGCCTGGTGTGATGGGAATTACTGAATTTCTATGTATCACACTACAGCAACCATAAACAATGTGATAGCCTCAGAAATTAACTGTGTCTATGATAGTATTTGCCATACTGGCCTAGAAGATGCTCTTAGAAAAAAAAAAAAAAGTTAAGTTACAATACTGAAAAAAAAAAAACAACCCAGTGCAAATCATTCCCAGGATTTATGGAGGTCATGCAACATGCATAGCAGAAGGTAAAGAGGTATTTTATGTTACACATAAAAAGATGTATAGATTGGATATTGAACAGGAACTATGTAACTGCAACTATTTGCTGATGAAGACAGATTTGGGCTGGCCTAAGCAGAGGGAGACAGAATAGAGCTAATCAAGTTCAAATCTGTCCCAGAGGTAGGTCACTGACTCTACCCATTTGCTAGTTATTGGAAAGTGGTCATGAAGGAAAACGTGAGTTGAAGAAGAAGTGAAAACATGATCTGTAGAACACCCAAGCATCTGACATTTTGCCCTCAGAGGCATACAGAGCAGGTACCTGGCTGCCTGTCTGCAGACAGCAGATGTGAACAGGAAGAATTAATGCAACAGGCATGTCCATCAGAGTCAAGAAGAAAATTTTATGGCTGCAGCAAAGATGTCAAATCCTGTTTGCTTTGTTGTCTTTTTGTAGCATCAGCAAACAGAGAGTATGTATTCTTGGGGCAATGTGCCACTACTTTTATTGCAACCTAAGATGACATGAGTGTTTCAGGCATAGACTTGTGTAGTAAATAAGCCTGGAAATAGCTGCCAAAGGAAAAAGTTACGACACACCACTGAGGAACTAGAAACATAGCTGAAAGGCATATGCAGGACAAAGACTTGACCAAGGGTTGAAGAGAAAGAACAAACCTGAAGATATATACTCTTTTCTTCAGTCATTGTATACTGTACATTGTTTGGTACATTAAGCTATACATTAAGCAATGCATGTCTTTATGTAGCAAATATTTATATGTAATGTTGGATAGTGTCCTGTCAACTTGGTATCAGGTATCCATGCCACTCATGCCAGGTCTATGGTCAGAGACAAAAAGTAAAAATATAGGCAAAAGTGCCTTGGGAACCAAATGATTCACCCACTGATAGCTGATAGAGCTATGAGAAGTTATAAGCAACCAACTTCTCACCATAATTATGTCCTGTTTGAGATAAACTAGTGCATACAGTGTAAGTATGATACATTGCTTCCTATTATTTAACATTTATCCTATGCTGTTCCTTGTGGAACTTTTCAGATGCAGCCCAGAGATATAGTGGAGTCACCACCCCTGGAGGTGCTTAAGGAAAGACTGGATGTGATGATACCATGGCTCAGGGCTGAACTCAATGATCTCAGAGGTCTTTTTCCAACCTAATTGGTTCTGTGATTCTCTTTTGCTGAAGTTAATGAAGATATTTCAGAATATCCAACCAAATCCATGTAAATCAATTATTGTGAAGGAACCCAAAAATATTTTGAGCTATAAAGTCTGAACTAACTTGCATTTCACTGAGTTAAAAATGTTTATATTGTGAATGATTCAAAGTGGCGTACGAATCATAAACAAAACTAAGGTTTGAGACAAAAAATGACTAAAGCACCTTGCATAGAATAAACAACCAGAAATAACAACATAAACTATAAAGAGATAGATTTAAAAGAAATGACATAAATCGTCAGAAAGAAATTTTTTATTTATTTTATTCATTTTACTTCATGTCATGTGCCAATTATTGCTATTTTATAATAGAGTGTTTAATGCTTAATAATGGAGTACACAAGTAGACATTCCTACTTTTAAACCCTTGTTCTCTTTGGTCTCAATCAAAAGTCTTCACAGATTGTAAAACTTTTCTCATAACTTCTGTGTCTGTCCTAGTAGGTAGAAATATGACTGAAGTTTACTTTGGACTCAGCCAGGCTAAGAAAAAAATTTCACTCTTAAATTCACAGCAGGATCAGTAGTCAAAGCACTATATAATAATATATTATACTGGCCTTTGACATAAAAACTTTCATTTGTTACAGAAGACACTTCATGGCAGATTTCCTCAATATGCATAGTGGGACTTTTTCCATACTATTTCAACTAGAACAGACAACAGGGACACTTTTACATTTAAATGTAAAGTACATTAGAGTTATTTATTGTCAAATTTGACTTATTCCCCTACAGAGAAAAAGTCCAAGGACCATTTAGCTTTCTATAGTCTAAAAAAAAAATCATCTATATTTTCCAGGGCTCCAGATACTTTTTATCTAACAATGAAAGTGTCTCAGCTGGTAAAGTTTTTTTTTCCTAGAAGATGAGGATGAGATACCATGAGATGTTACTATAAGAAATGTTTTTGATAGAGCTTCCTTAAAAAGAATCTACTGAGAAATTTATGGGCACAGTGTGAATAGGCTACATCAGTCTGCATCAATAGAACAGAGAAGGCCAAAACTCTTCTGCTTCTTGATTTACTTTGGCATTCAGATATCATTAATGGTATTGACCACCAAAGTAAGTAGTGTCATAAATAAAATCTGAGCTTTTTCTCATTCTCCATTTCAATAAAAATATTGGTTTTAGAGAATGCCATGGTCTCTGTTGCTAGGGGGAGGATTGATTAATGGTAATGCCGAGGAACAGAACCATTAACAGGAGGTAGACTAAAATAAAGAAAAATCTTCCTTTTCCATAAAAAAAAAGTGGGAATTTATACCTACACCAAGATGTATGTGAAATTAAAGGTCTGAAATAATTCATCAGTGTAAAAGCAACAAAAAAATACTTTGTGTATCAGGCTGCAAATAACTGACAACAAAGTCAAAAATTTCAGCCATTATTATTTATATGAAAATCATATCAGATTTAAATTTTAGCATAAAAGCCAAAATTAACTTGAGGGCTTATTAATTTGATATCCTTATCCTTTCCATAACATTCTCAAGATTCCCAAGAGTATACATTCCCAAGGTTCACTTCCAAGTTGGGATAAAGTGGTGATCCTCTTGGAATGAGAGCAAAACCTGCTACTGCGGCCTAATGATTGCAAGTAGCAGCACACAGGTTTCCAGCAGGAAAAGACAATCAATTAAACAAGCACAGTAACCACAATCTTTTCATTCTTATGACACAATTTCTTTTTTAAAGAGCATATCAGGTAGTATGGCACTAGCAAAGGAAAACTGTCCAGGAATGAAGGAGGGGGAACATTCCTCAGTTTGGACTACTCTTCTGAGATGACCACATTCTTTTCCCCAGCATAAATCCTACAAAACACCTAGCCAGGGCCAGGTAAAATACCAAAAATCCAAACCAGCTGGTCTATCAAATTTGCATTCATGCAGGCCTGGGAAAATACTGCCTTCAGAGACTGTGTTAGGCAGAATGTTGTTCAAGGCTGGGGGAAAAATATAGTATTTAACACATGCTTGATGGCTTAATTCACATGAAAATATGAAAAGACATCATGAAAAGTTTCTTTTAATGGGCCAGACATAGATAAAAACTTTATTTAAGGCCAGTCCCTCTCTAATAGAAAATATCTTCAACCTATCCATGCTAACATTGGTAAAGCAGGAAATCAATTAGGAATCCATAGTAGTTTATCAATATAAAACACCAATAAGTTACATAGCTCATGTTTTCTCAATACTAATAAATAAAATATTAAAAATATAAACACATTTTAAAAAATTCCCTGATTTCTCCGAGCATAAAGTTCTATGTTGCAAACAAATTTTTGGTCAATAACTTTTCTCGTTTCATCATTTTTATTTTGTTGTACATTTCTTCAGGGAAAATCTAGCCAAGAATCTAAAGAATTCCTAGAACTGTAGTCACCTTAGTAGCTATATAAATGGAAAACACAAAATAATTAAAGATAGTGGAAATAAAGTGAAAATTAGAAACTCTTTATGGAAGCTCATGGAAGGAACCTATAGGAAGAACACAGAACTAACATACTTGATATTGCAATACAGAAGCTAATAATTCTTTCTTTCATACCTTTTACATGGGCAGAATGCTTGAAATTCTTCCAACAGTTATTGTGAAGATTTATAATATGTTTTTTCCTGTTCCTTATTTCAATACTTAAGAAATATTTTGAATTTTCAAAAATAAATGGCAATGGATTTATGGTCTCCTCAACTAAGAGGACATTTTGCAAAACACAAGTGAAAAAATTAATACTCCAGATTAACTGTAAAAACGGATGATGTGATAGAACATAGTTTTTGGTTTTGGTATTACAGAAATTAATTTTCAAAAACTAAAAACAAAATTTAAGCTCAGAGTGTTCATTTGCTTCTCTTTGGGTCTGAGAACCTACAATTAGTGCATAGCTTCAATAAAATCCTTCCTCACCCCTGCCCATAATTCCGTGCATCAATTTGACAATCTGTACAAAAGTAATTTTAAAACCTGGGGGGAGGTGAGAGAAGAGAAAGTGTTTTCCTTAGCCATTCATCAATATTAAAGTTTTAGGAATACAAATACATAGATAGGTAGATGGATGGATAGATAGATAGATAGATAGATAGATAGATAGATAGATAGATAGATAGATAGACTCACTCTTAGATTTCTATGTTATTATCAACAAAGCATTTCATTTGGATTCTTACAATGTTTAAGAGTTTGCTGCTTTCAAGCTTTGCAGACTCGCTCAATCTTTTAGTAAACAGAAAATAAAACCCAAACAAAGTCTAGTGAGTCTTTTTACACTCGATTATTATAAACCACTTTAAGACAGATTGTCTTGAAATAACTGCATTGGGAAATTAGTGTCTCTGAATCTCTCTCAGAGCTCTCTGTAGTCCTTTCTCAGTTAATACAGTAGAGAATTAAAGCAATCTAAGCATGTCAGAGTTTCTTCTGACTTCATCTTCCTCTGATTTCAAATGCAGAATGGACAAACTCAGTCACTTAGAAAAAATAAAAAACAAATTATTGATTTTGCATGGTATATACTGTAGTTCTTCAGAAAGTTTCCATAGAGAAAGTAAGGAATAATAATTCTTTCAGCTTTTTAAAATACAGGGAAATAATGTTAAAACAAATGGAAACTCGATGCCAGTGTAACAAATGATGGAAATACTAGAATGAGAAACATCAGAAAAATCCCACAAAGAAATAATAACTTACTAAATATCTGCAAAGTGGGAAGTTGATAATTAAACTACTGTAACTAATTTGATAAATATTTTACATTATTATGACATATTTTTATCATGAATTATAAACTTCATGAGAGGTGAAGTTTTTTGTAATTTTAAATAGAACTGTGTGATAGACTGGCACTGATAGAAGAGTGTGTTACTTCAAAAAATGTAACATTAAAAGTAAAAGCCTTTAAAAATTCAGACTTTCTCAATAAGCCTTTACTCATGGAAAAATGACTATTTATTTAAATATTCTTAAGTGTTACAAAATGTAAATGTGTTCTAAAGTGGGAACTTTATATTAGACATCCTTATAAACTGTTGAATTGTAAGGAGATCAAAATAGCCCAGTAGCTATTGTTAAAATACTATCTAATCACTCATTCTATGTAAAGAATAAAGAAACAAAAAAGCCAGAAGAAAATAACAGTGCTATGACCAGGTTTCAGACTAATAAGTGAGCATTGCTAGTGTTGATTGAGAAAAGGAATCAAAGCAATATTCCAGCACCATTATTCTTCCCTGAGTGGGGAAAAATCGTATTTGGCCTAGGAATACGAGTGAATAATTAAACAGAAGACTTTTCAAACAAGGTTTTTAATAAGATTTTAAAAAGCCAGAGCTTTCAAAATTGAATGTAGGGAGATATTCATCACACTTTCCTTCGTGTCTTTCATAGAATTATTTTTTCTTTGCATCTTCCACATAAAAAAAATGAAGGAAGAAGTTGTCTGCAGGAGGTCACCCAGAAATTATCATAAGTGAATTGTTAAAATACAGGTTAACTTCCTGACTGTTCTCTGAGCAGTAGCACAGTACAGTTTGTTCTAAATCAGTGACATGCTGATGAAAGGCATTGATTGAACCATTATCAGAATATGTTGTTTAAATTTATGAGCTCTCTTATGGAGACGAGTTTCTGAATTTCCTGTTTACGGGTTTGCTGGCACTGCTAAAGAGATTCTTCATTTCTTCAGATTGTTGAATTTCATAGAAGAGAGAAATCAGTGGGAATAAATTACTATGAAAATAAAAATGCTTATATTGGGAAGGAAGGAAGGAAGGAAGGAAGGAAGGAAGGAAGGAAGGAAGGAAGGAAGGAAGGAAGGAAGGAAGGAAGGAAGGAAGGAAGGAAGGAAGGAAGGAAGGAAGGAAGGAAGGAAGGAAGGAAGGAAGGAAGGAAGGAAGGAAGGAAGGAAGGAAGGAAGGAAGGAAGGAAGGAAGGAAGGAAGGAAGGAAGGAAGGAAGGAAGGAAGGAAGGAAGGAAGGAAGGAAGGAAGGAAGGAAGGAAGGAAGGAAGGAAGGAAGGAAGGAAGGAAGGAAGGAAGGAAGGAAGGAAGGAAGGAAGGAAGGAAGGAAGGAAGGAAGGAAGGAAGGAAGGAAGGAAGGAAGGAAGGAAGGAGGGAAGGAAGGAGGGAAGGAAGGAAGGAAGGAAGGAGGGAAGGAAGGAGGGAAGGAAGGAGGGAAGGAGGGAAGGAAGGAAGGAAGGAAGGAAGGAAGGAAGGAAGGAAGGAAGGAAGGAAGGAAGGAAGGAAGGAAGGAAGGAAGGAAGGAAGGAAGGAAGGAAGGAAGGAAGGAAGGAAGGAAGGAAGGAAGGAAGGAAGGAAGGAAGGAAGGAAGGAAGGAAGGAAGGAAGGAAGGAAGGAAGGAAGGAAGGAAGGAAGGAAGGAAGGAAGGAAGGAAGGAAGGAAGGAAGGAAGGAAGGAAGGAAGGAAGGAAGGAAGGAAGGAAGGAAGGAAGGAAGGAAGGAAGGAAGGAAGGAAGGAAGGAAGGAAGGAAGGAAGGAAGGAAGGAAGGAAGGAAGGAAGGAAGGAAGGAAGGAAGGAAGGAAGGAATACTTAGAGCAGATTGCCATTTTTGAAGCCCGAAGCACCTTTGCATCTCTTGCAAAAACCTTGGAATCCTCTTTCTCCTTGTGTTCATGTGCATGAACAGCTAGGATTTAATCAGCTTCCAAAGAACAGTGTGGTCTTTGATCTATCACTTTGCTCCAAGACATTCAAACTAGGTCAAAACTTGACCACTGCTTTTTGAATTTTGGGTTCAGCCAAATTTTGTTGGTTTTGTTGTTCCTGTATATTAGCTTGATTCTACAAATACAAGAGTCTCAGGTGTGCTGTTTTGATGTTGCTGAAAGAGTAGAATTCAAACATGAAGCCAAATTAGGTTTCCTCCATTGGAGAGCCATTTTATTCATTCCATACAAGAAAACTGAGAAGCAGCATATAGACACTGCAGTAATTAGGGAGTCTGGGCTCAGTCATGATTTTGAATTTGAATCTGGACCCCAGGCCTCCACTTATTTCATCTAGAGTCTTAATTCTTTTTTGCCTTAAATCTTGGAAAAATAAAAAAAAACACATTGAGAGAACAGGAACTTTATGCAGAAACTGTCAGAATTGGAGTACAATATCTGTTGTAGAATAAAACTAAATAACAGTTTGGAGTGTAGTGCCTTGTAACTGGTAAACTATGGTTTGCCACACAATCTCATTTAGAATGTTAAAGAAAATCTGCAGAACCTGAAAACATTTGTCAAAATTTTCAGAGACAGAAATGGCAGGAATACTTCTTTATCAATTCCCCCCAATTTCTCACTATAACAAAAACCCTAAAGTCGTAGCACAGAATCAAATCAATCTTGTAGGGTCAAAAGTCAGGCTCTTTCCTTTTTCTAGTTCTCTATTAGTTCAAAGACCCTTGAGATATTTTTTTTTCAGAATTTTATGTTACACTTTTTATTTTTTCCCCTCAATAAGTCATCCTTTTTTAAAAAATGTAACAATGGGAAATACTCATTTCTTCCTCCTAGGTCAAGGGTTTGCAACCACAGTGACATAAATAAGAATTAACTTCTATGTGCCTGCTTATCTCTTGCTTGTAAGTCCATCTAACCATCAAACGCAACAACTACCAATCTGCAAAACCATCCTCAATGAGCTCTTGTTAGACTGTGTTGCTAACTTTGTACTCATTAGTACTTTGTACTCTGCACAACTATTTTCTTCACTGAGTAAAAAAAAATGCTCAGAGAAAATATTATAGAGAACAGAACAGAGAGAACATTCCTGTCTACAACTTTCTGTCTTTCTGTGTACAATGATTAAATAAAATATATAAAAAATGCACATGCTATAAAAATAAAGGCAGCATTTTTTTTTTTTTATTAATGTTTGCTATAAATCAGTTCTCTAAAAGAGAGTCTTTTGACATTTTTTTCTCATAGTTCATTAGCAACCATATTCAAATGTCATATTTATACAAATATATTCATTTTACATAAGAGTGAAAGTAAATTTTGCTTTCTTTCTAATAGCTTCAGCAGACCCATTCTTCTTCCTTTTTTTTCTAAATTCATTCTTTAAGTATGGATTGTGTCATAATCAAAAATAAACTTTTACTCAAATGTAGATCTGGATGCTGATGCAACATATGAAAAAATCATGGACTCTACTGCACTTTTATTAACTAGTTCATTCTCGTACTCTCTTTCAACCACTGTGACTCAAATAAAACTTTTATTTGAATGGTTTCTGAGTCTCATTTCTCTAACCTCTGGTGATTATTTTGCTTATGATGCCACAGCCTTAATTACACAACTTAGACTGTTGTCACTAGATGCTCATATCAGAATCTTAATCCTTTGGATGCTGTTGCCATAGGTTCAACTAATACAATTTAAAAAAAATAAAGTTTGACCATGTAATAGCAAATAAAAAGTTACAGACAGAAAAAATAAATTGTTGCAATATTGGTTCAAAATTATTCTTTTTTTTTCTATTTATCTATGTAACATCTCTATTTAGACTTTGAATCACTTGCCAGTTAAAACACTTCTACATAGCTGGATATGTTGAAAGCTTAAATGTGACTGAGAACTGATCTTTTTTCCATAGGAAATGCATCTATAATTTTATCTAAACCACCTAACTGATGGAGTACACAGTCCAAGTCAAGCAATTAATTCAGCTAAGCATGACTGTAGTATTCCTAAACTCTACAAGATAGAAATAACATTTTAAATATGTTAAGTGGCAAAATTAGTTGTTAGAAGTACATGGGGACAAAAGGAAAGCAGAATTACAAGTTTAGGTACAGAATCTAATAGTTACCAAGTAAAAAAGTGATTGAGGGTTTTAAGTTGTTTTGAATATTTTTGTACTTTCACATAGCTGTTTATCAGAGAAAAAGAAACTAACAATTAACAAATAGTGAATAAAATGGGAATTTTAGATCCATTAAAGTTTCCAAACACCGTTTGAATTTGAATAAATTGAAAATATGTTAGGTGAGATGTTATGAAAGTTTCCCTTTTGCAATTTTCCCATAGGAATTCATAACACTAGACAACTTTTTCTGAATCTATATCAGACTTATTAAGAGAAAAAATTCTATATCACATACATATAATATATTTAATGAACATTTCCTTTTTCTATCCTGGTAGGAAGATGACAGATGAAAGTGAATAAAAGAAGATGAAAGAAACAGAATAATTTTCATTATAATGCAGAAAGATTACTGTATTTAAAAGACTAGGTATCTTTCCTGACAGTATTCCTAATCCTTGCATATCTATTTTCTTACAACCCTATTTTCTCTCCTAATTCTGGTTCTGAGTACAGGGGCTGAAATAGCAAGCACTGGTAAGACACGTTGCTGCTCAAGTTGGTTTACTTTTGGAATTATTGTTTTCAAAATTTTGGATGATAATTTAAAATGTGGTGATTAATAAGCGGAAGAACAATTATTCAGAGGCCAATGACTGGGAGGATCAGATTTTTCCTGGACTTTGTTGTGTTTGAACAGGCATATTTTTTTTTCCTTTCACAATGCAAGTGCAAGTCGTCCAGCCTCAGACTATTGAATGATACACTTCTGTGTGTGTTAATGCACAGAGCTTTCTAGGATAAGGGGTATATCTAGGAGGGAAGGAAAAATGATACACTGCCTCACCACAGACAAAGCAGTGCCCCTCTGTCAGATCCATAACAAACATGTCCAGGGTATTCCAGCTCTTTACACCCACATGATTTGTCCCTAGGGAGGGCGGCGTCACCTACTGCAGGAAGAGTCCTTTACAGGCACTTCATTCGCTGTCAGGAAGGCATGAATGCCTTTTTTTGCATCTTTAAGCAAACATAAATTCCAAATGTATATTTTCCCTGAGTGATTGAAAGCAAGAATTTGGTTAAGATAACCTAATGGCTTTTAGCTATTTGTATTATGCATTATCCAGGCAAATGTTCTCAGACTATGACAGTGTTTTTGTGGCTCATATTACTGATTCCTTTTAGAAGATGATTTATGTCAAGATAATGTTATGCTTTAGCATAGAGTATTTTATTCTGAGAATAAAATCTTTAGACTGTATTTTAACTCTGTTTATACATTTGTATATGGCCCAAGTGCACATATGTTGTAGAATATGGGTCTTGATTCCATAGTTGTAAAATGTATACGTACATAGGCAGCACCCAGAAGTCCAGATGGAGAGATCATAGAAGTATTTTTATATCTTCATTGTTCCTCCAGTTCCTCTTCCTATCAGCCATACAGCTATTCACTTATCAATCCTGCCCCACTCAACTACCATGTTCTTGAAGTTTTCAAGTGATCTCCCATCTTCTCCAGCACCTATTTCAAATGGAAAGATCAGTGCTTTACTATGTTTTATAAATGTTTTTCCATCTAACTAATCTCTCCTAACAAGAGTTTGACAGTAAATGTCAACAAAATAGCTAATGCTTGTTCTTGAAACCTTTTGAAGTTTTCAACAAAATAAATATGAGCAGAAGAAGAGTCCTCAGTACATAACACTTTTCAATAGGAAAACTGTATCCTTAAGCCTGACTTTAACAGCAGTTTCACACTGTTCTTCAAGCATTTCTCTTGAATAAGCTGTTTCTTTTTGGACACTTGCAATTCAGTGACAACAATAGAAGGATTAATGCAAACCTCTTACACTTCAGTTTTCTCAATGTTTTATTCAATCATCATCTCCAATTAAGACCCATATATATTTTCAAAAGTGTTAGGGTTTTTCTTGCATAATTTTTCTTGGTTTTGAAGGAAACAGAAGTTGGTAAATTTTGCTTCTTCATAATAATTCATGTTTTTAAATAGAGTCATATTCTTTTTCCTCTGGGAAAATGAATATGACTCTATTTTCTTCTTTGCACCCCAAGGACTCATTTTCTTCTTTGCACCCCAAGGACTCTATTTTTATTTCAGTAGCTTTCTTCTCCAGTCATTCAGCTAGAGCTTAAATAGCTCCATCTGACAATAATATTGAAGTCTGTAAAAGTCACGGACGATTACAGAAGAGGGTATTGTATGGCTGGATCATTGTAACTATGTGTCTATTCTCAAAGAAAGAAACTTCTAAGCAAAGAAGTGCATACTGCACAGTATACAGATGCTTTGATCTCTTTTCCACAAAAAATTTTGCATATGAAATTGAGGTAGGTCAGCATTTGATCATAGTGTGGATCTCTACTTTGTGGCCTGTAGCATCACCCCATATTAGTGTTATATGGAGTAAAAATGTCCATTAATTGTCTCTTTTTATTCACCTTTAGTCTTTTCCTCACTTACATTGCCTAACACAAAATATGAGGTCCAGCTTTTACAGTTTGTTGTTTAAACCCTACTTGTTTCTTTGCAAACAGTCATAAAAAGTTGACTTTGAACAGTCACTGTTACAGGACTTCAAGATAAATGTTGATGTTTGGCGTTGTTGTTTGCATATCCTAGTATTATGACTAATTTCCTATATCTTCTGGAATGAAATGTAATGATTTGCTCTGCTGTTACCTCCCACAAATCAATAAAAGATGATCCAGAATTAATGCACTCTATAGTCTAGTTGAACATGTAAAACAAGAAATAGGCCTTGAGCACTTTGGGACATAATCCAAATGGTTGGACTTTAAATGTGAAATAATTACACTGTGAAAGGCATTTTTCTCATAATTGAGATAAGCCCATAACTACACTTCAGTCTTATTATAAAACTATTCTCAAGAGGGAAAAAATGGATGTGGTTAAATAACATTGTTTAATATGGATTAAAAAAAAAAAAAGAAAATGGTGAATTTTCATTCATCACGGGAAATTGAATAAGCATTAAGTAAATGCCTCAATTTCAAATTAAGTGATTACTTGTAAGAGTCTCTGAGAATTCATGAATGAATCCTCATTAATAGCAAGCAGGTAGAAGTGAAATTCATTAGCAAGCAGTCTCCCTCATTGCTCTTCATGGTATAGATGTAGGTCACAGCCTAACTGTGCAGAGCAAGAAGAAACTGAAACACCCTTTTGAAGTCTTCAGAAATGGATTGCAAGCAAACAAGGTGGAAGAAAACTGATTGACCATGCATGAATTTAGAAAAAAAAGGTGTGAAAAGGGCAGAGAAACTCTTTTTTGTCAACATATGCTCATTGAGGGTGTCAGCATGGGAATAGAATTTGTAGAATAGGTGAAGGGGGAATATCACCATTTACATTGAATCTTATTGCGCCTTCTATGTATTTGTGTAGATGTTGAACCTCAGTGCACTTAAGGATATCTCTTCCCAAATGCACACTATTCTTTTATGTTTGAAGTTTCCTGTTATCACAGAATAATCATATGTGAGGAGGAATAACTTCAAAGGTGATTGCAAAGAATATCCTGCTAACAGTCCATTCAGAACTATTAAAATGGCATTATATAATATTTGGGGAAGGTAGAAGAGAAGGAAAACACAATAGTCTGGCAAATCACAATTGTGTAGGTTTTTGCAAATAACTTACAACTCAAGACTTTTAATATTTTTAGTGCTGCACTCAAATTATGGGGATACTTACAGAAATGGTTGTGTGAGTTATATGATCTTTTTTATGCTTTGGGTTTCAATAACAACTATTTCAAACATGAAAATAATACCTGCCTAATGATGTAAAATGCTGCACAGATTATTAACTTTCAAGTAAACATTTGGAAAAAAAAAAGAAAAGCAACTCAATAAAGTCATTACATAAAAAATAGCACAGTTACATTTTTAGCAGGACCTAATTATGCAGAAACAGACCATTTGTGCTTTCATTTGTCCAGCTCTGTAAAATAATATTTCAGTGTCTTTGCTCTGTGTATCATCCAAATTTTATTTTAAAAAGTCCTGGACAACATAGAATCATAGATTTAATTAATTTAGAAGGGACCTTGAAGGTTTAACCACCTTGGAAAACCAGACCCAAATAGATCAAGTTGCTCAGGAGCTTTTCAGGTTATTTTTATTTATCTCTGAAGATGTCGGCTTCACCGCCTTTCTGAGTCCCTGCTTCACTATCAGATTGCACCAACCTCATGAAAAAAAACCAAGTTGCCTCTGTCTCTCCTTTTTTAATATGTGTTCCAGTCCCAGCTATCACTGTGGTGCTCTAATAGACTCACTGTGGTATGAAAGCAGCTTTTCCTGTATTGGGATCTCTAAAGTAAGAAAGAATAGCACTCTGGATGCTACTGCATTCAGCTTGCTTTCTACCATGACTATCAAGTCCTGCAAAGGTGTTTTGAGCCTTGTAGAGCTACTCTGTCTCCAGCCAGGGCCCAGCCTATATGTGGTTATTTCAAACCAGAAGCAGAAATCTCCATCAGTCTTTGTTGAACTTCAGGGTGTAGTTTCTATCAGCCTGTTTCACCAGGGTCAAGGTTGCTCTGCAGCAGCCCTGCCCTATAGAAGGTGGGTCACTTTTTCTCCCACATCCACAATCCATATGCAGTTTGGTGTCAGCCTTAAAAATTCTTCAGGGTGCACTATCTCTCTCCAGCTGTGTCATTATTAGAGACACTGAACAGTATTGACCCCTGAGCAACACAGCCTATAACTTGCCACAAGTTTGACTTTTTACCACTCACTGACTTCAAGCATTGGAGCCCAATAATTTATCACATTTTTACTGCATTTGCCAGCCACCCTTCCCAAACTGTATTTGACTGGCTGTAAAGATAGAATGGGAGATCAAGTCAAGGCAAACAACATCTGCTACTCTCCCTTCATTCACGGCAGCTGTCATCTCATTGCAGAGCACTATCAGGTAAGTTAGACACAAGCTGCTGGTTGTTCCTAATCACTTTCTCTTCCACTGCATACCAATAAACAGCTTTTAGGAGGATGTATTCCATTATTTTTTGGCTCAGATCTATCATGCCGCCTTTAGTTCTCTGGATCTCCTTTCATGCCCTTTTGAAGATGATATTAAGGTTTTCTCAAATATTTACTTTGGAGAAAATTTATTTATAGTACTAACAAAAGCCGTATTAAATAAATAAATTATATATTTATACTGCAACAAGCCAAATATACTTCAAATGTGGGATAATAATGCTCTCTTAGTACTTTGAGCATTTACTTGCTAATGTGTGGTGCTGGAGTAGTGCCTAAATATAACAGAATCCAATTTGAAAACAAAAAACAATTTATACACCAAAAAAAATTGGTCAAAACTATTTAGTGTCTACAACTGGCAGTTTCCTCTTAATTCTAAGTATAACAGTTCATCCAACATAATTAGTCATCTTCAAATACCTTGATAGCAGAAAGTAAATGGAAAAAATGATCCTATATAATTATACCTTTTAGTGTACTCTTTCTATTAGATAATGGGAAAATTTATTATGGCTCTAAGGTCATTATTATTTTTTATTATTACACACAGGTTTGTCTCAGATTATTCCAAAACTCATCTTTATCTTTTATAGCTCAAACAGTTATATATGGCAAATAAAATTGATAAATTTTTAATATACAAACAATTGTGTAACACACAAACATCACAATATCTTCATTCAAAGAATAAAATATGGAGGTGGAACCTCCCTATAGGGTGTCTAAGTGTCCTATTCAAAGTTCTGGCTTCTACATCAGTATAAAATTTGCTCAGAGAGTTAATACAGCTTATAACAACTGAGAATCTCCCTGTTGGTAATCAAATTCCTGCTTGGTGGCACAGTATCTTTAATTGCGAGGGGAAATTTTTCAATTTCTAGCTACACACAGTTTTCAATATGAATGCATTCATATTCATTCATTCATACTGGAGGTGAGTGAACCCATAGAAACCAACCTTTTATTTTTAAATCTTCTAAGTCACATATCTGTCTATGCACTGTTGTACTTTGTTCTCTTAAACAGGTGTCATTAAGTGCATATCTAAATGGTATTGTCAATCTGGAACAATTTTTACCTTTATTGACTTTTTATATTGTGGAAATTATTCTGACTATAGCATGAACAGAATATTGCACCAAGATGGACCAAAACTCTCCTTAAGCCTCATTACTGAGTGGAGGAATATTCCAGGAGTTGGGAACTGACTGAATGAAGCTATGAACTCCAATTATTTTTGAAACACTCTTTCCGCAGAAGTGAAGTAGTATATACCCTGAATTATATATGCCAAGTAAAGTATGATGCTGATTTGTTTGTTTTCTGCCCTATAACTTTTTCTTTGCTACTATTAAATGTGAAAAAGAACACATTTGAAGTGTAGGAATTGTTCCTATAGCACGTACTGCACAAGATGTTCTGCCAGCACAGGAGAGTGATATGAGAACCCTAGGGGGGATTAAAGTGTTTTCTACTTAATTTTTGTTCTTTTTTGATATCTCAATCCTTGTTTGAAGTATACTGAAATATATTGTAAGCAATTTTCAAGCTGTTTGTGAGTCATACTTAATAACATTTTAGAATGGAATTTAGAATGCAATATCCCAAACTCCAACTGATACAATCATAATCCTCTGAGAAGTTCTGCAAATCATAATTCTGTCATTAGAACCAACTGTGGACACCTAAATGTCAAAAAATTAGATTCAGTCCCTGCAGCTTAAAATGAACCATCAAACTATTGCTGTAGCTAAGTTAGTAGTATAAGTTTATCAGCTCTTTTGAAAGACTGTTATAACCCAAAGCTTTTCCATTGGTTTACACATATATGTTTTTCCATATATAGGCCAGTTTTCAATTCAGTCTTATTTCTGGATGTTCTTATTGCTATTCAAAGAAATTATTATAAATTACACTATGATAAGCAAAGGAATGGTAGACTGTTGTAGGGCAAGGAACCCAGATCTTCCCTATACTGAGCAGCAAAAAGAGACACAAAAGATTTGTTCCTGTATACAGGGGAATGTTTTAACCTGAGGAGTTTTACCTCTATTTAAGACAAAATAAAAGAGTGTTTTATGATGAAACTCTCCTAAGCAGAAAATTTATCAAATTTTCCTATTGGGTCTGTTCTTGTTTAGTTTTTCTGATATCACCCTTGCCATTCAGAAGCAGTATGTTTGCTTTTTCTTTGCTTATTGACAGCTGTGAATTGTCTTCCTCCAGTCAATGAGGAGCTTAATGGGCACATTGGTTCTCACTGATCCTATGCAAAACCTGGAAGATTGTACATATTCTTCTGAACAGCAGCAGCTTGTGGTCTCATGGCAAGGCAAGTTAGACTGAATGATTTAGCTCAGCATTTCCACACATTAATGATGCTCTGGTATCTTTCACTTTAATGATGAATTTGAAATCCTTAGGTTGGTAATGCAATGTTTTGAGTAATGTCGCAACATTTTCCAGTGTTTCTAGACTTGAACTTTTGGCATGTACTCCAGGATTTAATTCCTGGTTAATGGTATTTCCAAGATTTGCAATTTTGTGTACCACAATGTATTGTAGTATGGAAGTACTTCACCTTCTCCAAATGAAGTTCAGTTCCAAAATTAGGTTTCAAGTGCACATTAAGAAGAACAGAAATTAGAACATGAAATTAATGTTCGTTACAAGATCTTCACACAAATCAGTACCATTGACAAGTTTTGAGCAGAGTGAGAATGAAAGGACTTTTGAAAGTCAGGCAGTTAAATTAACTGGGAGATATATGAAGGAATTTACACAGCCCTTTCCAGTCCATTTGAAAACTTTAATGCATATCTCTACCATAAAAAGCAGAGTTCACTTTGTTTATTTCAAAATCATGCATTTATTTTGCACAAAACTAAAGTGCAGAATAGTTCATTTAAATATGCAATTTATTTGTTGACATGATCAGCCTTGTAAGAAGTTACTAATATTTAAACAAACTTATAAAAGTTGTAAATAAGTAAAAGTGACCAGTTTCAGTAGCTTATGTAAAATATATCACAATGATTTTTTCTCTCTACAAACAACTACAGAAGACACTTAGGTGATTACTTATTTAGTGGAAATAGCAAAATTGGATTTGTAATACAAAAGATTGAAAGTCTAAAGCAAGTATTCCTGAAACAACCTTGAGATTTATTATTACTTTCTGCTGACTAGAACTGCCACATTAGAATTTCACTACAGAATTTTTTTTTTCATCTATATATACTGCAATATATATATTGCAAAATAAGAAATGTTGTGTGCTGCATGCCTTTAGGCTTGCAAAGAATGGTTGCTGTTACTAGGGCTTTACTTACAGCTTTTCCACTAAAAAGGCTTTTTTTTCATACATAAAAAATAATTCCTCACACAGAGCACATTGGCATACTGTAGTGGCAAGCACATTAGGAAAAGTATGTTTCTGGAATGTTCTTTCCTGTGGCTGCTGATGGTACCCAGAACACCCACTAAGCCTTGTCCATTTAGCTGTTCTCATGCCTTGTTGACTGCCTACTGATAATGACTGGACTGTTTGTCCGTACATTACTGATCACATCACTCTCTGGAGAATAAATTTATTGATTCATTGATGACCCTTTTAATAATGCAATTACATTTCATGCTGCTTAACTGATTCATTGCTTCCGTTGATTGTCCATTTATTGATTTCATTTGCTCAGCTAATTTTTAATCCTTTAACTTTGCCTGTTTAATTTCACTCCATTACCTGTGTATTTTACTTATAATGAGTTTTACAACCTAATTGACTCTGTACCTACATGATTTTCCTACTTAATTAATTGTGTGTTTATACAATTAATTGCATGGATTATAAACCTCTAATTAATTGATTACTGCTTAATCACATAATTTCCTGGTGCTGAGCTGCAAAGAATTGGGTGGCCATAGTCACATTCTGCCAATATTTGCCCACATTTAACCAGTCTCCTTTATCCTCCCTACTTTTTGTCATCTATCACCATCCACTCTACCTTTTTAATGACCCCATTGTTTCACTTTTACTTTTTTTATATTTTAGTTAAATACTCATTAGTCTCTAACACTGTCAGAACTTCTCTTTATTAATTCCATCATAACCTTTAATTAAAATTTTATTTAAATTTTGCTGGTTTTAATTAGGAGCTGGAGTATGCTTCTGCAAGGAATCTGGACTTAATCACATATTATCATATATTATTCCAAATTAATCCTGGCAAATTAATTTAAATCATTCAGAAAAAACAAAACAGAGCAAAACTGGACTAGATCATAGGCCTATGATAGCATAGTCAGGAATCCAAGTATTTTTCCATACAGAACTACCCAGAGGGCTATAAAAGACTGCTATCTATTTACTTCTCTGAATCTTAAAGGGAGTTAACATTATAGAAGTGTCCCACTAAAAGCAATCAATACCACAGCTCCTCAAAAATTTTCTGAGAAAAATAGATATGGCTTTGAGTGTCTTGAGGAGAAGACAGGACCCAAGCTTTTAAATGTCTTATAAGTACCTCTTCTTTTCTTTCCCCCTTTTTTTATTCTTTTCTCTCTACTTAAGGGATCATAACTTCCTTCCCAGTTTCAGAACTTTTCACAGTTATGCATCTCACTCCTGGACTGAGCCTAGTCTTTGAAGCCAAAAGAGATGGAACTCCTTTATGTGCAGAAAGAGCTCTATTTTATGTGCAGACTGCTGCAAATAGAAAATGCTTTGATAATATGGATGGACTCTGCAGATGTCCCTTTCAAGGTCTGTGGTGTATGGACACAATATTTCATGCTTTCTGAGCCACTCTGCTGCAACCAGGAAGAGGTTAAGAAGCAGCTAAGTAGACTTGCTGAGTGTCTCTGAGCAGAAGATTTTACTGGGTTTCACTGAAGAGAAATTGAAAAGGATTTGATGACAGAAGAATAAAACTAGTCCTCCAGAGAGAATAACCTGATGCAACCGTGCTTCAAACACCTATAAATTTCCCTCACCTGCTCTAGTGGGCTGATATATTTATGAAAAACTAAAACTTCTAAATAGAACTATTAGAGAGCTAGTGGCATGTCTTCGAAGTTACAGATTCTGCTATAAATTTAAAACTTTTTTGTCTAATTTACTTTAAAAGTATTGTGAACAAATATAACTGTACCGGTTGCCAGCATATTATTTTCCCCACATATAACATAGATAAAATTAACAAAAGTTATAACATTGTGCCAATAGGGATGCACACACAAATCTTGTGTTATTTAGTGAAAAAGGCTGAAAAGTTGCATTCCATTTTGTTTCTTTATTGGCAAAAATTACGGTGATGTGGGCAGACACAATGAATGTGCTAATTTAACGTAGAAGGAATTAGACTAGGCTAAAGCAAAAGGTTAGAAACTATTCAAATACAATTTTTGGCATCTGGCGGACTCTGTGAAATTTAACTTAGAATACTTATGGAGATGAAGTGGCTGAATTTAAGCTTAAAGTCATGTACTGTTATCTTTGAGAAAATGATGAGGAGAGCTGAAGAACCAAGCTTTTGGAAAAGCAGAGATTCAATGTTTAACCTTAAAAAATGCAAAGCTGTAAATGTATAATTTAAAGATAGTTTTCTCCATAGTGAAAAAAATAATTTAGAGACACCTAGAATGCAATAAGGAGTAGTGTGAAGGACAAAATTCAAAGAATCTCTTTGTTTTTTTGTAAGAGGATAAAAGACTGTGGATAGAACAGTACAATGATATCATGCATATTGACTTGTCTATTAATATATAGTCTCCATAGTAGCACTTTTGAAAATGTACCTCACATGATTGCATAAGCATATTAGAAGCACATGGATTATTTGAAGTTACTACTGACTAGCGTATTTAAAAAATATATTAAAAATAATTTTGTAATTTTTTCCCCACAAACTGTACAGATACAGAGCTTAGAATATCTCCTATTCTAAATCTGATGCCATTCAAAATTTCATCAACTTCTTTAAAGACTTATTGGTTTTTATATTAAATCTGCAGATGACAGTGAATCCATGTAGGCTTTGTGGCAGACAGGACTAGTCTTCAGAGAGGTATCCAAGCATTGGAACAATAGCATAAAAAACATAATTACAATAAGATTCAGTGACCTACATGCAATAAAAATATTTATTTAAATGAATGGATTGAAGATGACCGTGACTGACAACAGGTTGCCAAAAATTAACTTCAGGCCATAGTAGAGTTAAAGTTGAGAATGAAACAGTACTACCACAAGGTTATGAAAAAGACAAATAAGATGCTAAGTTTTACAGAAAAAACTCATTAATTGTAAAATTGGCAATAATTTTAAAATGTTTTGGGGTTTTTTTTTGGGTTTTTTTTTTTACAAATAAAGGTGTAACTGGAGTTCTGTGACCAGCTGGAGGTATAAACTTTCCAAGAGGGCCTAGAACACCGTGAGAAAAATTATGATTTATCTACAGAAGACAACTAAGGAAACCTTGAGACTTTAACTTTTTAAGTCTAGACAGAGTGAATCAAGGCTCTTAGCTCTAGATCATAAGCTGATCTTCATATGCTTGACTGAGGCTCCAAGGAATAATGGCTTTATATTATAACTAAGGAAATTTAGATTAGATTCAGAACAAAATTTCCAAATTGAAAGGCTTGCTAAGCCCTGACTATAAATTCTTTGGCACAGTTGAAAATTCAAGTGACAGCCAGATGTGGTTATATGTTGAATAGGCAATGGACTATTATTACAAGATCCCATCTTGAGCAGATTGCCATTGAAAATAACTGTATTTTCCATCTTGCCATATTATTTTTCAATCCTGTGTTTATTTTTGCCATCTATGTTCCAGTTTTATAGGTTAGTAATACAGAGAAAGACATATTTTTTCCAATTAATACTGGAATATTAAAAAAAAATCCATTATCTAGTATTCAGTTTAGTGCAAGACATCCTTTTTAGTCTCACTAACTCACTAAGAAAATTGTTGCCATTTTTAGATGACAAATGGTCATAATAATGGAATTATAATGGCAAAAATTGGAAGTGTTTTGTCAAGGAAATACTAGTCACTTGTGGTATTCTTCATTCTTAGCTCCAGTGAAATAATAAAAAACTACTTTTCACTTCTAATTTAATGAGGATTATCAATTTTATGTTTGAGAATATCTAGAGCAGACAGCCTGTGTAAAACATTTTCCTTCAGGCCAAAATTTGAAGTGCTTACTTTTTTCAGCTGACAAGAAAATCGCCATGATCTTTTGAAGAAGCAGTCTTACAGAAAATGCCTGGGTACTAAACAAATGCTTTTTAAATTTCCAAGATCAAACAGAGATGGGCAATATACCCTGAATGCTTCAGAAACCTGTCCATGTATTTTCTAAGCCTGTCTTTCCCAGCTCTACTTTTAGCAAAATCAGCAAAGCTTCATATTCTACAGAGCTGACTGGAGAAATGAAACAACAAATCAAGGTCTTTGGAAAAGAGTGCTTAGGCAAGAGAGGGGCTGGGGTTTTTCTTTCCCACAGAGTCTGTAAGTCAAAATGCAAGCTTGGAAAGTATGAGGACAGCTATAAAGACAAAACATATTTAGGGAAAGTGGGAAAATGACCTTGCATTTTCTTGTGTAACAAATTCCTCCCAGTACCTGCATGCAAATCAACATGTTAAAAAGACTTATTTCTAGTTAATCCATAAAAGCTTGGAACTTGCCTTTGAACACTGCTGAAATCTTTGCTCAAAAAACAGAAAACCTTCAGGATCCCTTTATAACTACTTAAAAGGTCCGAGGTAGTTTGGATTCAGAGTGCAAATCTGTGCAAGCTCATATGGAGTTTTGGTTCTTTGTAGATAGCAGAAAATGTTGTCAGATTATGAGATGGAAACAGCCAGCAGAGTTTTCAGTACACAGAGGCCTGAGATAAAAACAAAACACAGTATTGTCATTTTGTAACAGCTTTAATCGTGCATAGCAGTTTGTTCTGATGAATATGTATGAGACACTGATGAACATGAATGATTGATATTTATGATTCACAAAGTGAAGAAGCTTATCTATATGCAGATTAAGTACCTCCAAGAAAACTATTCTTCCTTTTCTCCCTCCTGTTTTGGCAAAATTTCTGCACCACTGAATGTTCAAAGCTTGTGTCTTTCCTGCAAAAACAGCTTAAAGCTCATAAGAAAAAAAATCTCATCTATGCTTTTCAAATATTTTACTCCAGGATTTCTCAGAATAATTTGGAAGAATACATAAAAATTCCTACACAGGAAATTACTTTAAGTTATTTAGGAAATACAGCAAGCAAGGGACAAATGAAGTATGACCGGTTTATCTTTATATTACTGTTAATATATTTAACAGAGCTAATATTGGAAATAGAAATATTATGCAAAAGAATTTTGAATTAATTTTTACCAGTTATGATATTGAATACACACATATGGGGTTGAAAGTATTGGTTAAAGATACCTAGCCTTGAAGAAAAGGAGCCTTTCCCTGAAATTTCCCTTACACCATATTAATCCATAAAAAGCATAAAATTAGGCCTCTGAAAAACCCTGAATTTTGCATATTTTATACAATACAAAATTCCTAATATTTTAAAAAAACTCAGACAAAGTTATAAGATTTGTTCATAATTCCTATGTGATTTAGATCTTAAGTTGCCTCTGATACAAATGTTGCAATTAACATAGAGTGCTCATCTCTATCATTGCATGTTGGAATAGAAAATGAGAAATGTATTGAAATATTAAGGTCATATAGGTTTGTATTGCATTTAATGTGAAAAACAACAGAATAATATTGGAGGTAACAGTAAAAAATGTTCAATGATGCCATGCTTTCTTTTGGAAATGAAAACAAAATTACACCTTGTCTATACAAATAAGAAAATACTTTTTAAGTGGAAAACTATGTATAATGGTAAACCTTTTTAAATTACATCATAATAACAGCTCATTACCTCTTAGCATCTTTTGAATGCCAGCTCCCTCATGGTTTCAGTATTTCAAGGCACACTCAGCTTCAGGAAGCTGGAATAATAATGTAATGACACAATTAAGATGAAAAGAAAGGGGCTTGCTGTTCAGGTTATAGGTATTATGCATGAGATTTTGCTGTTGCAATATGTGTCTCAAGATGCACAGGTATTTCTAACAAGAGTTACTATATCCTCAAAGTGTATTTTGCCGTACACACGCCCTATGAATCAATCCAGATATCCAAACTAGTTTCCAATGGCAGTTATCCTAACAATTAGGCATTTCGTTTAGATCCATGTTCTGGTCCAGGTGCACGAAAGAAATTTGTAAAAATGAAATAATGTGTGAATGTCCAGAAAGTGGTAGCCATGAGCTTTGATGGAAAGCTTTACAGGCTTCTTTAAATACGATCAACAGATATTTCTTCTAAATGTGTTGGATGTCAATGGAAGATGTCTTTTACTGATTGAACAGTTTTTGGGTATCTTTTTAGACCTTTTAGTCTTCAGATGCAGATTTAATTTTGTTACTATTGGCTGAATAATTTCATCTCAAAAATCCCACAAAAGTCCCTTCTGAAAAGCACTTTTAAGCTCCTGGGGTTTACCTTGATAATGGTCTAAGAAGTCTTTTACTGGTTGTCAGTGACAAGCATTGAACTTTGAAGAAGTGTAAGGAAGGCTATTAGAAATGCAAAACAAAAAAGGTGTGAACAAAACAAACCAGAGCAGTCAAAACTCAATTATCAATAGAGCAAAGAAAGCAGGATGGAGAGATGAAAAAGAGGGAAGAAGGAATTCTATTTGCTATTGGTAAGGGCCTACTAAAAATTTCCATACACTATATTCAGTACAACAGTTGCAATATTCCTGTCTCTTACGCTGAAATGGTACTTTCCTTAATTAAAATAAATAAAAGCAACACAATTTAAAAAAAATTAATACCTCTGATATACCATAATAAAACAACATTATTGTAATCTTCTAAAACTGATTGCAATTAAATTAGTATACATTACATTTAAAGTAATTTAATACTCAAGACCTCAACTTTGTCGCAGAAGTGATCTTCCACATGAATGGTCATTTGCTTAAAAACTTTTAAGTATTAATATTGAATGAATCAATATTGAATGAATGTTAAAAAAGACATGTTTCCAATCTGATGGGAAAATATCAATGGTTGGCTTCTTTCTTTTACTCTATTGTAAGGCTTTTCATTACTTTCTGGAGTAAATTATATGGTAGAATTGTAATTTCTACCATGATAAGGTAGAACCATGAGTTCAAGACACAATCTCAGGCACATGGTGTGATTCTTGGAGTGACTGGCACAAGGACAGGAATGGGACTCAAGAGTCCTGCTGGGTCCCTTCCAACTCAGCTTCATCTATGATTCTATCATTGTATCATTCACAGAGTTAATTAGCAAAGCTAAAATATCTAGCTTTTGGCATAGAAATATACTCTACTCTTTCAATCAGAAATGGCAAATACTGACTCATATAACGTTCTATAAAAAATGGAGGACTATTTTTGATTACTTTTTATTAGATAAATGTGTTATAGTGGAGATACTATGAAAACTATATCAGAAGTAAACCTCTAGGAAGAATAATTATTCAACTAAATAGTTTTTGGCTTTGTTGATTTTATATTTCTTATCATGTTTAAAGATTACATAAGCATTCTAGTAGCTAACTGAGACAATACTCTTTGATTGGGCTTTTAAGCCTGTGTGTTGCAAAAAATAAAACAATATTTAGTGTCTTCATTCAATTCTTCTTCAAAATTGTTTATATATATATATGCATATTCCACTGTACTTCAGTCTTTCATGAAAGTATGAAAGTTTTAATAGGGCCAGATGGAGCAAAGATACAAGAACAAATTTTCTTTTAGTGAGGAGGGCAAAGATTTAATGTATAATGAAATAAGAGTTAAAAAGCAATTAGAGAGATATGTCTTAAGTTTTTATGATGTTTTAAATTTCTCCTTTTGTATGCATATATATTATATATATATGAATATATATGAATATAAGTAAAATCTCAACATGGTGTTCTTTTTACTTTTAAGTTTAGAATTCTTCTAGTAAATTGGTCTGTTGCAAATACATTTAAACATTACAATAATCCACATCTTCAAAAGGAGGACAATCTGAGTTAATATTTTAATTCTTCACTAATATACTGGTATTTATGCTTCAGTTCCCTGTTAGCCCATTTTAAAAACAATCAGTTCCAGAAAAGCATTCCCCAGATTTGGCATTTTGATGGCAAACTCTGTGTTTAAATATGCTCTTATTCAAATGAATATAAAAGTTCTTGCCAACATAAAGAAAAAGGGAATGATCACTTGGAGCCGTTCTTATTACTTCTGTTTTTAGATGCCACTAGCTTTGAATCCACTAATTTTTGTAGATGGACAAAGAATAAGGACTTGGGCTGTCAATGATTTTTAAAATTCCTATGAAAATTGAAGACTTGTTCATAGGTTTACATAAAACATGTGAATTATCTATTTCTTATGTGCATTTGTTTTATTAGAGTGCTTTGTATCTGTGAAATGATTAGGGTACCCAAAACTACTGTGGGAGAAACAATACAGAATCTATTTTTCATTTGAGGTAAAGCCAGTTTACTCCTTAGGAAGAAATTACCACTAGTGTATAGATTAGAATTAAAGATCATGTTACTTAATTTACATTTAATTCTGTAATATTCCCCAGAACTTTTGATTCAAGTAAATAGATTCAAGTAGAGTGACAAAGGAAAACTTAAGACCCAGATCCATATAAATTCTAGCTTAAAAAACATATAATTTTTCTGTAAATATGAAGTTAAAAAAGAATCTAGTCAATTCACAAAGTGATTAATTATATTCTCATTTTCCAAAATATTTACACTACTTATTAACTGGAACAGCACCTATATAATGAAATTATCAGGTTGCATCAAGAACAATTTTCATTTTTGCAGGCAATATTGTATTACAGATTTTTTGCTCTTAGTGTCCCTTATTTAGCAGGAGATTATATGTACTGGAAGACTTGCAGATATCGGTCATTATCACGTATTTCCTTGTGATTAAGTTTCTTGCCCTTAGCACATTATAAGACATCCTTGGTTCATAGGCAGCACTGTATAAATTAGAGGATTCACCAAGTGTGAACAATAGGTCTTAAAAGCTTAAATGACCTTGTCTTCACACCAAACTTGCTGGCAGTATACATTTAAAGCTCAGAAGAAGAATGAATACATATAATAAGTCTAACATCTTCAATGAAGACATGGAAAAAAAGAAAAAGGAGAAATTAATTGTTTCTTCTTTTTCCCTTCTCAGTGTGGAATGTGAAACCAGCAGAAAAATAATTTCCTCAACATATAACCCACATAGAAAAAACCCATATTAAATTTTCCTTAGATAGTTGAAAATTAATGGTATGAGTATTGAAACATCAGGAAGATATTGTCACCAATTGTTCTAAATAGTATAACTTTCAGCTAGATGTCCTTGATATGCTTCAGCAAACATATTTCATTTTAATATCAGCTTTTAAATCAACCTCCAAGTACATCTCAAGATAACAAAAGTTATAAATTAATTTGCATAATAAAACAATAATCCTGGTGCACATTCAGAATTGCAGTGCATATTTTAATATCATTATACATGTTGATTTAAAACTTATCATTTGCTATTCTTTCCAAACAAATTAGTTGCCTAAATTAATATGAAATTTTGAGAGGAAAGTACTCTTTTGCCAGGATTTTGATGATTTAATACATTTTATGGAGAAGTCAATTGTGACTTCATGTAGAATATAGGGTTATGACTCATATATGTAGTGGTGTGACTCAGAGAAATATTTTCTCATTAATTATGCATTGATGAGAAACTATTTGATGAACAGTGCCTATATTATACCTTTATAACTAAAGCTACTCAATAGAATTAAAACTCAGTTTCAATTCATTTTTCTTCCACGCTTCTTATCTTACTAAAACTTCACAAAACTCCCTGTTTTAAAAATAAAAGTATAATCCATAAAGCTCGCACACATTGTGGCACCTCTTATGTCTAATATTTACTACGACTAAACACATTGTATGATAAATTGCTTCAGATATAAATTTGGCTCCAACCTTGCCTTTAACAACCCTAAAAAAACCTCAAAAGAAAATACTGTGAGTTATTCAAAGTAATTTTTTTCTTAACTGATTGGAAATAATTCTAGATAGGTTTCCATTTGTTTTTAATTAATTTATTCCCTCTGTTTCTCAAAATTCAAAGCAAGAGCTTAATGTGTCATACTCTTCAGGAGATTACTCATGCTTTACCCAAGCAAATAAGCTATAGAAACAATTTATTTATTTGGTCAGCTAATAAATCTCCTTCATCATTTCTAATTATTCCTGGAGTTATCATAGCCCGTGAGACTCTGGGAAAACCAGCATTTTTCTCTGTTTACTTTCCCTACTCATAGCTGCTTCATTTGTCTGCTTCATCTATTTTTTCCCAAGTACTAATTGGTAATTCTATTTTCTATTTGTGTTTTTACACAATCAGCAGGCTTCCTAATGTCAATCTCAATGACAGTGAGCAAAACAGTTTTCTTTATTGTTTAAATGTTTAAAATGATTCCTGTTAACACTTCTTACAGTAAAACAAGTGCAGATTATTAAACTGAAATAAGCAGGTATTAAATAATCAAAATGTATCTGAAGTGATGGTTTTAAAAATAGTGCCTAGACAAAATATCGCATACCATTTCCTGGTCACACTGAAAAATTTGGAGAAAACCAGATGTTCATCTACATCTCAAATAGAAGTGCACCATTGATGTTGGAAATTACTCTAAATTTAAGTAGATTAGGCAAATTAGACTAACTTGAAAGATGAGAGGGCTATTACCTATGGGTGAGGAGGATGATGTGCAAGCAGAGGAAGAGGTGATATGGTTGTTAAATGCCACGGGAGAGAGACAAGTAGAAAACTATCAGTCCTGGAACACTGAGTTAGTGTGAGTAGGGAAATACTATGGAATATCTCTGCTTGACACCATGAAACTGGGATGTTTGTGGATTTTCTCAGGCTCATCTTTTAAAGTGGCCTAAGTTTTAGACATGGAAAAGCTGTTTGTCAAAAATATTCTAGCATTAACTGCATGTTTCCATTACTTTCTTTATCTTAGGCACAAAATCTTCCTAACATGTAGATGTTCAGTTTCACCTATATAATTACTAGGCAAGATCAGTTTTATCCTGGTAAATGTCTGTATGACAACCAGCAATTCAAATTTTTTCTGTTGCTTGATGAGGGGTAGAAAGGAGAAGATTACTGAGGTATTTTCGGGGCACATAAGCCTTTTACCAAGAACTTGCCAACACAAAACGTGAAAAATCAAAAATCTGGGTCAGCTGGTATCATAAAGGATATTTCCTCTTCCTGCAATGTTTGTCTTGCTTACTATGTTGTGCTAGTGCAGCAGGAGCTACCTGCCTTTAAGACACTCCTGCCTTTAAGACACATCATTCTAAATAGACTAAAAACATTTTACTCCATCCTTCTCTTTTTTAAAATTCAAATTATTTTGACAGCTGTTTTAGAAGAAAGAGTGCAAACCTCTGAAGCACTGATGTAATGAAACACCACATTATCTTCCTGCACAGATAGAAATATAATCATTATACTTTCTTATACCCCTGGGGGCTACACTGTCCATACTGATCTTTAAAATAATAAAAACCAACTTGTCTCTGTAAGACAACATTGTTCTATTCCCTTAAGGGAAATTGCTGACTTTCATTTGTTCAGGATGTAACAAACTGCTCCTAGATGGGACAGAGACTTGCTGTCTCACTTTAGAAACAAATGTTTGAATGGGAAGAGGAGAGACACATCTGTGTTCTGAAATATCTTGCTTGACTTTATACCCAAGGGGAAGAGGAAGTTTCACAGAGCTGGTCTAACTGAGAAGCAACTTTCACAGCATGTCCCTCAATAATTAAGTAAAACTACCTGAGATCAGGTAAAACAGAAACACACATGAGGATATACCCTGCAGTTAGTTAAGCATCAACTTCTTAGCACTGATGAGGCTGTAAGCTCTTTCTGGGTGCCTGAATGCATGACTGGAGATTAAAAGATAACATGAGGAAATGATCATACATGAGCTTCCTACATCATTGTGCCAAAATGGGATTTGGAAGATAACAAAATGTTGACACCTTTCTACCATGTCTTCCTATGTCTTAAAATCATAGCACTTTGTTTTGAAGAGACCTTAAGGATCACTTAGTCTCACCATTCCTACAGTCAAGAATTTCTTCCTAATAGCTAACCTAGATTGACCCTCTTTCAGTTTGAAGCCAAACTGAAAGCCAAACTGAAGCCAAACTGAAGCCATTCCTCCTTTTCCTGTCACTACATATCACTGTAAAGGGTCCCTCTCCAGCTTTGTTGTAGGCTCCCTTCAGGTACTGAAAGGCTGCTATAAGGTCTTGCTGTAGCAGTTTCTTCTCCAGTCTGAACAACCCCCAGCTCAACGTGTCTTCATCAGAGAAGTGCTCCAGCCCTCTGATCATTGTTGTCACTCCTCTGGCCTGCTCCCAGCAGGTCCACATCCTTCTTTTATTGTAAGACTTAGAGCTAGACAGAGTACTCCAGCTGAGGTCTCAGCAGAGCAGAGTAGAGGGATGGAATCACTTCCCTTGCCCTGCTGTCCCTGCTGCTTTTCACATTGGCTTTCTGAGCTGCAAGCATACTTTGCAAACTCATGACAAGTTTCTCCTCCATCAGCACCAAGCCCTTCAGGGCTGCTCTCAACCCTTTCTTCATCCAGACTATATCAGTTCTTGTGAATGCCCTGACACAGATGTGGGACCTTAGACTCGGCCTTGTTGAACTTTGTGAGCATTTAAATACTTGTGGTTCAGCAGGTTTTTATGCAAATGGAGACCACTGAGGAGCATTGCTCCTCAAGGGTTGGTATTGGAATTGGCACTGTCAAACATCGTTTTTGATGACATAGACAAGAAAACTGAGTGCACTCCCAAGAATTCTGCAGGTGACAACAAGCTGAGTTGTGCAGTTGACACCCTGAAGGGATGTGACGCCTTCCAAATGGACCTTAACAGTCTTGAAACACAGGCTTGTGAAAATCTCCTGAAGTACTACAAGGTCAAATGTCTTTCATCCTTGATTTTTTCCAGTAGTATGTGTTTGAAGTAAAAAGTCAAGTATGTGTTTGAAGTAAAAAGTCATTTGGATTATATCATTGAGTGATATAAAATAGGTTGGAGACTAAGGAAACAAGCAGCAAATTAGGGCACACGGATGAAGCCCAAAATTAGAGAAATTCCAAATCTTGATTCACAAAAGAGGCAAGGAGAAAGACAGCCAACTAGCCACAATTTTTTATATTACAGTAGGTTCCAGCTTGCATTTACAGTGATTTATATTAGAAGATGTATAAACTGTCATAACATCTAGTTGGGAAAAGATGAATTTCAGTAGTTAAAGGGAGACAGAACACCCTAGGTTTAGTAAATAGCAATCTGCGAGATATTATTACTGGAAGAAATTATAAGCAAGGCCTATTTCCTTTTCACCAAACTGAATATTTCTTCCAAATCATTTTTAATTCACATTTGAATGACCACAATACTTTATCTGTGGAAAATGTGCCTTCTAGCAAATTGTTTTTGTGATGTAGACGTACATTGTTCTGATATTTCAAAGTGAAGTTATTTAGAGAAGCCTTGACTTTCTTCTTTCCAGCTTCCTTTGCATTCCTCTTACAGTTTTTATTTTTTTCAGAAATATTCTTTCACACACAGAGCTTCATACCTGTGGGGGATGGGTGTCTGTGTGTGTGAGAGCGAATGGCAAATAAAAAAAAATTCACAGGCATAGATTAATATCTCTCTATTCCTAAAACAAATATATATCAGTTGAATATTTAGCATGATTGATACATATTTTTCCCTGCTTGATGCATAGAATAACTACTTATCTCTCACAATTTTCTTGGTGGAAATAAATTTATGATCGCTTAAGTCCAGAACTTGCTCAAATGCAGCATTTTCAAAATTCTGTATCTTGTCTGAATATGTGGATTGTCTTCTCACAAACCATTCTTTGACATGTAAATGTAAGCTTCAACATTACTATTTGTACATTTTATACTTAGTCTTCACATAATTAGTATATTAAAAAAAAACCCAAAAAGCCAAAAAACCAAACACCAGATAATCAGTGCAGTAATCAATTAACATGGTCTTTGCTATCTGAAATCACTTTTTTACTGCACTATGGTCCTAGGAGTAAATGCTATTAAACACTGATTATTATTTTCTCATTAACTTCTTTCCCTTTGCAATGTGTCAATATAAACAAAAAGACTGTGCAGCCACAGATCTAGTCAATGCACCTCATTTTACATCTTTTATATTATTCTGTTAGATTTTATTATTTAATTTGCTAAAATCCTAGGTTCTCTACTTAAACTTAGAAGCTTGCAACAACTTACAAAAGTAAACATATTTTTTCTGTAGAAACAGACAACTTGTTTTTAATATATAGTCCAAGGCCCCTAACTGGATTTTATTATTCATAAAATGGTTTGTGATCAATAGACTTCGGCTGGATGGCAGTAGCACACCAAGCTGCTCTGTTACTCCATTCCTCAACAGGACAGTGGGAGAAAACAAAATGAAACTCTTGGGTCAATACAAGGACAGGGAGATATACTTAATAATTAACAACATGGAGAAAACAGGATTTCTTCCCTGATTTGAGGAAGAATAACCTAATTTGTTGCTTATTTCTTGTAATGGAGTAGGATACTTTGACATACTTAGAAACTAAAAAAAAACTAAATCCCAGTTCACCCATCCTTGCCTTCCTCTCAGATTTGATTTTCTCCCTAATTCTTCTACCTTCTTGACCCCTGATATCCTTTCCATGCCATGCAGAGTAGGAAAGTAGTTCATAATTCTGTAGTTCATAAAGAAATATTCCATAATTCTGCATCTATTCCGCTCCTTCCTCCCCATGCTCTTCCCCTGTACCAGCATGGGATCCCTCCATGGGAGACAGCCCTTCATGAAAGGCTTCAGTTTGGGTTCCATTCAAGGAAGTACAGTCCTCCAGGAGGATATTATTCCTACATGAGGCTACAGCTACTGCCAGAAAGCTTCTTACTCTGTGGGCTCCTCTCCACAAGTCACAGCTCCTGCCAGGCACTTGACCAGCTTGCAGTCCTCCATGGACTGCAGTGTGGATATCTACCTTGCCATGGTTCTCCATGGGCTGCACAGGCACAGGCAGCATCACCATGGTCTGCAGCATGGACTGCAAGGGAATCTCTGCTTCCTGTCTGGAGTTCCTCCTCATAATCCTTCTTCTCTGGCCTTAATGTCTCCAGGGCTGTTTCTCTCCCATTTTCCCAATCCTCTCTCACAGATGTTGTACAGCATCTTTTTCTGTTAGACTTTCTTTCATACCTTATCACAAAGGCTCTATCAACCTTATTGATGGGCTCCTCTTTGCCCAGTGGTGGGTACTTCTTGGAGATGGCTGGAACTGGATTTTTCTGACCTGGGGAAAATTTATGTGGTCTTCCTGGAGAAGCCACCCTGACGCACCCTCAGCTGCCAAAATTTGGCAATTAAACCCAATACATTGCAGTCAAGAATTTTAATTGCATGCACTGCTTCCAAATGAATAAAAGTTCATGGAAATTGGAACAGAAAACAGAATTTGCACAGAAAATTTTAAGACAAAAAAAGTCCAACTGAGAACAAGAGTCCCAGCATTATTCTGAATTCAGTACTTTCCTTCCTTTGTTGCCGGAGTACAGTTTTGTAGGTCTTGTTTCCTTTAGATTGGTCAAAACCTTGTGCAACTCAACCTGTGGAGACAAATCAAGCTTGAACTGTATGTAAAAATGCTCTCATGCATTTCAAATCAGACTCTTCTGTAATAAGCTTGCTTGCCTTCACTCCTAACTATGAAAGTTTTTTATGCCTAGCTTCTCACGTGAAATTGAGGCATTATCAGAGATAGAATCACAAGTGCTTTCACACAATTCCCAGGTGCTATGATGTACTCTTGTATATTGAAAAAAGTAGTAAGACAAGATAATTTAAAAAAATCTGTTAATTCAGCATGTTTAGAAATACAACATGCTGCTTAGTATAATAGTAATAATCCCTGTTTGCCTTTTCAATGTTCAGAAGACTCCAGTAAAATATTTCCAGCTGAATTACTGAGGCAGTTTTACTGATCTCTCTTAGTTACTGTTTCTGGGTTTAAAGTGTGTCTTCTTGCTTTATATGTCCAAGGAAAGAATATTTCTAGTTTGCAGATTTATTTTAATAATTTGAAAAAGATACCAATATAATCTTTTTAATGGTTGCAATTGTGACACAGAAAAATTTTGGTTTAAATTCATAAAATAATATTTCCTGGCCTTTTGGACAACAAAAAGCTCAGAAATTTTCACAGCTTCTTACAGGAGCAGTTAAGAAGAAAGGTTAACTTAATGCAGAAGGCCACAGTATGGAGAGGTAACGAGCACAGGGGAGGCCATCACTCCTAAACACTGAGGTAGCAGGAGCATTTATTTTGCCTTGGTATGTGAGAGAGGATTAGGTCTTAAATCAACTGATAAAATCCCCTCTCTCCTTTCTATTCCAATGACCTTTTCTTCTCAGCCTGTTTCTCTTTATGTTATTGTCAAGACTCGGCAGGCTCCTGCCTTCTGCTCATCTGTGCTTTGGACAAGCTCAGCCTGCAACAAAATAATCCACTGCTGTTCCTCAGAATTCCACCTTTTCTGGTTCCCTCCTTCGTTCACTGAACATGTATTCCTAAATATGAAAGATAAGGCATGAGTCCATTTTACATCAGCAAAAGGACAATTAAGACAACACCTCTTCTGAAAACTTTGAAATACGGGAGAGAAGATAGAATGCATTTGGGCAAGTGAGGTGTAATAGGCATTTTACTGAGTGTACTAAGTCCATATCACTTTTTAGCATTAATTATAACTAATACAAATAAGACTTCAGGAATACTGATGAATCATCCTCGGAATATTTAATATTTGTTGATAGAAAAAGCAAAATTATAGTCTCACAACTGAAGACGACATCACATTCCAGGCTATCAATGCTCACACTTCGCACAAACATGGTGCCCCATATTAAAATATATATATCACTTTCTTATTTGTCAGGCTACTAGAGAAGAGAGAGAGAGGGGAAATATCTAGATTTAATATATCTTTAAAGTACAGATAAATCTGCTCGTGCATGTGTTATTGATATCCCAGTATCAGAATGAGGAAGATAACAAAATGCAACAATTTTTTGCATTGCTATGTAGAATACAGCTGCCTGTATTTCTGCAGCTAAGACATTTCATTATGGCCCATTTAAGGTGATTATGCTTCATTTAATATGAATGCAAAGTGTACAATGCTGAATAGGTTCAAAGCATTCGTATAATTTTGATCCACAAAGCAATATATTGCAACACAGATTTAGAAATCTTTTCCCTTTCAGAGTTAGACAGCTGAATGAGAAACTGGAGAAATACAGAATTTCAACTTTAATTAACTGTTTTGAGTGACATCAAATCTGATGCTGGCTGCTGTGTCATTTTCTTATGTCATTATGAAATCCTCATTGGAAATTATTTTCTGAGGGCAAGACTTCAGTTGAATCAATGTTTCTAAATTAAACAAGGAAAAAAAAATTGCTACTTAGTGGAAAGCAACAACAATTATTAAGCAAAGCTATAATAATACATGTATAATAGTACAATTACACTGTGCCATAGATCTGTCCTTTTTGTCACAAAGGTGTCATAACACAGAGGCTAGCAAAACCAGTATTTTCTTGGATATGCTCCAATTGTGAAGAAAATGTACTCATCTTCCCCTACAGTTCCTAATTTCTTTGCATTGTTATGTCTACATCTGCCCTTTCTCCAGCTGTGCAGCTCCATGTATAGGTCATAAAGTTAGTGTAGCCCAAAGAGAATGTGTTCAACAGGCTCTCTCCCAGTGGGAACAATTATTTTTAAAAAAAGCAGTGGGAAACAGGAAGGATAGAAATTCCCTGGATGTACACAAGAACTTTGTTGCCATAGCTGATAGGGCATTTCAACAACTGACAAGTGGGACACATTTTCTGTTGAACAACAGAGCCCTAAATTAAATTCAGTTCTTGTCTCCCCAAATTTAACTCCTGGAATACTTTTCTTTTTCATGTAATGAAAGGAAACCATGGGTTGGAGTGCAGAAAAGCCTGATTCTCTGCTCATTCAAATTTTCATCAGGAAGAAATCCATACCATAGCATAAATCAGCCTTTACTTCAAAAACTGACCTTGTTTTCCTGAGAATAAATGGAATAGCTCTGTTTTTCCTGCTCTCTCACTATTGAATATCTCACACTGATTATAGATCAGTCAATGACAAAGCCCTTTGGCTTGTGGACTGAGAAGGTCTAGACATATTCTAACCATCTTTGTCATTTTTTGTAACAGCTACAGAAATTCTTGTACCTGCAGAAATACTTATTCCCTAGATTCGTATTTCAATGATATTCTCTTCCATACAACTGAAAAACAATTCTGTTCCATTATTAGTCATTGGGAAAAAAAATCCAAAACCAAGCAAGTACAATAAGAAGAAAGTGTTTCAAGACTTCCAAAGTGATTTTATCTTATTTAAAATGTACTGCCTTCAAAGAAGTGTATTTTTTCTTGTCTTTCATGTAATTCATTTATAACCCCATAGTGACAATGAGGAAAAATTAAAGTTAGACAGTGCGTTAAACCTCTTTATGCACCATTTGACCCACACCAAGCCTTAAAACATCTGTTAAAGCATACATTTTTTGATGTTTCCACATTTGCTTATTATTTTAATAGAAAATTTATCTTCATACATTCTTTCTGTTGGATGGTTAAAGCACCCCTCCTCTTGCTTAGAGAGTGATTATATTGCAGACTATTGCATTTGCTCAAAAACATTACTAGTCATTCACCTTGTCAGCTGATACTCTAATAATCAATACAAAACCTTCATAATGGCACATATTGTCTCAAAGAGTATTTTTTACATGCTTTACTCCAGAAAAAAAACCAAACAAACAAGCAAGCAAACAAAAACCACAAAAAAAACCCCAAGCAAACAAGGAACATATAAAAGGTAAACCCAGGTAAATTATTTCAAAAAGCAAAATAATCTACAGTTTTAATGCTATTTTCCTCATTGTTATCAAAGATGTTACTTTTTCATTAATTTTCATTTTGAAATAAGGAGGGAGGCCACATTTTCTTGAAAGCAGAGAAAATAAGCAGATTTAAAATCCAATTTCTTCTCTTTATGTGTGCAAAGGAGACAGGGTACTGTGCTGGGTTCTCAAAACAGGTTGGAAAGTTACTGTTTGTCTCCTAACCTCTAACACTAAAATACTCAAGGCAATTTTCATTTGAGTAAATAAGTTTGCAAGCCTTACCCTTCTGTATCATCTGTAGTTTTGGGACACAGGATGCAAAGAGTGACACTTATGTAACTTTTGGTCTGGGAATGTGAATGTTGCAAGAATTCTGTCTTGGTACTTGAATTGCTGTGTGCACTTACTAAAGAAACCTTTTACACAGAGAGTTTCTCCTTCGGAGAGGAACACACAACCAACTTCCAGGCAATCTGAAAAAACACAATGGCATACCTAATTAAGAAGATAATAAAGACATTTACTCAAGAAAAGCCCAAGACTAGTTATTTTTATATCCTAGCTAAAATAAATATAACATCTTGTTCCCAAGTGTAGGCACTTCTGCATATAAGTAACTGAGGATTAATCATCATTACCCCTGTGACTTCGATTAGTTGTGATTCAGATAAACAGAAAATCTGTGACATATGTGAAAGTCTGACTTTGTTCTCAAGGTTGGGAGAATTCCAGTTCTTAAAACTGTAAAATCAGAAATATAAAATTTTTACTGGCATGTTGGAAATTAAATTAAGCAAATAATCAAAGTAAATACAGTCATACCCCAAACGTTTACTGCCTAGCAGGTCTTATCAACAATTTGCAATGTTGGAATGCTATATACCATGCAAAATTATTTGATCATGCATTAAATGTTGACTGAGGAGTTTTACAGTAACTGAAGTAGATTGTGGATTACTGTGCCTTTGAGATTTATGTAGAAGATTAATCTCCAGGTACCAAAAACATTGTGAAGACAGAACTCTTGGGGATTATTTTGTCTTGAGCTTTAGCAAAGGACATGAAGAACATCACAAAAATAACTTTGGTATGCCCTCATAGACACATTAGTTTTGAAACCACTCTTCTTTTTCTTCTCTGAATTTTTAGTTTTGAAAAACACTTTTATAGAAGAACGAAGGAGTTTTTCGTTGGTTTATAGAATTCTATAACCCTGACCTGATTGTTCCAAACCTGGAGATGTAACTTCAGAGTCACTACAACAACACAATACTCTCAAATTCTTTTCAGCTTGTTCACAGGAAGTTTATTATTTAAGGGTAGCATATTTAGCTGATTCGGTGATAGAAACAACACAAAGCAGAACTCAAAGGCTACACTATAAATATAATTCACTGACATTTTTATATGTGTGATGCATTGCTTTTACACTGACAATACTTCTAGTCTGTATATTATTCTTTCTAAACAGTTCAAACACCATTATATTAAAAATTTATTCTTTTTTATGATGAAAAAATGGCATGGCTTATCCCATTTCCCCTTCTGGATTCTGTGGGAGTAACAGAAAAGTATATGCACAAGCATTTTGCCAGCAAAATAATTAAAGAACAGATGTTGTCCATCAGCATGTCTTCAAGTTTGGGACTCCTTCAGTATATAGGCAATGACCATTGATAGACCTATTTTTAACACACACTACTATTTGGCAGTTCCATAAGGCGAATGAAGAAGTAGAATTATACTGTTCCCAACCCACTGGATCTCTTTGGTGGATGTATCCGGACCATGCTCTTAAAACACAGCAGGGAAATAGAAGACAGCTGTGAGGATATTCTTCGTTTGGAAGGATATTATCAGCAACTGATACTTGTAACAACCTGAAGAGCAGGAGAGTTTTGTCCGGAGCTGTAGTGGAAAGAAGTATTTTCGTTGTTGCACAAAAGCCTTTTCTTCACATCTCTGGCTTTTAAAAAATCAAGAGACGGACAAGGATAATCAAAAGGAAGAATAATACAAAATGGTTACCTGAAGTGCCAAAATGGTCTATTTCTGTATGCTGGTCATTTCCATAAGAAATAAACATCCCTCATAAGGTTCCCGTGTGCTCATTTTTTGAGCTTGTCCAGGTCCCTCCGGATGTCATCCCTTCCTTCCGATGTCTCAGCTGCACCACTCATCATGGTATCATCTGCAAACTTGTTAAGGGTGTACTTGATCCCTACTCTATGTATTGACGAAAACACTGAACTGCACTGGTCCCAGTGTGGATTCCTGAGGGAAACCACTTATCACCAGTGCCCATTGGGACATTGAACCATTCACCACTACCCTCTGGATATGACTGTCCAACCAATTAATTGCCCACCAAACTGTCCACCCATCAAATCTTTCTCTCTAGTTTAGAGAGAAGGACGTTGTGGGGAACTGTGTCAAAGGTCTTGCAGAAATTCATACAGATGACATCCATAGCCCTTCCCTTGTCCACAATGCAGTCATTCTATCACAGGAGGCCACTAGACTGGTCAGACAGGACCATGGTTTGCTGCAAGGTCAATTGTCACAAAAATCTTAAGAATCTACCTGGCTCAGCAAATTTGTCAGCAACTGTCATCTCTTTGGAAATCAGCTCAGCAATGAATACTCATAAAGAGGAATTGGAACTTGTGGCCAGTAGTAGTTCTACAAGAGTAGTGAAACCACTCACCTCTTTCATACTACCACTTATTTTCCAGTCCCTTTTCCATTTTGCTTCAGGGATTGAGTTTGAAAGTATTTCCAATATAGAATTTGAAGAGAAAGATAGGAAAAGCTGAGTTTCAATCAAATGGATATACTGCTGAGAAGACAATAGGCATTTGGTTCAGCAAATATCAGGCTTTCATTTGAACCTCATTTCTTGCAGTTCTCTGGTTTAATTTCAGAAAAAGCTAGAAACTATTGACATGATGTAATGAACACATTACATTTAATCACATCACTAACACTGCCTGGCACAAGTTAATGAGCATTCATTTGAGATTTTGGACTCCTTTTTATTTTTGTCATTAAAGCAAATAAACATTGATATCTGCAAATTGTCTCACTCTAAATAGAAAAAGTTAGTGTACATGAGCAGCTCTAGCATTTCATATATAAATTGTGATCTCAGCAGTGCTTCAGACTTATACAAATATTGCACCTATCTGAAACCAAGGAGTCTGTTCTATAGGTCAACAGCACAATATCCTGAACTTCATCATCACAGATTTCAACTTCATTTGCATTTGATTCTATGATTTTTCTGTGTTTAATTGGTCACAGGCAACAATGTTGTCCTGGTTTTGGCTGAGGCAGCTGGTACAGAGCTGTGTGTTGAATGCAGTATGAGAATGATGTAGATAACACACTGATGTTTTGGTTGTTGCTAGGTTGTGTTTACCTGAAGGCAAAGACTTCTTTTGTGTCTCATTCTCTGCCAGTGAGAAGGCACACAAAAAAGGCTGGGAGAGAAGAGCATAGCTGGGACAGGTGACACAAACTGACCCAAGGGATATTCTAGACCATGGAATATTATACCCAGTATATAAACTGGAAGAATAACTTGGAAAGGGGAATGATCAAGGTTCAGGGGTGGGGTCTGCAGGTGGTGAGCAATTGTATCTTGCACCAATTGTTTTTTCTTGGTTTTTTTTTCCCATAATAATAACAACAATACTAATAACATAATATTTATTCTTTTGTTTTGTTTCCATTATTAAACTGTTCATTCTTATCTCAACTTTTGATTCTCCTCCTCATTTCATGGGGGTTGGGGTGAGTGAGCAGTTAGTGCTGCATTGCTCGCAGGGCTTAAATCACAACAAATATGAAATTCAAGTAACTGAAAATTCAATTACTAATTTCTATGTATTTCCTTTTATAGATCAGTCTCTCAAATTACTCTGTACATATGAAATTTATTTGAAGGAAATTTTCTGGTTTTCTATACAGTGAGCTGCAACACAGTTTCACTTGGCCTAAGCTCTCATGTATGACACGGTGAGATTTTAGTTTAAGATGTGTTTTAAAGGAATTTCAAGTGGCATTGACATGTCAGCTCTTCTTTATTCTTTTAAAAAAGATCACTAGCAGAAACAGTGCACTCCTAGTATATACAAGAGCATCAAGTTTGAGCAAATTTTTTATGTTAGGGAAGATTTACAGTTTACACCATACCTTTTTTTTCAATAACATTGGTTTAATTAATTTAAGCAAATCTGTGAGGCAATGCACAATAGTCATATAGTTTATGTGGTATAATAATAATTGGTTATAGTATTCCCAAAATAAAACCAAAATAAAAACAGTTTCTTCTCATGAAAAACATAATTGTAGTTAATAATAACGATTTATAAATCATATTTCATCTTACATTATAATTTTCCTTATCAGGACACAGAAAAAGTATTAAAGGAAATTTTAAACACAAAGTCAGTCTGTCTGGCATAAGTGCAAAATTCCCTAAGTCTTAGGGAAACCCAAGTAACAGACCTCTCTTTAGGTTTCCAAAACAAGAAGGAAAAGCCAAAAAAATATCATAAAGGGATGTTTCTGTTTTAAGAAAAAAATTCAGAAAACCAGTAGCAATAAAGCAGTTTTTAGTACCACCTTTATATCATTCCACTTACAAACAGTCCTTTAGTATATGGAATATTTTCTTGTTTGTTTCTCTGCTTACTGAGCTTGGATTATAATTACCTAGGTGTAAACATGCCACTACATTTTGAATAAATAGAAAGGTTATTCTCCAAAGTGAATTCCTCCCAACATGCAGTTAGAAACAATCTATAACAGTGGACTTCAGTGCTGGGTCCTAATTAAAATAATTTAAATAGTGGAGTGAATGTTAGGTCCATGTATTTCTTTCCCACGTTGTTTATTGTTTAAGCACTGGAGTGGAGAGCTCTCACTAATAACCAGTAAATTGTTGCTGTTGCCCAAAAAGAGTCCCATCCTTTCCTCTTGCCTTCCTCAATTCTCTCTTGTTCTCTTCACTTATGATGTACAAATTATCAAGGGACATCTCAGGCTGCAAACTCATTATCTCTTTTCTAATTATAGACACACACACAGACACACACACACAACTATCAGGTGCCTGTTCCTACTTATGTGATTTATCTGCGTAAGTTCCTGAAAAGGGTAACCCAGCAAACTTAGAGCAGACCTGACAGACCCAATTCCTATGAGAAGAAAAAACAGGATACCTGTGTAGCAAGATTCAGAAGACTGGATTTTTCTTTTAAGTGTCAGAGATTGCCTAAGTAGGAAGGATTATAAAAAGGCAAAGAGCTGAGACACCTCCCCCAACCCCTTAGAAAGGCAAAACCAATAAAACAAAGGAAAAAGATAGCTACTATTCAGCAAAAAAGTCCAAAGTGTAAATCTGAAATTTTCCAAACTAAAAATTTGAATATAGACTATTCCACAACCATTCCTAAAATTTTTTGCTACTGTAAAAATTAAAATGGTATGAGTGTTAACAGCCATCAAAAATGGATTCAGGAAGAATTCAAGCAGTCATTAACTTGGGGTTCAGAGTTCCGTATCAAGCCAATTAGATGAAAATACATTTAAAAGGAAAAAAAAAGTCAAGAATAAAAAAATAGTTATACAGATATGTTATCTAGACAGGAACTGTCTATACAGGTGTTTTAAAGAATAATAATTCCCACCAACAAAACAGCAGTCTTACATGAGCAGTCACTTAGGAAGGTAAAGATAGATTCAAACTATTTACTTTTTTAAGTTTATCTAAAAAGCTTTTCAATTAAGGATGCTTAAAGCCTAGTTATTTTGTGGATTAAATCAAGAAAAGAAGAATATATATTTATGTGTAGTGCAAAAATTGTCAACGTGTCTTACCAACAGAGTTCCAAAAAGTTCTATGCTGAGACCTGAGGCATTCAACACAAATCTGTTTAAAAAAACCCACAACAAATTGCCAGGTTTTCCCTGATACAAATGCTGAATTTAGGACAAGGAAAACAAATGGTTACTGTAAAGAGTACACAGATGTATGCAGTAGGGCAAATAAACTAGAAGAATTAAAAATTTATATGAAACTTCTTTGCAGTTACAGAGACATGGTGTGATAGCTCATATGACTGGAATGTTGTCATGGATGGCTCTGCCCTGTCTAGGTAAGAAAGCTGAGGTGATGGGTTTGCTCTTTATGTGAGGGAGCATCTGGAAAGTCTCAAGCTCTACCCAGGGGCAGACACATGAATTGAGAATTTATGGGTGAGAAGTAAGAGACTGGATAATATGGGTGATATTACAACTGGATGATATGGGTGGGCATCTGCTAGGGGCTGCCTGACCAGGAGGAGGAAGTTCATGAGGCTTTCCATGGAAAAGACTGCCCAGGGAGGTCCTGGAACCTCCCTCTCTGGAGAAATTCAAAACCCACCTGGACACATTGCAGTTTAACCCATTCTAGATGGTATTCCAAAGGTCCCTTCCAACCCTAACAGTTCTGTCATTTTGTGATCTGTGACACCAAGGTTCCAAAGGTAGAATAAACTATCGAAGCTAAAAGCTAAAGTCACAGGATACACTTGGAACCAGGGAACACATCTGGGACACAGGTGATCGGTTGTCAAGTACCTTTTGAATATTCAGTCAGAAAAATATCTGCAATTTAAATATCTTGTTAGATTTAATAACAGTTGTCAAGTAAGTACATTAACATGCCTAGGGGATTAATTCCCAACTTCCTTACCTGCATCTATGTGACTAAGACAAGATTCAACAAGTGCTGTATAGTCCCAGATGAATATATTTCCATGTTTTATGCAATGATAATTCAAACTAGCTGAAATCTTTTAAAAACATTGTTCAATTAAAAGACATACTTCACATATAGAGAAATAGAAATTTTGTAAGTCACGTTCATTCACACAACAGTCTGCAAATGTACCAAATCCTAACCTTGTTTAATCAAGCTCAGCCAACAAACTTCCTTTTGGCTGAAGCTTCCCCTAAATTTCCCCTAAGATCTTCATAGGGAAGTTGATGCACTGTGAGCTGAATGAGAAAGCAGTTCAGTAGGTTAAAACTGCCTGAATGATTTGGCTCAGAGGGTGGTGATCAGAGTTATAAAGTCTAGTTGGAAGAAGTATCTAGCAGTGTATCCCAGAAATCAATATTGCATCCACATCACCAAAAAAGATTGGAGTGCAGAGTTCGTCCTCAGTTTGCAGATGGCACAAGACTGGCAGAAGTGGCAGAGGACCTTGCTGCCATCCAGAGGGTCCTTGAAGAAATGATCTGAGAGGAACCTTGTCCAGATCAGCAAGGGGAAGTGTGAACTCCTGCAACTGGACACCAAGCTGAACACGAACCAGCAATGTACTCTTGAGCCAAAAGAATGGCTAATGCTCTTCTGGCATGTATTAGACAAGGCATTTTCAGCAGGGCAAGAGAGGTGCTCCTTCCCCTCTATTTAGCACTGGTGAGATCACATCTGGAATGTTTTGTCCAGTTCTTGCTTCCCCAGAGCAAGACAGACGCGGACATACCAGAGAGAGTCTGACAAAGTGCCACTGGGATGATGACAGGACAGGAGCATCTGTGTCCTGAGGAAGGGCTGAGAGAATGGGAAAGACTGTTCTGCATGGAGAAGAGAAGGCTTGGGGGAGATCTAATTGCTGCTTATAAGCTCCTGAAGGGAGGAAGTGCAGAAGATGGAGCCAGGCTCTTTTAGTTGGTGCCCAGTGTGAGGACAACAGGCAGTAGGCAGATACTGAAACACAGGAGGCTTCCTCTAAACACCCAGAATTTTTTTAATATGAAGGCAACTGAACACTGTTGCCTCATAAGCTGCCCACAACAGTTGTGTATTTTCCATCCTTGAAGACATTCAAAGTCCACCTGGACATGGTCCTAGGCAATCATCTGTAGGCCTCCCTACTTGAGCAAGGAGATTGGACAAAGTGACTTCTAAAGGTCCCTTTGAACCTCAACCATTTTGTGGTCACTTCTGTGACTGAAGTTTTATTATCTCCCTCATTTAAAAAAAAAACACATACAAGATGTAGTGTGTGTGACTATTAAAGTTATCTCTCTATCATAATTTGCTTTTAAATTTTTAAATTTAATTTTAAAACTGCTTTTTAGTTTTTAAAATTTTTCTAAATATTTGGAGAACAGGTGGAAGAACAATAGATTTGACTTTTTGCACAGTAGCTTGAAAGAATAACATGGCTTTAGGACAAATAATAAGATATTCACATTGGTCCAGGTTGTAAAACATGAAAACTGACATAGCCTTACTGAATGGAAGTATCTGACCTTTTAATGCAGTTAATATTTTTAAGGCTAGGTAAATAAATTTTAAAAAATTACTCAGAATTAAAATATATGGTCGTTCCTTTATTCGACTACATAACTGCACAGCATGTGACAGGCATCAATCCCTTCAGGAAGAAAACATAATGGGGTCATAAGGGCATGCAAAGAAATGTTCAGCAGAACAGAAGTTAAACAGAAGCCTGTACTACAAAAACTAAGCATTATTAAGAAAGACAAGTTTTGTAATTTACAGAACTACAATTATATACATTTTCATTAAAAAAAATGATTACAAATTTTGCACCTAGGTTTTGGGATGGATATTTTAAATTGAAATTATCATTAAAAACACATAAAGAGGAAAAGTAAAGGACCAAAATTTCAAGCATTGATAGTAAGAGGGTTATTTTAAGTGGTTGGATGGCACTGCTTTCTAGATTAGTTTAACAAATAAAGTTTGAAAGAAGTACCTAAAAGCCATAGAAATTGCTTTGGAAACAAAGTATTGACTCAAAGATGAAGATTTAGTTTAAAAGAAATAGAACCACGGCAGAGATGGAAACTGAAAAGAATCTGGTGTCTTCACAGGTACTGCAAATCTCACTTTTGGTGAGGTGATCATGAAAGTTTTACCTTTGCCATAGAATCATAGAATGATTTGGGTTAGGAGTGACCTTACAGATCATCTGTTTTCAAACTGTTTGCAATGGACAAGGACCCTTTCCACTACACCAGATTAATTGTGTATCTCTTAATATTTGTCTTAAATGACTGCAAGATGCTTCAAATGTCAATTTTCTTGTGATGACATTATCTTCTAATTTCAATATATCTTCTTCCTTCCTGGAATTTAGCTTTCATATGCATTTATAGAGAGAAATCACAGCTGTTTTCTACTATTGTTCTGTCATAAATTAAGAAGCCTAATTTTTCTCATCTGTTGCTTTTTTATGATGAATCCTTCCTTACTCTAAGCATCTAAATAGCACTTCCTGGCCTTATTTTAATTTACCATTTTGGAAAGAAACAAGGCAGAGTACGCATAATCTGCAATTTAAATTTATTCTGGGACTATTATAGATTATGAGTATTTTCCAGTCTCAATGGAAATAGCTTTTTTTGCTTATCTAATAATCAATTATAATGTCAAAGAAGTATAGCATATTATTTAGTAAAATTATTTTGCAATAAGCCATATTAAATTTTATTTCAGCTTCCATTAACTTCATCATTGTAATTATTCCTCTGCTCATTTTTTCCCCCTAATATGTCTGTATCTGTCTTACTCTCTGGGTATTTTTTTTTTAATTTCTGATATTATTACTCCTGATTCCTCAATTTACAAAATCTTTAACCTAGTTTTTCACATCAGTTCATGAAAAATTATAGAATAAATATTTTAGACTCTACACTTTTCATGGATTCAAAGAAACCTAACACCAGTTAGATTTTTCAGAACCTTTCTCCTATCAGCCAAACTGAATAACCCTCTTAGTTTCTCTATTCTTGTGGGTTACTTTTTGCTGTTTTTACTGCACTTTTACTGTCTAGTCTACTCTTACAGCACAGCAGCTGTCTCCTAAATTGAACTTTATACAGTTCTAGAACCTTGTCCTGTCTCCTTCAGTGTCTGCTAGATATAAGATAGCATTTCTTTGAGTAGGTCTCGTTTTATCCCAAATCCATCTGTTAATTGCAAATGGATTTTTAAATTAGAAATATGTTTAAGGATAGAATTTGAAACATTATTCTTCTTGTTCAGATGACTAAAGTCTAGAAAGAAGTCTGAAATGCCTCACTTTATTAAGTGGAATGCTTATAATGGATCCATAATAATCCATACAAAAGCATTCTGTTTGCAAGATGGATCTAGGAGCTTAGACTACATGAAGTATATTTCACAGGAGTAGAATTATATAAGTTTTCCATTCAGCTCAGTAAATTAAAATGTAATTCTGCAGCCTGAGACTAAGCCAAGGATTTATTTTAGAATTTAAATAAAGCTTGGTTTTTACTGCTATTAATTAAAAAGGAAGATATTTTTGTTTATCTGAGATACTTTTAAGGAAAGCAAGCAAATCAAGCCAGAACAAATAGATTTATATGTGAGCACAAACACTCAATTATGGAATTGCTCCAACCTTCATTTCATTTGGTCAAGGTTCTCTTTCCCCTTGAGCAGCAAAGTAGTCTGCTGGCATCTAATGAGATGAAAACAAACAGACATAATTAGAAATTGTGCAATTAACATATTTACAACTATAAATACCGATTTGGTGAAAATTACAATTTTGACAAATTTCCAAATTTTAAAGTGGAAAAGAAGAAGAAATTTTTAAGGAAAATATATCTGATTATATGGAGTATAATTTAATCTTTATTTTTCATTTGTTACTACTGAAATGTTGCATTTATGTAATACGTTAATATCTCACCAAGAAAGAGATCAATGCACACTGGTTTACCCAGTGTCATTGCATATCAATTTTAAATAATTCAGTAATTATCATTATGCTTTTCAGTATATTTTATCCTTCCCTTCACTGGGAAAATATCATCAAAAACAGTCAAACTATGCTATAAACATCCCATACAGTCCCTCCAGCTCCCATGGGACAAAATATTCACCCCCACACTGGAAAATGTGTCATTCACAGTGACTCCTCAGTGTTATTTTGAAGCATATTCAAAGGTTGAATTTAGCAAGGTTTACTTTACATCAACAGAGACCTACAAAGTTCTGAGACCTGAATTGTCTGTTGGAGATGCTCCTCATTTTATTTCAGTTTATGATGTATGGAGAGCCTGGGACATGTAGGATATTAATTTACCTTCCTTCAGGTCACTGAATGACTCTTGGGCCAAAGCTAAATATCATGTGGGATATAATATTAACTCTATGCAAAACATCCAGGTTTGAAACTTCTTCACATTTAAAAACTGTACAACCAAAATCCTGGCATTTTTTTCCATACAAGAATACCTCTGAGAGTGCAGGTGGAAAATTTTAATTAACTCAGTAGGTAACTGCATTTTCTACTCTGATCTTAATTAAAGGTCTCTTGATTATTCTGCTCTCATTGTCCATCTGCAGGACCCCCATTGACAAAAACATGAATATTGCATAGGGAAATAGTATATGAGATGATTCTGGGGTGATAAATGAGGAAATGTCCTGCAGATGTAGCAGACTCAGTTCTTATTCTTCAAAGGCTGAGACAGACTTGGAGGAAAGGAGAAGCATGGTGTATTGAAAAAAATATACTGTGTGTATTAAAAAATGAACTGAGCGTATTTCTTCCATACTTCTGACTTTTAGTAATGTTACTACAAAGATTTCTATAAGTCCCTAATGACAGAGAAAGTAAAAACTGGAGCCATTGTTACTTTATAGGGAGGGGTCATGAGAGACAGCATATATCTGTTATAAAGCCAGTCAATGTCTTATAAGTCAAAGTGGATTTGGACATAGTATGTTCATAAGTTGTGACAAAATAACAATAAATGCTAAAATCAGGTTGGACAAAACATACTTTTGACTTAATTTATTTGTCTTTATCAGTTAGGTTTAGAAATTCTAAAAGTAGGTAGTATCCACCCTGCAGGAGTGGGGTATTATGCACTTGAGCAAGAGGCATCAAGGATAATCCCCAGTCACAGAGAACTATTGATATGCAGGCCTCTGGTACATCTCTGTGAGATTCACAGCCTTACTTTATCCTATGCCTGCATCCAAACAAATTTAATTACCTTCTATTTTCCTGTGCTCCCTCCTTGACCCCTGCTCCAAGATCTATTTACATTGCTGTCACTACAGTCAAACAAAAACCATGAAAATCTCTTTGTTGAAGAATACACTAAAGACCAAGTATGAGCAGTTTAAGCCTTTTCATTTGAAAGGGACAGGTGCTATTTCAGAAGCCAGATTTGCAAACCCAACTGTAATTCAGCACTGATGACAAACAGAAGAATTGGACATTGAACAGCAATAATCTGGAAATAGGCCCAGCAGAGAAACACCAGTTTTCAGTAATATATCAGTGAGGGACATACATTTTAATGAGAAAATCCAGAAGCCCAGAGATTAACCTGCTAAGAAATTCAGCAGCTTTCAGATAAGATTTCAAGTCAGACCTGATATTCATACCAGGCATCTAAATACATCCACATTAATTTGATTTCTTTAAAAAGATATGAGTGAAATCAGCAGCATTGTGTTTACTTCGTGTGTCCCTATGAAGAAACCCATCCTATATTGCACAGAGCCCACCAATATTTATTAAAGCTTAGATAATAATCTGAGCAAGAATTAGTCTTTCTTTCTCATAGTGAAAATATAATCTAAATAATAATGGGAGAGTACATTAACTTGACCTCAAATTTTATAATTGTATTTTTCTACTAAACCAAGTATATCAATCAGTATCCTTGGAACACATTAACAGCACAGAGCACCAAAAACTACCCTGAATAGTTGATTTATTTTAGGAGGACATTTAGTTACAGAATTTCATAATTTAACAGTAGAATTACAAAGAATACATGTAAATTATAGTGACATTATAGTCAGTGTTCCCCACAGGCCACCTAACCAGAAAGTTCAACCAAATGAGGCCTCAGAGAGCAGGGGGAAAGGAAGACATAACCTAATGGAAAAGGTTCAATTCAGGAAAGACGCAGGCAAATGGCACGCACATATAATCTATGGGACCTGATGGGATTCACCCAGAAGTCCTATAGGTGCTGGCTGATGTAATTGCCAGGCCACTCTTGATAAACTTTGGTTGCTCATGACAGATGGGAGAGAGGTTCTCAAAGACTGGAGGTTTCCGTAATATATTTCCCACTTTCATCTTTTCTGAACTGTTCAGTGAGGAATCTACAGATCTTAATTTATTTATTGCAATAGGCATGCTGGAAGAAAAGATATTTAGAATCAATATAACATGTGTTTATTCAAGTACTTCTATTCATCTTTGTGCTTAAAAAAATTCTACAAGCGCTCTCACAGTTAAAGGCAGTGGGAAGATCTTAGCAGTTTTTCAATTCTTAGAGGAAAATATACTGCTAAATGAAAGCAAGCACTGTACCTTAGACTATTAATTTCTCAAAAGGAGCAATCATCTGTGGAACAAATATACTCCTTTGATGGTTTTTTAATGGCAATGGGTCATACAGATGAGGATTCAATTTTATATAGTTATTAACAGTTGCAACCATTCCATTTCCAGACAATGCACTTTAATCTGGGACTTGCTACTAGTTTACATCTCATCTTGGACTAGGCAGACATGGAGCACTGAAGGAACAATTTAAAATTTATGATAGTTGAGATAAAAGGTGCTCAGACCTTAAAATAAAGTTCTGGTCTTCCAGCTCTAAAATCCACCAAATGAATAGGCTTATTACTGAATTTAATTTCGCACGTATTTCTGCCATGCTTTGTTTATTTATTTCACTCCGATCCCAGAGTAAGAAAAATAATTATTTTTATTATTATCACTTTTTACATTTACTTTTGAAAAATTGGGTTATTCAATAAAAGAGACACTTAAAGTATAAACATTTTTCTGAATCCTTTGATGTTCCTTTCTTGGACCATATCAAGATTCTCATGCTTAAATATTCTTACTTAATTTTCAATTAAAAATGGATTTAGACACTTCTGAACAGAATAATATCATAGAATAATTCTCTACAGATTATTTCTAGGCAAATTTAAATTCCTATTCACTCTCAAATAAAAGGTATTTTAACAGCTGGACTCAAAAATACATGAACTGCATTATTACAAAGATTATTACACTGATATAGAACATATATCAAAAGTTCATTACACAGAAATTCACAACAAATAGAAAATCATGTTAATAGTGATGACTTTAGCCACATAAATTTCTCAATGTAGACATAAAAAAGAAATAAAAAAATTTCTGCACTTGAACTAAAATTTGTCATAGACCATCAGAAGTTAGGTTTTCTCCTCTGTTTGAGACTTTGAGACATTCAGAAGATTATTAAATCCGTATTTATTACTGAGCTTCCCTAATTGACCTCACAAGCTGTATTCATTGTTAACCTAAAGTAGTATCTTTATTGACAATTTTAACCCGTGCTAAATCTGACAGAAAATGATGTTTAGAATTTAGGTCAAGGGTGCTTTTGAACAAAATTGAAAAGAATATTTGTCTTATATTAAAGAATCCTTGAATCTTTCTTTCATAAGCAGGAACAAAATTGTGGCAATTTTGAAATTCTGGAAAGACTTTTCTTTCAGATAATGAGCCCTTACTTAAGAACAGGAAAAGACTGGTGGCAAAAACCCCCACAAACCAAAAACCTAAAGGACACATACTGCAGACTGATTTAATAGTGTGACAGGGATTTTTTGTCATCTCCAGTGAAATTCTTGATTCTAAAAACCCTATATGTAAAAGCTGCTAATCCATCACCTCAACTCAAAACGTTTATTTTTGAAATTAATCTGTTGAATTCACGGTGCTTACAGGCATCTTATATTTGCCACATAAAATGACCCAGACATTCTTCATTTGACATCACCGCTTTTTTAAAAAGGCTGTGGGACGGCCTTTTCTATGTGTCTGCTTGCTTGCACAGCTATGGTCTGCTACACAATCTCAAATCATGCCTTTGTAAAATGTTGCAGCAATCACCACTTTCTTTTAAAAGAACAGCTTTTTATTCTGTTCATTCACCAGCTCCATTCAGAGCTCTCCTTGATGTTCAGTTCTTTTCTCTCCTTTAGAGGAGTTGGACACCTTTCTTCCTTGATATCATTCAACTACACCTAGTGTTCTGAGTTTCTATGTGATGGGAGGGCACAGCACACCACCTTTTTTTGTGCCATTTTGCAGTAAAGAATAAAATAATTTTTAGGCTAACAAAGCCTGTAAGCAAGACTTTAATGCAGTCAGCTCATAGTGGGCAAGAAAATTACTATTGGATTGCAGTCACCTGCAGATGTCCAGTATCCAGATCCTGTTGCAGAGGTTGAGTATATGTTTTAGTGAGAATGCAAAAAGTTGTTTTGTCCTTAAACTTTTATATATATATATATATATTTATTTGTATGTAATCTGATCTTGATTACTTGTTGCTGCAATTAATTTCCCCCAGTGTCCCTGGTGTCTAGCAATTTTTTAGTTTTGTTAGCTTTGAATGCATATCTTATTAACAAAAGTGATTGTGAAAGAGACCTGTATCGTGCTGTAAGATGGGTTATGGTACAGACAAGTTGTAGGCTGAATGGACTACTTTTACTACCCTCACTGCAAAGTAGAATTCTGCCCTGATTGGAAAAATTCTTTCGTCTGTGCTTTTAAACCAAATCAGTTTGCTACTGAAGACTGGCCAATGAAAAATGTCATTGAAGATTCCTGTTAATAACAATAAATGAACAGCAAAGGAAGATGTAAAACAGATGAGTTACACTTCAACCTTGGACACAACTTTCTTTCCTGCATCAGATACAGGCATTCTGCATCTCAAACTATTGCAAGGAACTTTACTCACATTTTCAGCTGTTTGTCTTCTCAAATTTCATCTCAGCTCTAAAAATCTAGTACAAGGTGGCTTGTTGTTTGCTTGTTTTTTGTTCATTTTGTTTTGGGGTTTTTTTGGTCCTTATCTGCTAAGGACGTTGGTATCCAGCATTCCTCTGCTGCCTGCTCCATTTTCTGGGGAAAGCACATTTGATCTCCATGAATTTTAAACATTGCTGGCTTTCTTTTTTACTGAGGAAAATAACACAAAGCAGGCATTTTCATATAGCTGCGTATTTGTATGTTCAGTTTTCCCTTACTAGATTACTACCATTCCAAAAACAAAAAAAAAAAAAAAAAAAAAAAAAAAAAAAAATCCAGAGTAGTGGGTGGTTTTTAAACCGATACCTTCACTACAGACAAATATGCAGCTTTTCAAAAATCAAAAGAAAAAATATCAGGGAGTGATACTTTGTTGTGGTGGCTGTAGTGGTAGGAAAGTAAACAAAACTACAGTGCAACAAAAATCCAAGCATGGTAAAGTGGATCATGATTATTAACACTCTCTGCACAGCAACAAATATCTGTAAGAGTTCTTTTACCCTTGTAATTCACACTTCTCCTTCACAACCCACTTTCAATGAAAAGAATACTCTGCTATTCCCAAGCCATTATTCCTTCATAACAGACTGTTAGGTAAAACAGGGAGACCGTATGCAAAAATCTCCCTCTCTCCACTCGTCCTTGCATGGCAGCCTAGCTAAGGACTGATACAGTATTAGTGTAAATCTGAAGATTAAGTTTTCCTTCACATTAGAAAATAAGCACTGGTAGCAAAATAGTCTTTCTTAAGCAGCAAGGACTTATCCCAGTTCATTTCAGCAAGCACAGTATCTCATAGGTGCCGAACTCATTACTGCGAGTAAAGCCACTGCAGGGCTGCTCCAATGGCAGACAGGGCATTATGCACATTTAGGCTGTGAAGAATCAAGATTTTGTTGACAGTATGGAAAAGAGGAGGAAGTGAGAATTAAGGAAGGTTCAAATCCTTTTCATTGCCATTAATTTTATAAGTGACTACAGTTAATATTTTGTAAGTATGCTGCATTAGAAGTTGTTGAATAAAAAAGGAAAAAGAGCAGATAGACACTTTGCAGTCTCTTCCTGGAGTTCCAGATAGTACAATATCCTTTGCTTCAGGCACACCCTTAAGCAATTGTTTGGCTAAGACTGTCCTATTCTATTAACAGACCATGAGCTCATTACCATGAGATACATGGTAATAACCCCAAAGAAATTTTATTAGGACAACAAATTATCTTATCTTTGCCTGAAAAATATTCTTGCAGGAGCTGAGAAGAGGGAAAAAATTTTATTTATGGCTATCTACTCGAAAGATCAAAACAATAAAAGCGTTCATTAACACATAAAAATCATAATTATCTTCCTTGTAGAGTGCCCTTTAGCAGACTCAAACTGTAAAAATTGACATGGTAAACTGAAACAAGAAAAACAATTGCTGTGTTGCTTATTTTAGAATTATTTTCTTACACCCATTTCCTCTCAGTGTCTGGTCAGTTGCATAATGGATCTTTCTAGTGTATGTTATTAATTTCTCAAAAAAATCCTTCTTTTATAATGAGCCTGGCATCACCAAATCATGCAGCTTAAAAATATTTTCCTTTCTCCTTTTCTTTTTTATGTTTGACCATTCAATTTTAAAGGGAGAGAAAAGCAGGCTTATCCATAGTAACACTAAAACCTGCTATGAGTTAGAAAGGTCTTATATTCATTGTACAATCTAATGGAATAACTTCACAAAACCTCATAGTGCATAAAAAGGACTCTGAAAAGTCTGTGGATATTGAAATGGCATAATCTGTATGTTCATAGTACTGCTAATCTAACTGGAGAAGAAAAGCTCTGAAATATAGTCAATAACCCATGGGATTACACTGTGGCTTCATACAATGTTATATCACCTCACTCTGGTTAGCTTTTTTTCTGATTTCTGTGACTGAGTCTCTCTTCTGTCTTGGATTTATAAATTATTCAGCAGAGGCTCCTTAATGCATCTTGGTTTTCTAAAACGATCATGTTCTACCCTTGCATGTACATATATATTTATATATATGCCTCTCTTTAATTCAATATGCATTGATCTTATCCTGAATTTTTTCACAATCTAGCTAGAATAATTTTCTCTTCATTAGGAGAGATTGCTTCAGACTCTGAATTGGAATATTCAGCTGCATATGGGATACACTCTAAAATTCCTTTCAGTTGGAACAAAAGCAGAAAGCAAGGGGTTTTATGCTTTATTTTGCTTTGGTTTTGCTTTGTTTTTGTTTCAGTTTCAAATGGAATATGCAATTCAATGCCATGAGGTTGTCAGCAGTACAAAGTGAATTATTTATTGTGTGCTTTTGTAAATCTATTGGAAATTATTTCTACACAAACCAGTGCTGAGAATTTTAAGAGGCAATCACAAGTCATAGCAACAGGAACATGAAGAAGTAGTGTCACCATCTGACTTGAGGTGCCACGCTGCCTTCTTCCCTCTTCCAAAGGTCTTGGAGACTGAAAGTTTTAAAAGCTTTTAGTTGCATCTGTCTTTTGGATATGCTCATGAGCAATTTCAAAAGTGATGACACTAGTGCATCTGGGCTTTTCTCATGGCCATTACATTCTAGGACTTTTTATTGTGGAATCTGGAAGATTTTTCTTCTAAAATGAGAGGGTTTAGAGCTCCTAACTCTTGCTCTGACCTTTAGAAGTAGAGCAGGAGTGAATGTCCTTCCACTAATGAAGGATTTTTAGCAACTCAATTATTTCTCCAAGCACCCTTCAGCTATTTTACCATAAGGGAGACCAACATTTACTCGATGAAAAAAGAGAAAATACGTATGATGTATGATATACTTTTAATATCTTTTGCACAAAACCCCCTCTTTGCACCTAAGAATTACCTGATGAGATGAGCAGATTCTTCTATCTAGTCTGCTAATAACTGTCAAGAGAATTGGAATTTAGGTGCTACTTCAATTCTCTGATACAGAAAAGTGCTTATGCTAGTGGCTATGAAATTTCTTTTTTTTCCCCTTTAAATAAAGAATACATTTTTTCAAGTCCTGTATACTCTAATTGAAGGAATAATTCATATAAATGAAACCTAAGGTGGAAGACCTACTGCACTTCAAGAAGAAGCTCCAGTCACTAATATATGCCAGGCAAAGAGGTTTAGTTATGTAAATTATGTGTAAGCAAGCAATAAACAGGCATCACAGTAAATAATTCCACAGCTTCATAGCAAAAAAACCTCAGATTTAAAACCAAAATGAATACAAATTTAAAAGATTAATTAAGCAGAATATGAATAGGGGAAATATCTTGAAATATTACTGAATATCAATTACCAGCATAAAATTTTTATGTGTCATTGAAATTGGGATTCATATTGATCTCAATAGGATTTCACCTTCAGAGTTTTTCTCCAAACTGCCTCTTTTATTTTTTTTTTAATTAATACTTAGAGTGGTAAAAAAAATGAAACAAATATATCTTATCTGGACTCTACACAAGGGAGTGTCTGGCAGTAACAAGCATTACAAGACTTGACAGGATGGAATTTTAAACCCAACACAATCATATCAATCAGAGGGCACAAGTCAGAGCAAAACTTAATAACCTGCTGCCTCCTGCATTGATGACAGCAAAAAGAAATCCATAAGCCAGGCAGTTTAAGGCAGCTTCAGTTCCTTCCAAAGCCCTTATAAGAAATACAGGTTTCACTACAGCCACAAACCAGAACAAGATGCTATGAAGAAAAACTGCACTATATTTTAAATCAGCTAAATGGGTATTACAAAAAGCCCTGTTCCATGAGAGCTTAAAAAAAGTAAAAATAAAAGTAAACAGCAAAGACCAAAATATTTGGACTAACTTATTTGCTAAATATAACTGAAAGATACTGGGCAGGATAATTCTCTTAGGATAAATGCCCTTTTCATGTCATTTGTCAGAGAATTTGTCAGAGAAGAGCAATACAATTCCCTGGGAAGTGTTATTCTACAGTGAAAAGGGCTGAAGTACTGCAGAAAACTGAGGGACACCATTGCCCAGAACATATCTGAAGCACCTACCTGATAATATGTGTTTAGTGATTTTTATTCTGAATTCTGACATGGTATGAAGGGCCACGAGGGTGTTGCATATTCCTTTCTCACAGCCCTTTGAAACAAAACATGGTCAAAACCCTAAAGGCACAAATGAAGGAGTACCACCTTGTCAGGAGGTCTGACTTGTCCATCCCAGATCACTTGGCAAGTCATGCAGTTTTAAATAGAAACTCTGACTTTAGACATAATGCAAAACTAGGTTCTGTATTAGTTTGGAGATTTTTAATAAGAAACACAACTGCAAACTTTAACCTATGCTTGCTAATTGACAGTCATATGAAAAGAAAACTATTTAAGACCCAACAAGATTAAACATAAACTTTATGCAAAAGAGAATCATAAGGACCTGTTCCTGCCAATATTATTGTATGAAATATCACTTTCAAAATTAGCAGCATTTATAGCTACTCAATTTTACATCAAAGAATAGGGACTGGAAACTGCAATCAGAGTTGCTTCCAGTGCTGGTGTAAAATTACACTTGTACCTGTCATGCTCACATAGAGTAAATTTTTTTTTTAGTAGCAGATACAGTCTTGTGGTTTGGTTTTAGGATAAGGGAATGTTGATAACTCACTGATGGTTCAGTTACTGCTGAGCAGAACTTACACAGAGTAAAAACCATTTCTGCTTCTCACCCCACCCCACTTGTGAAGCTGCTGCACGAGGAATTAGGAGGGGGCACAGCCAAGACATCTGACCCCAATGGACCCAAGTGTTATTCTGTACTGTATGGTAACATGCTCCGTATACAAAGCTGGAGGAAGAAGAAGGAAGAGGGGATTTTTAAAGTGACAGCATCTGTCTTCCCAAATATACCTTAGACATGATGGATCCGTGCTGTCCTGGGGATGGCTGAACATCTGCCAGCCTGGGTAAGTGTTAAATTAATTCCTTGTTTTGCTTTGGTTGTTTGTGTGGATTTTGCTTTACCTCTTAAGCCGTCTTCTATCTGAAACCATGAATTTTCTCATTTTTACCTTTTCAATTCTTTCCTCCATGTGACTGAGAAGGAGCGAGCAATGGGCTGTCTGAGGCTTAGTTGCTGTCTGGGGTTGAGGCATATCAATATCCACTGAGATAATACCATAATCAGTCCCAACTGTGAGAAGCTGGAATCTGCCTGTCCCAATTAAATAACTGCAAGACCATTCTGAAAGACATATTCTCCCCAGAGCATTGCAGAAATGCAAAATGTGCCAAGTGAATTAGCTTCAGTACATAGGTGGCCTGCTCTCTGCCTCTAGGTATAATTTAAAGCATTTCTAAGATCTACTCAATCAACACATTCCTTTTGTGGCTCATAACAGAAACAAACACCATTTTATTTTTGTATAAGTCTTGTCTCATTTTCTTGAAAAATGCATATGTATTAGACTTAGCAGTTGTGCAAGAGCCATGATTTAATATAAACTAGAATATTAAGTAACAAGTTATATTAACTAGTAATTGTAAACTAGAATATTAAGACCTGGATTCTTGTACAGGTGCAAATACAAAAACTCAACAAAACTAAATAATGAGGAAACAACATAGTTTGAGATCAGGACTAATCATTACTTCGTGATGACTTAATGACATGGATGAAGAATACACTAGGGATTTTGTTGTAATGTTAACACATGATAACTGCCTTTGAGCACATTTACTTTTGTAGATCAAAGGAGTGCAATATATCCATAAATAATTGCAGAAAAGGGGATCAAAATAGTGCTGATGCTGGCTTTCATATCCTACTCTCTGGTAGGAAATGAAGCTTTGAAGTTAAAAGATCAGGGTCCCTAAATATTTCTGACTTACCTCTAGAAATACTGCAAAGCATTCACCTGACCAATTCCTTCTCTACAATTATTTATGCAGTGATTGCAGCCACATCTGCAAAATGCCTCATTTTTATCACTGTAAGTTGTTTGCATACGCCTCAGGCACTCAGCCACTTCTATTATGAAAAAACTGTACTGCAGCCTCTCTGGGTCTGTGATAAGACTTGTCGCCCTCCCCACATTTTATTAGGAACCATTCAAATGGTCACTACATATATATATATATATATATTGCTACTACAGCATTCATAGCTTTTATTCTTTGGTGCCAGAATGAAAAGGCATATACAAAATTAGTGTATAAGCAGACATAATTGTTTCAGAAATTAAATACATGAAAGTCAGGAAATTAAATTGCTATTGTTAAATTTCAGTATTAAACCAATTCACTTGTGATCATGTACGGAAAAGTGATTTCTAGAGGACATCAATTGTACTTTGCCCTTGGTACAATTATAAGTAGTACTGATAAGGAAGTTTGACATTTTGTGTTAGAAGAAGCAGTTTTAGATTATCACTAACATCAAACTTGAAATATACCAGCTTGAATATCTGCCTTAGGAGTACTTCTTTTGTGTTCAGTGGGTTTCATTTATCAAGAAGAAGATGAAGAAGAAAAAGACGAAGACAAAGATGAAGACAAAGAAGAAGAAGAAAAAGAAGAAGAAGAAGAAGAAGAAGAAGAAGAAGAAGAAGAAGAAGAAGAAGAAGAAGAAGAAGAAGAAGAAGAAGAAGAAGAAGAAGAAGAAGAAGAAGAAGAAGAAGAAGAAGAAAAGGAAGAGGAAGAGGAAGAGGAAGAGGAAGAGGAAGAGGAAGAGGAAGAGGAAGAGGAAGAGGAAGAGGAAGAGGAAGAGGAAGAGGAAGAGGAAGAGGAAGAGGAAGAGGAAGAGGAAGAGGAAGAGGAAGAGGAAAAAGTGTGAAAGATGATTTAATCACAACTTGTAGTCACTTCCATGAAGATGAAGAGCTCTTTAGGGAATAGGACAGAGCAAGGACCAATGGCTGGAAGATAAAGCTATGAAAACTCAAATAGGGAATAAGTTTATAGTTATTTCATACTGAGTAATTTATCTATAGAAAGAAAACTACATGCAAAGTACAATGACATCCATACTTTTAAAGAAAGGAAACATGCTTTCTTTTTGGAACAGGTTTTCTTTGCACAGGTTCATAACAAATACTAGTGAAAAGGTATTTTACTTGATGGCCTGAGTTGTAAGAGAATGTAGTCTGAAAGTCCTGAGAGGCTGAAGAGCACTCAGCCAATTGCACAGCATGAGTGAAAAGTCCTGAGCAGAATAAAGCAGTAACTAAAATCATGAAATTCTATCTGACTAAGAACATTGATACAAAGACTTAGAGCTCCCTGGATTTAGAAGGAAAACAAAATTATATATGTAGTCCTGTAGCACATCTGTTCTGCAAGATGTGGCAGTCCTAGAGCCTTCCAATGTAAGCAATTTGGCAGGCATGCAAGGTATCTCTGACATTCTCGTGCTCCTGCTCTAAACCCATTGTGATCTCTTCTCTGATATTGCTGGAATCATCTTAGCTCTGAGGTCATACTCAGCTGTCTGTGACTATTATTACTTGCTCATTGGAGCAGTGAGGAATTATGATTTCTGAGCTTTATATGTTTATTTTTCTTGTTGTTAACTGCTTTTTTTTTTCTCTCCCCACAATAAAAGCACTACAGTTCTCTTCTCACTGCCTGCAAACGCTCAGTTATTTCCTGGGGATGTGCCTGGCATTTGAAAGCCAAGTTTTTAATGCTAAAACATTTGTTTCTGATAGCAAGCCCCAACATAAATCAACTCTTATACCTACTAGGTAGACACAATGCTTCAATGTTTCATAGAATGTAACTTGGCTTATTTTAATACTTCCTTTAATCCATTTAATGGAACCATGCAGCATAGTAATGGAAATTCTTTTCAGGTACAATGAAAGTTGTCAAACATCTGTTCATTGTCCTCAATACTCAATGTGTTGGACTACATGCAACCCTCACAACAAGACTAAATGTCTTAAAAACTTTCAGACTGTACCCTGAACAAGAAAAAATTCAGAGCTCAGTAAAGTTCTGTCTTGTGCAGAAACTGTAGGGTACAGCTAAGAGATCCTGAGATGGCATACGGACACTGACCTTGCTAGAAAGCTGCAAGTGGAACTTGTGCAAGAGCTGGTCCATAGATAGCTCAGAAAAGTGCTACCCCTCTTAGCAATACAATCACAACATTACTGCACTTGAATGCATAACAGATTCTGAAGTCCCTGAATACATTCTGTTTGGAATTGCTGAGGGATTAGGATGAAAAAGAGAGGGAAAGTATATGTGCATGAATGATTGTAGGGATAGGGAAAGATGCAACAGGTGCAAGAAATAACAGAATGAGAGCAAAAAATTGTGTCCATAGTATTTTTAGGGTCATTTCACAGTCCTCATTAAATCTAACCCTTAATGGGCTTTGTTTTTTTTCACCCCTACCTTACTATTTGAGAATGACTGACACCATATTTTTTCTCCCTATTGGGCTGTTTCAGCCTTTTTGTCTCTCATTGGTAAGGCATTTTTAAATTTCACAGTACTTGCTTAGAAGAAAAACTTTTCTTGACTCCATTCTTATTTTCAACTTCTAGTTTATGCTGCTTTATAATAAAGTTAAAATTCTTCTAGATCTCATGCTTTCCCAACAAATAGAGATAACCAGTTTAACTACTTAATGCAAATAGAGAAGAGATAGTTTCTTATAATGTGAATGCAAGCTTACAGTATTAAAAAAAAAAAACATTTGTTTTGATTAGAAATAATAATTTCATTAAAAAGCAGAAATAAAATTCACCCACACAAAAAATTATCTCTCTCTCTATATATATATATACATATTGTTTTCCAACACACATATCTTTCATTCTTTAATCTTTATGTTCTGCACCAATATCAACACGCAATATTATCCACTGGCTGTTTTTCTGTTGTTACTTCCTTATAAATAGAATTGTGCCTGGAGCTTAATTTTAATTCACAGTGTATCAAAAAAAAAAAAAAAACAATAAACACTTTTGTCTTTGTAAATAAGTTTTCTTTGAAGATCAGCTAAATGTTCATGAAAGTTATGTTTACAGCAATTTTTAGCTGTTTTTTCAAGGAGTATTCAAATTTTAGACTTCCAGGGATATTTATTAATCTTTTAATCTATTAATCTTAAGATTGCATCAAGGCTTCTCTGTATGATATGGGTGTAATCAACACAACTAATGATAAGTTAGAAATCTCAGATATAGCCTAATACACAAATAGTATAAATGTGCATATTGACAAAATTCTCCAAGTTTTCCTAAACTGCTTACTACTGGTTATTGCTCAGTGTGTTGCATGGAGCTGTAATCACAAGAATCATTGATAATATTTGGAAAATGTCAAGATGCTGGTGGCATCACTTTCAAGAAAAAAGCTGTATAGTGTTTTCTTTTTGCTTTCCTGATAAGAACATTTGCTTTATCTTTAGGAACAAATATTGTAAACAAAAAATGCTGGAAAGATAATGGAGTCCCATATTTTTTCTCAATTAACTTGCCTTTGATTTGTAACTATGGAATATCATAATTACATTGAATACAGCAGCATTTTTACTTAACCCATTAAATGACATGAAATACCATATAGCTAATAATAATGCAATTAATCGATGAATCAAAGTTAAACAATGGTTTTCTGTTGAATGCATATTATATATTTATTTTCTGGGATTTTTTTTCTGGCCAGTCCCTATAATATTCTTAACATTCTTGTGTAGACCCTAACATTTCTGCTAACAGTTTTGTTGAGATCCAGAAGTACTGACCCAATCTGCACACTGACATCTTGCAATGGACTGAATTCTTCACATTTCTCTGGATGACTCAGCCCTGGCTGGCTCCAATCAGAACTTTCCTCCCAGGAGCAGAGGAGGCAGACTTGCCTAGGGTTATGCTGATGCCAGCTTTGGGGAGGCAATGGCCCAGGCTAATTCTGGATGTGGTTGGTGCCAAGTTTGTCCTGACAACTCTGCTCCACACTGACAATGCAAATTACTGATGCCTCTATGTCCAGCCACTTCTCATGCCTTTTGGCACCTCAAACTGGTGAATATAGCAGATTTGGAGCATTTTTATGCTTATTCCTTTCCTTGTTTGCTGGAACAAGACTGTCAACAAGCTGACCCTCTGATCTTTCAGCTGATAATCACTATGTCAGCTTAGCTTGCTTTTGGACAGTGCTATCATCCTGAATTAACGTCGTCCTTAGAGACAGTTGTCATTTTCAGTTCTGCCATATGAGAGGCATGAAAGCCATTAAATTGTTGGTGATTTTAAACAAAAAAGCCTAGATAAATAATATTTTAAACGTTTTGCAGATACTTTCCTTAGAACTCCTGTGGAAGAGGAAAATAATTATGCAATTTTATACTTAAAGACACTCTAAAATTTATTACTCTAGAAGTTCAAGTTAACTAGTGGTTTTGATTCAGTTACATTCCATGGTGTCTATAGACTAATTTCAGAAAATAATATAATATTTTATATTCTATTATACTTAATGGCCACAGTAGGAACCCAAACTCAACATCTTTATTTTTTTCGCAAGAAAGTTGTAATTTTAACACACAAGTTGTAGTTTGTACCACATAGAAAACCAAAAGAAAGTCCTCAGCAATTCAAGTTAAAGCACAGAAATTATCTGTGGACCCTCTCTTTTATTGTCATAATTCTAGATCTTGAAAAAGAAGGTAAATTCCTAACAAGGACAAAAGAAACCCCTTCAATATAATCTTTGCAGAGCACCTATATGATGGTGTATGTGCATAATAATATCTGTATTATTTACATTAATATGTCACAGAATTTACAGGAGAGAGAAAAGAAATAAAATTTCAAGCAAATAGCATCACTTGATTCTAGATAAATAAAGTGCATTATTTACACAGTGTTTGCCCTGCTTGTGTCTGAAAGTTGACTGAGCCATTGTGTGTAATATCAAGAGTTGTCTGTCCTGTTAACAGTGAGGAGGAAATTCGTTACCTGATATCCTATGCATTACTGCAAGTAAAAACATTAAACTCAGTGCAAATCTAATACTGCTAACGAAATTTCTCAACTAAAGAGGAAGGGAATGTTAATGTTAAATATGCAAAATTTGTTCTGTTTGACTGAGATAGACCCCACTTTTTGACTTAACCGTATCATTACTACTATTCACAGATAAGGAGGCATGTCATGACTTATAGTTTTTAAAATGTTGAGAATTAATCCTCTTTTCTTTAATCACCTAGCAATCAAATTTTAAGATTTGCAAATTTATTTTCATTTAACATACAATCTCAGAAAAATAAAGGAAAATGTCGCTAACAGACTCTGAATCTATGTTCTTCTAGAGACAAAAAAAGACTGTGGATTAAATGACAGATACAGTTTGTCTTAAATATAATTGCTAATTTTTCACAAAAAAAATGTTTTAAGCTTTCAGTGGATGATAAAATAGGCTAGTACAAATCTTTAAATGAGTACATATAGCAGCTGTTACGACCTTCTCCTGAATTTAAGTTCTTGTTAATAGATCCCTTGGGGCAGATTAGAATGAATAATCGGTATTTCTAAATATATTTATAGAACAATGTGGTTGTGATGGAAAACAAGTATGTAACCATTTTGGTTGTTATTATTATCTATAGTGATATAGAAATATAAAAGCATAAAAATGACACTCAAGAACATGTATAAGGAAAAGAAAGAAAGAGAAAGAAGGGACAAGAGTGGAAAGATATCACTACCTGTAGATCCAGCAAAGGGACTTGATGGATATCCATTGGTTGAGGTGATGGTCACGGTCTTTGCCCATCAGGGGTAGGGGTAGGCCAGCAAAAAACAAATTTCAATGGGTTAATAGACATTTAGATGTGGGTGGAATACCCAGGTAATACTCTCCTGGGCAGGAGGGAATTTTATGCTGCCTTTGTAGCCTTGTGATTCTGTTGTGACGCTGTAGACTCATGGGCAGTCGTCTGATGGAAGGCCTCAGAAATGGGTCTGGGGAACTCTGGGGGGCTCTGATGGTTTATGGCCCCTTCTGAGAAATGACAACTGCCTCTCATGTCAGCACAGCTGTGTGAGTTATGTCCCATCAGAAGGGATGAATACCCTCATGCCTGTGTGTGAATGAGAATGTCCTCTGTGAATGTGACCTTCCCCAGGGAATGGGCAGGGGAGGACACTGGCACAACAAAAAGCACTATCCCACCTTGCAGGTTCTGCTTTTTGTCAGACTTCTCCTCTATCTGCCTCGAAACATGGAGCCCTCTGTGGTGGGTGTTCACCCCCTCTGTCTTATGCAGATCAGAGGTTTCGCCACCACACACCCAAAACTCATCTTCTCTCCCTTGGGATGTGCAAACATGGCCCCAGCAAAGCTGCCTGCTGCATCTGCAAATGGCTGATCTTTTTGAGTCATTAAACTTTAACATTTCACTCACTCAAAGTTGCTTAGCACAAAACCAGTATTGCCTTTAGAAAATTATATTATTCCTATCCATCTGTTCATTCCATATAAAATGGATAAGCTAAATGCTTTTCCCCCCAAACCTTTACTGAAAAAAAAAAGGAATTTTTTTCCATTAGCAATTAATTTCACACTTTAACTGTATCTGGATCCAAACCAAAATCTGTCATTTCTGTGAAAACATATAAGTAGAAATTACTTCAAAATCAGCTGAAGGAAAGAAACCTCACATTAGAGCACTACTATCATTCTTGAAAAAAGAACACGTCATCAGAGATGTAAAGAGCTGATAAAGGAGTGGTCTACAAAACCCAGACCTGCAGAAGGCATGCCTGAGTCTTGACTGAATGTGGATAGAGGTAGGATGTCTTTGGTTTGCTTCCTTCAAATTAGAGTATAGTCACATGAAAAAAAAAAAAAAAAGGATTAGAGCAGTGAAGGAGAAAATAGACCCTTTAAATAATGAATATCTGAAGTAATTGACCCCATTAGATGCTTGGGTATATCAGTAGTACTTTGAAACACAACAGTTCTACATCTGTCTTTTGAAGTATGTTTGGTGCAGTTTGTGCTCTGTAGGCAACACCCAACCAATATCACTCATAGCAGGCTGTGCTTTAATTTTCCATTTGTTCCCTGTTATGTAGCTTGTGCAGCCATTCAGCAGGACTTTCATCCTGAGCAGTTACTGGTATTCTGATGTCAGAAGTCACAAACCATCTGTTGGCAATTTTCTTCTAAAACCACTAGCCCCAATACATCTATTTGGTTTTTTTATAGTGATTTGAAAAAACCCTGAAAACACTATTGACAAAGGAATCAGTTTTGCTAAAAGTTTCCCATAAATATTCTAAGTGGATCAATAACACAAACACTTGATCAAATAACGACCAATCAGGAAGTAAGAACAGCACTACTGATTTCAGTAGAATCTGAAAAAATAGCATTCTCTTGGCATACATAATCCTTCTTCCTAAGAGATAGATAAACATTTTCATTCTGGTTGAAAGAACCATGGTATACATAGGAGATTCTTACAATACTTCAGCCGAGAGTAGAATTTTTTTTCCCTTCCTCATAGAAAGTGAATTGTTCTAGAAGTTTGAAAAGTTATAAAGATGCTTGCAAATAGTTTTATTTCCTAGTTATGAGTCACAGGGTGCATTTCAGATTTCCTTTACAGTTTCTTCTTTTTAAGCTTTCCATTAATGTTGAAATTCTACATCTTTTTTTAACTGGATTTCTGTCATGAATAGCAGGCATGTCATACAGATTTCCTCAGAACAAATAGTCTGTAATCATCATTCCCCTCACCCCTTGTAGAAGGTTTCTAAATCAAGAGCTTCCATTTAATCCCAGCATCATGATATATTTTATTTCAGCAGACTTCCAGGTATAATGACTGTCAATGTCATGCTGACCTTCCCTGTCTTTTCCTTTCCTATGGCTCTACCATGGGAGAACAAAATCCTTTATTATTAATAGACTATTTTGAAATCTTCTGCACATCTATCTTGGAATCACAATAAGTCAATATTCAAAGATATATGCTGCTCTGTCTGTCATTTTTAATCACAAACTGCACACTCCTTATAATAGTCATAGTAATGGTGAATGAATCATGCACCTTGATAATAATGTCTTTCAATGCATCTAAAATAGATGGGAATTTCCCCTGAATTTTAATGACTATATTTTAATAACTGTCATTCTGTCATGTAGTTCACTTTGCATTAGTAGATAGTAGTTATTAGTGCGCATACATAGATTTTTAATTTTAGGGAGATTAGAATAACCAGAAGTGGACCAAGGCATTAAAAAAAATTATAAAGAGGATCAGGATTTTGCAATCTAAAATGATTCTTTGTGATAGAAATTATAGTTAATTCTAAAAGAGAATGACAATTTGCAAAACGCTGAAGGATATGTTTCCTTTGACATACCCTATTTTGGGGGGTAGTTGGGGTTATGGGGTGTCATTTCATCCCTTCTGGCTTAAACTCTTTACATTAAAGAAAATTCAAAAGTAAAAGAAATAATTTTTGAAACTCCAACAAACCAAAATGAAATTAAAAAAAAAAGCAAAACCCAATAAAGATATCCAGTAATAAAAATCATCACTTATCATTTGTCTTATGAAAACATATCACAAATGCTTCAATTTTACCTCAGAGACCCTTAGCATATCCCAGTATAAGGAAAAAATGTAAAAGAATACTATCCCTCCAGGTGGAAGGCTCTGCCAATTCACACTAGGCCTACAACCAATGTTATGAAACTGAATTAATGTTAACCACAAAAGAAGAGAAGTATAAGCAAATTATAAACACACATTATGAATCGTATAAGGAAAATGCTATATGCATTTAGAACATTATGAATTGTATAAGGAAAATGCTATATGCATTTAGAACATACTAAAATAATTTCTATTTTGCTACAGATGAACATGAATCTCATTTACATCCATATATCTTAAAAAGCGTTTTTATTGTGGTTTTAGTGGGGTTTTTTGCAAAATACATACAAAGCAGTGTAAGAATGGAAAAACCTAAGATTTATTATTAGAAAAAAAAAAAGTGAAAAATATTTCAAAAAAAGAATTGGTTTGGTTTGGTTTGGTTTCATTTTGTTTCATTTGCTTTATTTTGCTTTTGTTGGGTTTGGTTGGGTTTGGTTGGGTTTGGTTTTGTTTTTTTTTTTTTTGTTTGCTTGGTTCTTTTATAAGCATATGCTTGTGAAAGAAACTATATGTTTTATAGATGCTATTTTTTTGGGGACCAAAATGCAGGACACTGCTACAGAAGTTAAGAGACAAGAGGGGAGAGGAAGCATCTTTTTCTTTTCTTACAAATCTGTCTAGATAAAGTAATGCTGAAAAAGCTTTTGCAACAGCAAAGAGCCTTTTGTATTTCTGATGTGTTTTACCGGAGCTTGGGTTTAACACAGTGTTCCTTTCTTCCCTTTTGGCTTCAAGAGTTTCACTTTTGGACTTTGAAATCATGAAAATTAAGAAATTGGATAAAGAAGTCATAATTCATCAAAGATTTTGGGAACCCAGGGCACAGGGAATATTTCTCTGTCTGCTCTGAGTGGTCCTGACCGCCAGAGAAACACTGACTTTGACTGTCATTCATGGTGAAGGCTTTCAAGACTTCAAGATAGACTAGAGTCCACAAAAGTGTGAAATAGATTATAGAGAGTAGTGTAGTATGTCACTTGGATAGGAAATTTATGTTTTGGGATTTTTAGCATGTTGTAGATGGGAACAAGATGGAGGACATAGGGTGTTGTCCTGAGCCCCTTCTTCTTCCTTCTTCTTCCTTCTTCTTCCTTCTTCTTCCTTCTTCTTCCTTCTTCTTCCTTCTTCTTCCTTCTTCTTCCTTCTTCTTCCTTCTTCTTCCTTCTTCTTCATGGGTTTGGGTGGTCTTCTGGAATTGGGCAGAAAAGTCTGCATTGTCGGCCTCAAGGGATCAGTTATTGGGTTAAAAGGGAAAATAATCTAGGTGTCATTTCTTAATTGGATAGTTTAGTTTTAAAAGACCTTGTAACAAGAGATTGTTATCCATTTTTGTGGTGCTTTTCCAGTGCAGAGAGCCTGGTCTAGATGGCATGCAAAACTTTAGCTAAGTAACAATAAACAAGAAGCCAAAGACTGAAAAAGTCCTGTGCATCTCCTTTTTCCAACACAGAAGTGCCCCAGGTGGGTTTCCCCTGACAGGGAAATCCCCAGGGAGGGGCCCAGCGTGAGCCCCAGAAACTGATAAAAATGAGTATTTGCATGCATTTTAATGAAGGCTTTGTATTAGACTAAAATACACTTGAATTCTTTGTAAAGCACAGACAAATCAAATTTATTTTAGGATAAGATGGTCCAACATCTAATGTAAATCTTAAAAAACATGGATTATGTGCTATTGATGCTTCATGATCATTCCAGCTCATAAGCTAGTTCTCTCCCACATGCTAATTATACTTTTTAAAAGCCCAGCTATGACATGATATTTTATATCTGCAAATAAGAGTTTTCATATTATATATCTTACATTAAATAGAACCAATAATATGCTTTTTGAACATTAATATTTAGGGTTTGTGATAATGTTCGGTTTGTGATAATGAAGCATCTTTTGGTCTAGCTGTAAATCTCAGTATTTATATGTAATTTAATTATATCTATTCCTTATAAATAAGGTTAGGGGAACAAGACTAGATGCATGCTATTTGATATTAAGAATAAGTAACATTCCTTTCTAGCTGCAGGGTTAGTGAGGCAAAGCTAATTAATTAAACTATGAAGCTGAAAACTAATAAACCTCCAGGAGCAAAAAGTATTTCTCTCATAATTGAAAACATGAGATATTTGTGAGCCAATGGCAATCACACTACAGAGTTCAGTGAATAAAGCAGAGTCCCTAGAAGACTGCAAATATCAGGTATCCAGCTTCAGGAGAGAAAGAGGAGGGGAAAGATTTACAGAGGAGTATATTCATTACATAGATAGTCAGATATGCATTTCAACAATACCATATGCTGAAATACAAATATGTTTAAATAAAATTAGATGAGTGCCATCTAATCTAATGGAAAGCAGGAACTCCTCATGCTCTTTGATTCTGAATTTTTCCTTTTATGTTGTTTAATTGATCATTAGAGTGTAGATTTTGGAACTTGAAGACAAACAGCCTGTATCTGTTCGCTGCAAAGTCCAGTGTTTAGTGTTAATTTACCACCCACAAAAGTAAGGATATGGTCTTCACAGAAGATAATGACAGGTTTAGAATTGCAGTTTGAAATACATAGGGAGAGATGTAAAGAAGGCTGAGAGAATGCTGCCAAGGTATGGCTGTACTCAGCAGATCACCTCAGTTAGAAACTACTGGATTCTGACCACAAATAATTTCCATTGCTCTTGCCTGGACACATTTCCTTGATAACAGTGAAGAGAGGATTAAAGATGAAAATTAAAATTGAGGATTACCATAGGTTTTGTTATATATTTCAGGAGCATATGGCCAAGAGAGAAGGCTCAGCAGCTAAATAAAAGTTTCTACAGGTAATTATTCATGCTGTGATAATACTGAAAGAAAGCTGGTCAGAGGGTAGGGTGTTTACTTTAAAGTAAGCACTTGTAGCCTGTGCAGATGAATAGCTTTCTATACTGAATTGTTTACATGTCCACAGACCATATAAACTGCATTCAGTGTCTTAATTTCAATGGAATCCAAATCCTGCCATCATTTGTGTCCAATAATTTTTTTGTTTGATACATGTTGGGTTTTTTCCTCCCAAACCATTATAGAGAAAAGTGAGTGTGGTCGTTGAATGTGAGTTGAGTATGATGGGGAACATGAGTATAGGGAAAGAAAGTGATTGCTAAAGAATTTTTTTTTCAGAAATAAAAAGGGAGCTACTATGACAGTTGTCTAACCTTGTTTAAAAATTTCCTATATAATCATATCCTAATATGATTGAGTTTACAATGAGAGTAAATGGATTTTTTAATGTATCAGGAAAGAGTTCTCACTATTTCATAAGGTGGAGTTTTCATAGTTAGGCAACTAAAATTTTCTTGTATATAATGTTTATATTCTGTTTTTCCACATCAGTGAATCTTTTTGCTGTCACGAGGTGAAGTCATAGCAAGGGAACCTCAGCGTTGCCCTTGAGACTGAAGAGTTAATGTGGCTATTTAATTTTGTTTCCTATAAAATTAATCTATAGTTTTTAATGCATATGTATTTTAATCTGTCCTTATTAGGAACATAAAAGAAGGTCTTATTCCATAGCATCCACTGGAAATGTTTCATACTGTACTCCAGTATTTATTTTCACTAAGTTTTCTAGAGAGAAAAGGAGATCAAATATCAATGGTCCCTGTAGAACAGAAAGAAATTGTGCCAATACATTTAAACTAGTATTTTCACTTAATGATTTCTAAAATAGGTGACGTTTATGAACCAACATCCACCAGAAAACACAAAAAATCCATCCTTCCTTCCTTCCTTCCTTCCTTCCTTCCTTCCTTCCTTCCTTCCTTCCTTCCTTCCTTCCTTCCTTCCTTCCGCCACTTCCGCCACTTCCGCCACTTCCGCCACTTCCGCCACTTCCGCCACTTCCGCCACTTCCGCCACTTCCGCCACTTCCGCCACTTCCCCTCTCTCTCTTTCTCTCTTTCAATCTTTTCCTCTTTATCTCTTTCTTTCTCATTTGGTCAGCTTGGTGGGGATGAACTTGCAGGTACTTGTGGGACTTCCAATTCTGTGCTGTCAAACTGCCTTAAAATATTGGAAATATTGGGTGAAAATCCACCAATTAATATCAATCAGTTATTCTGTATTGGAAAGTAAAATCAAGGTTCTTTGATTGAAACTGAAAACTTAAGAAGTAGTTCATTTAAAGACACAGTGTTTGAAGGGGAGGAGAATAAAATGCCTTTAAAATAGCTCTTTCTTTTCAAGGTTAGATGTCAATATATTTTTTATTCATTCCCTTCAGATGGCAAAATCTTCAGTAATGGTTAATCCCAACATAGGCAAAAATTCTTTAGAACAAAAATGCAAACATTTTGCTAACTTTTTTTCTTAGACTCAAGGCAGACCCTACTTTCATCTTTCATGTAATTTTCCTGAGGTTTTTTTACAGGTTGTAAATTCATCCTGATTTCTGAAGCTTTCATTCACAGTAGCTTATTCAAACTCTTTTTCCTCCTTATTTTTTTTTTTTAATTAGAATATTTTTGTGTAGTTTTAGCCATTCTTGTAAGGAAGTCTTCAAAATGTCTCCTCCTATAAATTGTTTAATTGAAAAGGAATAAGATAATCCTGTATTAAAGCAGTTCACTCAGGGCAAAATCTTCAGGAGTTGTCCTTAAAAAAGGACAACTCAACAAAACAGAGTAAACATGAATGTAGTCAGTATTTTACTTTACAGTGTACCTGTGGAAATAATAATAGGAACCATAGTGCTGAAAAGTTCATAAGAAACTGTATTTGGAGAAAGACATGTTGGAAGAGATCCCCTCTCTTACCAGTTTTGTTTGAGCTAGCAATACTAAATATTTCAGCATCAACTGAAAATTTCCTTTGTATTTACTAAACTTAATGTTTCCTACTATGATTATTTTATACAAACTCTATTAAGCATGATATTGGAGAACTAGAAGAACCAACCATAGCAAAAGAAGCACTTTTCTGATGCTTGTAGCAATGTTATACAGGAGGGAAAAGGCTTTTCTTCATCCATTTTTTTCTCTGTTTAATCTAATTATTTTTTTCAAGAGATACCAAAATAATCCACATGTAAAAAATGGATAATTAATTTCCTTACTATATGGTAAAATTTTTTTTCAGCCTTTCAACAAGTGGTTCTTTGTCCTTAAAATATAATAAACTAATTTGATATTGCTGATTAGGAAGGGAGGAAGGAAAAAATGACACATCATTTTTACCTCATTATATGATAGTTTCCAGTGACTTATTTTATTCTTTTTATTTTCACATGTAATGGTTTAAACAAAGTTCCTAAATTCCTCAAGATGTTTTTTTTAAAGAGAAAAAGAACCCATGCAGATATGAAAGAAACACCTGCTTGCATATTACAGATTTTTTTTTAAACCATAAAATTTTATCAGCCGTGTGATAGCATCTGAAAAGCTAGCAGGTATCATATGCTTAATTACCCTAGCATATGGTAAAATAGTAGCAGTAAGGAATTTCTAGGAAAGAGTCTTGGCAGCATGGGAAACATAGCCTCCAGACCAACAACAGTGGAAGGAGGTTAATTGCTTGCTGTAGTAATGTATGCTCATTGCAGTGCTGGGCACTTATTCTGTTGTCCTCTAGAAAATTTAAATTTCTAAAGAGCCTATATAATAACTTGAATAACTTTCATGTAGATTGATATGTACAGGTACACAAGTACCTAATATGCATAGTCTAGTTGGGCATACATGATTTATTACCAATAATTCTGTATACATACATCCATCCATACATTAATATGTATCTGTATAAATACATATAGACCTATGGCTGAGAAATAATACTTCTGAAGTGTCCTTCAGGATGAAAGTAGGGAAAAAAAGATAACAAATTAAACACAAGAAGGGCTAAAACGCAAGAAAAACATAATCAAGGGAATAAACAGAGCATCAATGATGACACTTTGAAAATATCTGAGTCATTTTTTCTTCTACCACTGAGGACATCTAAGAAACTTAACTTAAATGAGCGTTAATAGTATTTAATCATTTTTCATGTTCTCCAGTCATTCATATGATGATGAGAGCAGTTTTAATTTACAAGCAACTTTTAGTCATGGGAAGAAAGGGAAGATGGTAGGAAGGAAATGGACAACTGTCCAGGCCAGCTGTTGTTTGTCTCTGCCCAGACAAGGGTGAGATAGGTTCGCTCCCCGGGCTTCAAAGGATGAGGCTGGACTCTCAGGTTCGGTCTTCAAGGTTGTTTATTATTTCTTATCTACAAAGTTTTTCTTTCTGCCCAGCCGGGGTCCGACTAGCAAGGCAGCCAAAGGCACTCTGACTGCCCACGGGGCAGTCGTGTCTTTTTATTACAAAGACTACGTAAATCATATTTATCTTTTGTCCCCAGTACTTATCATTTTTATTACTAAGTGTACCTTTACTATGAACCTATCAAAAATACCTACGTCACACAGAAAATGGAAGACATGAAGAAGGAAGAAGAGCCACAAGGCAGGCCCCAACTCGCTCCATCTTGTTTTTCCAACCCCTCTGTACCAAAATCTTAAAATCTGTGTTTTGCCCTGTAATTATACTATTTCTATACCCTTTAAACCCCAGTGATTCTTATATCCCCATATACAGGTGGTACATCCCTCGAAGGGTCAAAGTTGAGCCACCAGGCACTTTTGGCAACATTCCAAGACTCCTGAGTCCCCCAAGGGTTCTCTTGGTAGCTCTGGATGTCAGAAGAGGTGCGCTGAGTTCCCACAGAAAACAACTTTGAAATTCCTCCAGACAAGTTACTAGATATTTCTTTTCTCTGTTACAACTAAAACATGTTTACACTGCTTTTTTATTCAGTTCAATTAAACATTTTGATAGAATTTGGAATTGAAACTGTGATGGCATATTTGCTTATATGTCACATGATTTCTGATGCCTTTAGTGTCTATTTCCATTGCGTTGGAAGCCTGCTATCAGTATTCTGGATTATGGTGCTTTCACCACATATGAAAGCATGGTCCATGTTTTCACAAACATTTAGATGACTTGGCAGTTCCCTTTAGAGAAGGACGTTTTCTGGAGCAGACATGATGATCAGAAAATTAAGGTGACCAGAAAGTATTTGTTGAAATTTATCTGAAGGTTTTCTCTCTCCTTTTAAAGACCTCATGAACAGTTACTGCAAAGACTTTTTGAAAGTGGTATAATATTTCTTGGAGAAGGAAGACCACTATGAACCCTGCCTCAAAAATCATTCTAATGCACTCATCAAAATTTTACTTTATTTGAAAGTATCAGCAATGTGTATTTGGTCAATATTCACAGCAGCACATCACCAAAGCCATGTACCAGCAACAAAACATTGTTTTTAAGTCATGCTTGTTACTGTGTGGAAGGAGATTCAGCTCTGCTGACTTTCATGGGCCAACCATTGACATTGGAAAATAATGTGGACATTGCAGGGGCAGAAGAAATATTCACTTTGTGCTTGCTAGATTAGACTAATCATATTCCTCAGAGTTCTGTGTACTATCATTCCTTATTTGGAGGTTCTAACATATGGGTCTCCTTCCTGATTTTTAGCACAAATATTTATAAATACATTAATCATAGACACACTTTAATTTATGGTTAGTAAGTTTTTAAAACTTATTCAGAGTAAAGCCGAAATCGTCTTTTCCTCTCTTCTCGCCGTCATACATAATCATTTATTTTTGTTAAGAAGCTCTCTATGAGCAACTGTGTAATTAGACATAACAAAAAAAAAAAGAAACAACATAGGTAAGAGCTTTTAATGAGATTGTTCAGGGTGATCTTAGCCCATGTGCTAATTAGTCAAAAGTAAGACATCATTCTTGTCTTTCTAGAAACAGCTCAAGAACCAATGAGAAACTCATTACTGGTTCTAGGTTCTGAAAGAGTGGTTACTATTTCAATGAGATGACACAAAAATAAAAGCTACATTGTTCGCTTTTTTCTTTCTCCAGTACTCACTCTCTTTCTTCAACCTACTCTCTTTGTCTGTTCCAAGTCAATTTCTGGTCATCTATAATCCAAAGGTTTTGCACATGTGTAACCCCTGCCTACATCCATCATAGTTCCCACCAGTTTATAGAAAAAGATTGTAAAAAACTAGGTTTCCCCAGCTATATAAAGGTTTGCATGCAGTGTTTGAGAATAACCCTTTGCTCATTACACTGGGAGAGAGACAACGTGGCTCCATGGGATGTTTTTCAGAAAGGATTTGTTGAACATTGGAAGCTCTCTCAGCTCAGCAGCTTTTGGCCTCTCACGTGTGAACAAAAGCACTAAGAAATTTCTAATAATGACTGTGAACACTTGCTAAAAATAAAACAGCACAACACACAAATGCAAATGCAAAAAAAAAAAAAACAAAACAAACAAACCACATTTACTAGTGCTAAAAACTTCCAAAAACTTTTTCTGCTGAAAACACAAATTCAATAGATTGGCTACTGAAATAAACTAGGAGGTAAAGTAGCAATCTTGGCTCAGTTCTTTACCCCAGGCACATATGCTTCACTATAGGACATAATGAAAACTGCAGACAAGACTGAGCTCCATATTTATCTTAGTGTCCAAAAAGCTTCAAACATGTGTATAAACAAGTATGAACTTACAGACCTTAGTATGACTAATTCCCTTAAACCATATTTTCAGTGAGCGGCACCTTCTGATTTAATTTCAGCTTAATAAGCACAAAGTTCAAATTTAGCCCCAAAGCAGCAATGAAATTCATAATGTTTTGCCATTTTGTTTGTTTTATTCTTTTGCCTGAAAAAGAAAATCGCAAGGAAATGGATGAGAGATTTCTGGTTAAATTAATCTTTGACTTATTTCCATCCTGTACCCATCCTGCTTGAAAAGAAAACACCAGTGATGGCAAGACACATAGGTAGGACAACAATCAGAATTTTGAAAAACATGGTCTTATTATCCATGTCAATGCTGACAGAAATGTTACCCATTTTTCTTAAAATAAGCTTAAAAGGAATATGGCAAATATTTCCTTTAGACAGTTCTGGACTAAGGATAAAAGTGAATCAGAATGTGGAAGCGTTGATAGTCAAAAATAGCCAATGTCTTCTTAAAATCAGACAAGTACAAATAGCAACAAGAAATAACTTAGATAATTTCTTTATCTATTGTCACCACTCATGGTAGGGTATAGATTGAATAACTCTAATATCAGCCCTGACTTGATTAGTTTATCATGATCTCAGTATGATGTGCTAAGTTTCTCTGTGTAGGCAAGTGAATAACCTGTGAACGTTATTACTTTCACTTGCTATTGAGTTGGGCTGACTTTGAATGCCATATTCAATTTATTCCTCCATAAGCAGCCCATCTGCAATGTCAACACTTTTCCAATCAGCTTGCATGAAACTATGGCAGGCACAACGATTTGTTAAATATTTCCTATGAGCAGTTATTACTGTGCCATCAGCGTGCATGTACTCTGCATTACTCATGCAGCATGTTTATAAATTACATTGTCATCACAAACCTCTTCCATGCACTTTGTTTGTCCTTGCTGTCTTAAAATACACACTGGTTATCAGTCAAAACTGTAGCAAATATTCTACAAGGTCATTCAGTGCAAAACAGATGTTCATATAATTTATGGAGATAAACATGTGCTTGTGCTTTATTAGCTTAAATATTAGATAATAAATTAAAGGAAATATTGTCTTGCAGGGGTTCATGAACCTAATGATATGTTTTTCAATTTATTTTAATTTAATTTCAGGATCTTAAATATTTTTTTTGTTTTGGCAAGGTGTTTATTTAATATACACATATTAGTGTATCTGAAACGGTATTTACAATTTCCTCTATAGCTGTAATAAAAGGCAAACGTTACACTAACTGGGATTATTCATCAGGACATTAAAACAAAAAAATTGCTGATGATCTTTCATGTGTAATATTAGAAAAGCAAATTTTTGACTCCATTTCCTACCCTACATTTTATGAAAAAGTTGACCAAGCAGTAAAAACATGATAAAATTCAGAGTAAGTTTCAACTTTTAGGTTGTAAGACTCAATTATCCCTTCACTGTAAAGAGACCCCTCTCAAAGATCTATATTATTTGGAAAATTAATGGTTTCCATTATTGTTTGTTACAGAATTTTTCTCAAAAAAAAAAAAGAAATAAACAAAATCCAAACAATTTATGAAAAAGCATTTGTACTGTTAAATCAGGGTTGTTAGTAAGTTACCTCAAACTAGTCAGAGATATGAAGTTTCTCCCCACCTCTATAATTAAATTATCATGTGACATTTTTTCAAAATTAATAAGACATAACTGTTTCTTTTGGGGCTTTTTTTGAAAGAAGTCTGGATTTGAATTCCAGTGCCTGATGATTGCTGCATTACTCAAGTAGAAGAAGAGCAGGCTTGTGCTGATGTTCTTTTCGTCACTTGCATTTAATGAAAAGAAGGGATATTTGATGTGAATCTCCCTCAGGACCATTGGTAGCTTCCAGTGTAAAACACCCAGTACAGCACTGCAACAACTGCAGGTTCTGACATTCCTTTCCTGCTATAAGGTAGCAAATACCAGCTACTGCTGGATTTTCTGCTTCCTCATATCACAGTGAGAAACTGCGCTGTGGAGGCAACCAAACTGGAACACATGCACACACACACATGTGCCTGCACACACAGCTGCACTCACACAATCCTCAGCACCCACTTGCTGGTGACTTATAGACTAAATATGTCAAGTCAGAAATCATAGCAACAAATTCTGCACTCACCATGCCAAACCTGATGTCTTTTCAACAGATAAGAGTCTTGTTTCTTAGTTTGTATGGAGAAGTTGAACGATTACTTTTTGCCTGTATGTGAAATTAAGATTTGACATACAGAGTGGATTGCATTGGCCAGATTTATCTAGGGTATAAGGGATTGCTCCAAGCAAAATTCACACTGTAACAGGCCTGAGGTGAACAGAGAGGGGTTTTTACAAACTCCAAAGAAATGCTCTCATCATATATTTTAATTCCCAGTGTAAGTATTCTTTCATGAGAGTTTGTTCACTTTTAAGTTTTGATGCAGACTTATGCTTTTGAAATAAATTTTAAGTATCTGGGTGAAGGAATTAAAACACAAATAATGTATAAAAGCCAGTCTTTCAAATTTACTCTGTCTCTGTAAAGATAGCAGCTCCTGGTGATTTCCTGTGGGCATTTCAAATGCAGCCTTTCTGTCCTTACTGTCCCGTCAAAGAAAATGGTAATGTTCAACATATAATCAGCCAAATGGCTGATTGATTGTTTTTCAAAAGCATGGGACTGTGGTTTATGAAGATAAACACATGACTCAAAGACCTTACACGAGGATTAATCTGTCAAGTGGAGTCAAAACCTATTCTTCCTCTCTATGTCACTTCGTATTGAATGACATGTTATACATACAAAAATGCAAGTAAAGACACACAGCAAAAGGATTTTCTATTATATTAGTGGACTCTTTTCTTGCACTCTTTTTAGAGGTGTAGCAACAATTATCTCAAAAGCTCTCTCTCTTTTTTGTATATGGAGAATCAAATTCCATTGGTAATATACAAGACAAAGGAAAACAATTTTTAACTTGCTTATACCCATTAAGTGAGCTCTTCAAAGTCACCAGCTATACAAAAAGAAACTTGGTACAGCTCACAGGTCCTTCTCATAAAGTAGCTTCAGGAGAGCATCTAGAGGTGAAGCATCTACTTCAGTTTCTGCTTGTTCACTAGGGATACACATTTCCACTCTCACTCACTTTCAGGCTTTTCTGCACACAGTACACATCTGTCTTCTGTAGTAGAAAGACTTCTTTTTCACCTCTTTCCTTCTAAAATGCCTGGGTGAATTTATTCCAGAAGCATAAAATATATGTTTTACATGATGGATTATGATTGGACATATTAAAGATACTGTCAAGAAGCTAGAAAAATAATGTTCATAGACCTGCCAAGTATCATTAATTTCCAATGAGTGCCTATTTTACAATGATTTAGGATCATTTGGAGCAATTTCGGGTATACAAATTGATTCATAATAATTTTTGAGTCTCCTTTGATAACTGACATCTTTCTGATCTTATTGGGACTATTTTAAAAGAATATTTTAATGTATCTAATAATTTGTTTCTGCTGTCCAATGATATTTGACTACTTTCCCAGTGTGCTTTTTTTTTTTATTGTGCTAGGCATAGGAGAGGTGCATGAACTGGTGCAGAGTGAAAGCAGACAACTACCTGAAAAAGTTAAGGTAATTTGTATTCTATAGAAATTTACTAAAATCCAGAGATTTTCCTCAGGAATGGCAGGTAGGAAACTCTCTTTCTATCTTACCTGAGCATTTGAAATCTTGAAAAGAAATTAAAAGGAAAAACAGTAATTACAAAAGGATCAGAAAACCCAGCTGCCTGATGAGTCATTGCATAATGCAAATAATAACATTTAATTAAAAGAAAAATAAAGTTTATCAAAATTTCCCTGATTAACTGTTCTCTGGATTTCCTCTTTCTTTTTGAATAATAAGCTAATGTTTTTCCTTTAAAAAAACCCAAAGATCCCACAAACAAATGATGGTGAAGCAAGCCAAAAGAGTATATCACCTTTCAAAAGCTTCACTCTCCTGGTTCTTGGGAAGACCTTACCAGTGCATCCTTTAATCTGTCACCTCAGTAGTACCCTTATCATATGAAGGAGTTGATCTTAAACTTTATTCGCAAGCTCTAATCTACATCTTCAATAACCTACTGGTGAAAAGCCAACATTTTTCAAATCCAAAGCCCTGTCATCTCTTCATTTTTCCACTTCTACAGTACTTGCAGGTAAAAGATGAAGGTTATGTTTGAAGCACTGACATGGTATAAAATGCCAACATCACAAAAAGAATAACAGTATCCATAAATCATTGCCTGAGTAGTAAACATTTAAGAAGAAAATCATACTTTTCATGGCTTTGTTATTCTTATAATAATTTCATAAATTATAAATGATCTTTACAGAAGACTTTAAGGAAAAGTTAAACCATTTCCAGTATGTGCACAGAATGAATAAAAGAGACAGGCAAAACTAAGATTTACTCCCATATTTAAAATAAAGCTAATGTATTTATTCAAGGGATAAGAATTTTTTTTTTTGATGAGTGTACAACCCGACAAGAGAGAGATTGTTCAGTTTTGTTGCCAAAAATTAAGTCATTCATCTAGATAAATTACACCTTCAACAGCATTGCATTTTTCATTTCTCTGAAAACTAAAATGCAAAGCTTGAACTAAAAAATCTTTATTGTTTAATATCATTGATATGTCAAGAACTACTAAAAGTAATTCTTAAAAATAAAATATTATGTGTGATATTTAATCTTAAAAATTATAAAATAAAACTAAGGAAGTTCTACTATATAGAGGTTGCAAGTGCTGATCAAGTAAAGAAGACAGAGTACAATTTACAGTACATCACTGAATTCCCATCAACTGATCTTAAACTATAGTACAGAATTTCATATGAAATAAATTATTGGTTATTGGAATGCAACAAATAATTACTGCTGCATTTTTTCCTTTTGTCTAACAAAATGTGATAAAATCTTAATACCAAAACCTGAAATACTTTTTAAAGTATCCTAGAACTGTGTCTTAATATGAGGGAATCTCATTTGGGATCAGTACCATAATAGCAGCTATTATCAACTCTCTCTTGCTTTTTTTCTTTTGATAAAAAATGGCATAACACAAGTTACTATCAGCCCCAAGATATTACAAGGTTGTTTTTGAGCAGAGATTTAAATAGTTTTTGTGTTTAGTTGTAGCTGAAGAATATAAAATTTACCACTCTAAAGTATGATGCTTCTGAATCACTCTACTCAGCAAGACAAATTCTTATTATTTCATGTTTTACTGAGACCTCTAGGTCTAATATTGCACCCCAGTGCTTTGGAAAGCATCAAAGCTCAATATGCTAATTCATGGTTACTAGTAAACTTTGAAAAATGAGAGAAATTAATGAAGACTCTTTTTTACATCAATGTAAGAAAAGCTAAAGATTGAAAAAGGTTTATGTAGCATAATTATGTTTCTGTTGAGCCTATATGTGGTCAGGGACTAAGACATAAAGAAATATTCTCTGTTTTCCCACTGAATAGCAGTGATTCAACTACGGGGACTGACAATATCAATATTATGTGCTATCCACCTGAAGAAACTGAACACATAGTTTCTAAAGCATTATTTCAATTTTTACTTACAACCAATTATTCCTTTTAGGCAAATAGCATAAATCACAGTGAGGAAACAACATAGAATATTCTGTAGTGTTTTTAATTACTCATAATCACCAGTTGTTGCTGGGAAAGTCAGATGAAATTCTTGTTAGAAAATATAATCATAAATCCAGACTCTTCTATTTATTTTTCTAGTAAGCAAAGCAACCTATATAATCAAGAGACAGCAATTTTGAAGGGATGTGATTTTGCACTGTAATGTGGCAGTTGCTAACTGGTGCTGTTGCTCTATGTGTCTCTCTGGTGATATGGATTTTAAAAATTTGAATTTCTAATGAAATTTAATATGAAAATGTTGTTCAAACAAACCAGTCACCACTTTCATTCCTTAGGTCTTTCTTTTGGTTAAAGATTTAAAGATATTTTAAGATATTGAGAATGCAGATTTTTTTTTCTAATAAAAGCTTCATGAACATTATTTGTAGTTCTCAAATTGAACATACACCAGGAATTCAGGATTTATGATGACATCCAAGAATAAGATTTGCTGTTAAATTACCTTTCATCACTGAAAATGAAATATATTCATTTTCCTCTGTATTAAGCAGGGAGTGCCATTCTTAGAAGAGTAATTTCACACTGCCCTTCTCTTCCTGAAATAAGGCTATTTCTACCATTTTTCTATAGTCTTATTTCATGTGTTTCTAGCTTACACCTCTCTTGTTCCTCTCGGATTTCATTTATATCTAAAAAGAGATGGCCTAAAGACAGAAGTAAAAAAACACAGTTTAAAATATTTCTTTCAAAAGACAGCATAACAGGATGAAAAGATAAAAGTATTTGATGTGAAGCATTAGAGGGATTTTGTGATAATTTTGGAGACTTGTATTAACATTCATAAGGCAAATTCAACTGCTACATAAAAAGTGAAATTTCTACTCTTTTAAACACAGAGAATTCTGGGCACCAGAAGAATTTCTAGGTAAATCTGTTGGCAGGTCAGGTGCAGAATGAACACTGCATTAATTAGTTCAGGCTGGTCTACAGTCGTGCAGGTCTAGGACAGAAGTTAAACTTATTTATGGTTATTTTATAAATTAATTCAATCTTCACAGTATGCAGATAATCCTTGGATTAACATTGAAGGATGGTGGACCAATAATTTTAAAATATCTGGAAGTTAACATTCAAATAAATCAACAGTTAGTCATAATCCCTTCTGAACTTCTTATCACAAAGAAAAAAAGCCCTGTATTTCTTAAAAAATTTAGTGAATAATTTTCTGTCTAGGATTGTAAACTATATAATTGACCACTGCTACAAATAACAAATGACAATTCACTCCTGGAGAGATTCCAATTGGACACAGGAACTTTTTCACAGTGAGAGTGATCAGCCATTAGACTACTTTGAGTTTTCCTGTAGGCTTCTACGAAGCTGTAAGTGTCAAGCATTGCCAAGGAAGTTGGCACTCTCTCTATCGCAGTCCATACCAGTCCACATCCCTACAGGTGGACTTTATTCTGAATTTGTTTTGCTGCTACAGACAGAGGTTTATATAACTCTAAGAATGGAACCATAAATTAACGCTACTACATGTGAATCTCACAAAAAGTAGCTGAAAAATTTGTTAGGGATAGCAGGCAGTAATTTCATTACCTAAATTAGTGAATGAAATAGTCACACCAAAACTATGAGGAAGGAAAAGTTCTTGCAAAAGTAAGATATTATGCTATTTTGTAGGTCTTTATTCCATGAACATGGTAGCATTGTTTGCATAAGATGAGCCATTCAAGAGCATTTTATCAGGAGACTAACACAAAAGATGCTCTCCTTCAATATTACTATGCTGCATGCAATCTGTAGCACATTAATTTTACGTACAAAATAGGAAACTTTTCATAAGGGTGTATTTTAATGGATGTTGGCATCAAAATATCACTGCTAAGACATTGGGACTCTGATATGTTGTAAACTCATCACCAGCATAGCAGACAGAAATGGTTTTGCTCTGTGAACATTAAGATTCCAAGCAATATCCTCAGCCTTGTTTAGCACCCTTTTTATGACATGTTTATTTCTCCAAATCTATTTGCCCTAACCTCTTATGACAGCTTGGATTGCATCCCTATTCTTTCAGAATACCCTCCAGTGCTGCTGTGGGAATTGATTGGCAGGTAATCATATGTGAGAAACCTGGCACCAGCATCCTGCTCAGGACTCAACCTGACACAGCTGGCCCTGGTCTGGGAGCTGAAAATTGTTCAACAGTTCAGTTTCTGGGCTGGGGAGAAATAATATAGGTAGAGACAGTCAGTTCCAACTCTGTGAAATACTGATTCTGATCTGTTGATTAATATCTTAAGGAATGTCATTATGAATTTTTACCAAGGACCTTTGACTCAAGAGAAAATTGTAATATATAGTGACATCTAATTTTTTATAGCTGCAGCAAAGTGTAGTCTTTAAGAAAATAAAAGGTGCTTACAAAACATTAATGGTGGTGAAGAAGAAATATTTTTTATAATAAGTCTTAAGATTTCTGAGACTAAATAATATTTCTATCTAGTTGTGCCATCAAAGCACAATGCCTCTAACTCCCCTTCAAAACGGAGAAAATTGCTTGCATCATTGCACTGATGATATTAAATCTTATTTGTTTGTCAAATATGTGTAAGACCTTCAGCATTCAGCAGCTAATAGTAAGGATTAGTATTCTAGAATGGATACTGGAATGGCTGAGAAAACAAAAACAAAAAACCCTCTTGTAATTAGGCATATAAGTGAAAAAGCTTGGTTGGCAGAAATCCAGTACCCATATATTAATGTAAATAGCCATTACAGCAACTTTCTTTATTGCTAATCTCATGAGATCTAAAAACACAGAAAACAAGGATGTGCCAACTATTGTCTACTGTGATAATCTGTTACAGACAGAAAACTAATCCACAAAATGCCATTGTTCTCACAAAATTTCTCTTATATGTAAAAATAAAATGCATTTTCATTTCACTTTTAGATCATAACAGTCTTTTGTGTCGCTATCAACTTTTCCAGTCCATGTTTGATAGGATGATTCCCTGAATTTAGTTAGGTGTGCCAGGCAGAGGAACAACAGAAGCTTTACTAGGAGCATGTCCTGCTGAATGAGAAAGGGAGTAAAATTTAGGCTTTACTTTTTTTGAGACACAAAGGCATTTTAAATAACTTAACACCATTCTAAATATTTACCAAAATTATTACTAAAAAATATTTTAATATTCCTAAGGAAAAGAGAAAAATTATTTAAAAGTCTCAAAAAGCATATCTAATTAGCTAATCACATTGCTAGTCTGAAGTAGAGGTGATTTCTGCTCTCAGCTTTTGAAACCTTATTGCACTAGAAAAAGAAGGAAAAAACACGACTGTGCATCCAGATGATCTCTGGGTTCACAACACCTCCTTTCTTTTGATACTCAAAGAAATTTGTTTCAGGGAAAGATTTGAATTTTCAAGGCATATTTGTGCTCAGATCAGAACATTAAAAGAAAAGGCATGGTTTTTATTTCTCTTTCTTAAATATTTACAGCTATTTCATTACTTAGAACTACTAGTCCTACAGTACACTGTATTGTACTCAGCATACTTAGTATAGTAAGTTTGCCTTTGATACTGAATTGGGAGGAGCTGTCCACTTTCTCAGAGGCAGAGGGGTCCTGCAGAGAGACCTTGATAAACTAGAGGCCTGGGCAACCACCCTGTGTATGAAGTTTAACAAAGTGCAGGATGCCACACGTGAGATGGAGCAACCCAGGATGGACAGACAGACTGGGAAACGAGTGTCGCTGTAGAAAGGGACCTGGGGGTCGCGGTCGATGGCAAGTTGAACCTGAGCCAGCAGTGCCCTGGCAGCCAGGAGGGCCAAGCCTGTCCTGGGGGCATCAGGGACAGCATCACCAGCTGGGCAAGGGAGGGGATGGTCCCGCTCTGCTCTGCACTGGGACAGCCTCACCTCCAGTGCTGGGGGCAGTTTTGGGCACTGCAAAATGAGGAATATATAAAGCTATTAGAAAATCCAGAGGAGGGCAATGAAAATGGTGAAGGTTCTAGAGGAGAACTGTATGAGTGGCTGAGGTGACTTGGTCTGCTCAGACTGGACAAGACTGATGGGAGACCTCATGGCATCCTACAGCTTCCTGATGACTGGAGTAGGGGGGGCAGGCACTGATCTGTGCTCTGTGCTAGCCAGAGACAGGACCCAAGAGAATGGCCTGAAGTTGTGGCAGGGAAGGTTTAGGTTGTATAGTGGAAGTTTAGGTTGGATAGTTTCACCTCTGGGTGAAACCTCTTTCACTCAGAGGGTTGGGCACTGGAACAGGCTGCTCAGGGAAGCAGTCACAGCACCAGCCTGACAGAGTTCAAGAAGTGTTTTAACAATGCTCTCAAGCACATCATGTGATTCTTGAGCTGTCCTGTGCATGGCCAGGAGTTTGATTTTGATGATCCCTGGGTCCCTTCCAAGACAAGATATTCAATGACTGTGATTCGATGATACATTCTTTGGTGTTCTTATTGCACTTTGGTAATGAAATGCATTGGGATATAATTTATCAATACTGTAATTCTTATAGAAGTTTTTTATAAAGTCAACATGTGAGGAGATCTATTTGACTTTTTTTGACAGTTTCCCTTGATAAGCAATTTTTGTTATCCTTAATACAAGGCACATTAAAACAAACAAACAAACAGCAACCTAAATTTATTTAGAATTTGGTAAATTTCTGAATCTTATTAACCACAATTATCTACTGCATCTTGCTTGTCATCTGTTTTCTACAGAAATTCTATACTGATTTGATATTATTATACAATATCAATCCTGAAGGTAAGTAAGAACTGTGGTAGATTTAATCAATGGATTTTTTGCGGGAGGTTTTTTTTATGAGTGTACCTCACCTAAAAATACTTCATTATAGAAAGAAATCTTTTAAAAATTGTCCTTTCATTTTTGGAGTTGAGCAGCTATCTAAACAGAGGATTGCAATCCACATGTTCTAAAGCCTACGAAATAAGAGTAGGAACTCAGTCTTCCAGTATTAATTCTTACCTCTTATGCTTTTGAGTAGCTAGATGATTATAAATGTATGGCTAGGTGTGCTGGATTGGGAAGCCAGGTTTCCTGCTCACTGCACATATGCAAACCAGGTAAGAAATGAACTGACACCAGGCAGCAATCAGTATTTTGGGAAAAGCACAGAAGCTCCACTCTTTTGCTTCCCTTTTGTTTCAGGTATTTTAACAATCATTTCCCCCATGGTGCTGTGTCATTGAGAGAAAGAGCAAGTTCTCTGAGCTTTTCCCTATTTATCAAAAAGAAACCATATTACTAAAATTCTGCAAAATGGGTATCCGTTACAAAATGGAGTTCTTGGTTTATCATCAGAGACAGCTCAGAAAACAAGAAACAGGACAGGGCTGGGCATCTGGTGAGAACAGAGGGGCAGATGGGGCCAGGATCATAATTAGAAAAATTGGCAAAGATATTTAATTTTGTTTGGTTTTTTTTTTAATACCTTAGCCCAGAAGTGTGTAGAAGTGAGCATCTGGGAGGAGACAGATGGGGCAGGGCAAAAGGTACAGCTGCTAAAACCATAGGAAACAATAGAGCAACTTGTTCAGAGATAGACTCTACGATAGAGTTGTTGAGAGACTGCTAGAAAGAGAAATTCTGAGGAAAAAATATGAGGCAAAATATAAAGCAGCAAGTCATGTAGAAATATAGAGAGTAGAAATGGGAAGTGTAAGTTTTGCATTGCTGAAATGTGAGTTGTGTGCTACATAGAGTGAATTAAAGTTCGGCTTACAAACTGTTCTCTGCGTCAGGAGTTCAAGCATTACATCTCTGCTCACAGCTTAAATCAATGTGAGCTTTTGAATCAGAAGACAGTGGTCAGGAGTGTATGATGAACAATAGGATAAAAGTCATTTGTACAAACAACATTTAAGTAAACTTTCCAAAATCAACAGCAACAGCCCAAACAAACTTAAGGCAACAGCACAAACAAAGAGAAGCCCATAAATTATAAAGTAGAGGTTAGAGAAGTCTTATAAATGTAAGATATTTTCACTCAGGTAAAGGAATACAAAAACACAAAACTTGATAACTCATACCCCTTAATAATGTATGAAACAAAGAGCTGTTCATCGAAAAAGGGAAAATGCCCAATTCTGCAGTCTGACAAACCTAAGCATTGCCTATGAATCTTCAGCTGATTTGTTCTGAGGTTTTCACCTTTATATTTTCTTTTGCTTCTAAGTTTAAAAAATTGCCATCACACCATCCACCCCCAAGTTTAAGAAAATAAAAGAGTTTTCCTGCATATGATCTGTCAGCAAAGAAAAAGTCTCTCAGAGAAGTCTTATGGCTGTAATAACTGCAGCTTATATTTACCAGGGAGTGCAGTGATAGCCAATGAACTGGGAGGGTAGGGTTTGAACATTTGGGATAAAGGCAACCAAAAGGTATTTTTTCCTTATCTTCCAGTGCATTTACTCTTATTCTCAGTAGCAGAGGACAGAGATTCTCTTCAGGACAGAGCACTTCAAGCAACACACAAGCATAAACCTGATGCAAATATTGCTTGCATGGTAATATCTCTGTGATAGATAAACTTGCAAAGGAGGATCCCTTGGACTCATCTGAGCATATGTGTAGTCACCCTAATTTTGCATTCATAACCCCACTCTGCTATCAGCACTGCACTAGAAAGCAGGCAGCAGCCCGTAGGGGACAGAGCCAGGGTCACCAGGGCTCCCATCACCACAGGAATGGGAGACCCAGGGGCTGTGCAGCTGGGCTTGTGTTAAACCAAAAACTAGTCAGCTCATACAGAGCATCATCTGCCTCTGTTTTCCATTCTCAGGCCTGCTGGAATAACAGAAATTATGTATATCACACACAAGCTCTTTTTTTTTTTTTTTAATGCAACACAGCAAGAGACCTGTTTCTCTCTTACAGAAAAGGGATAAGTGCAGGCATTAGTAGAAACATGAAAATTACTATTGTGGTCAGAGAGAAAAGGGGTGGAGTTTCTACCGCTGTTTAATTCCATACCACCCACATCCTGGCAGGGGTATGGTTTCAGCAGAATGATGGGCCAAAAATGGAACAGGGTGACACAAATGGTTTAATTTTCCTGCTGAGCTTTAAACCAGCATAGTAACACAGCCAGAAGAAGGAATTCAGCCACTCTATGTCCGAGGAGATCTGTACATTAATATTAAAAAATTATTTAAAAACAAGTCCCACATTTTTTAGAGAACATTACAATTGGACTATTTTGCTAGTTTGAAGAGCATTAAGCTGAAAGTCACTCACAAATATAAGAAGGTAGAACAGACTGATATTCTTAAATCTAAACCAGTATTTCAGCTTGTCTGCTTTCACATGAATAAAGGACTAAAAATAGGCATAAAAATAAGAATATTTAATTTTAAATTATTGATGTCATTCCTATCCACAGCCTGACACCACTATTCATACTTGCATTTGATTTTTGTTGAGAAATAAATTTACCTATTGTGCCATTACTACTGAAGGCAAGCCAATTATCTACTATACTTTTTTAATGCTGCCTGCTGGTTTTTTATAATACTTTAATAGCCTACGTTACCTCTTACTCCTGCTTTCCTGTAATCTTTAGCTAGGTTACCTAGCTAAACATTAACCTTTAAATGTTAGGTTAGCTAAAACAACGACTTAAATCTAGAGATGTTCCTCTCCTCAATTCTATTTCAGCTGAAACAAATTCAATTTTTAATGAATTTTTGACTTAAAACTTTTTTAGGGAAGAGAAATTGAAAAATGATTAAATTTTGAATTAGTATAAATACAAATATATTGAATCTAAGTAATTTAGTATTTTGTAAATCAGACTTTTTTGGCTTTGGGTTTTTTTCTGTCACGAAAACAACATTTTCCTAATTCATATCATACTACATACACAATATTTATAAATTTTTAGTTTATATGTGAACTTTACAGATATCGTAACAGAAATTCAGGGATCTATAAGGTTAGGATTTAAGCCATGCATACACTTTATTCTTCCATTACATTACATTTTTGGAATATAAGAGCTAAAATTTCAAAAAGGTTCAAAATATGAAAATTTCTCTTACCCGTCCTGTTTCTCTAATGACTTTTCAATCTAATGAGGGTGGTTATCCTCAAATTAATCAACATAATAAAGTCTTAAAGTCTGAATGACTTAGGAGAGCCTTATAAGAAACAATATTTAGGGGTTTTTTTCATGGAAAAATAAAAACCCGCTGTTGTTAATGTCACCTATTAAAGCCAAACATGGTAAGGAAGATTTTGGCCAGAAATAAAATGATAATTTTTAAAATTACATGCTCTTTCAACAAAATTTATTTTACCAATGCTTGCTTCCTGTTTTGGTACATGGTCATGAAAACACAGTTTCCTAAAGATATATACTTGGTGATATATTGGGCCTCCCAGGATTTCACAGTATGATTCATAAACTGAGTTGCCACCCAAGAAAAACAAAAAAGTACATTGCTTTGTCCTGTTAACTGATGTTGTAAAATGCCTTCCAGATCTTTAAATATGTCTTTTCAAAATAGGCAAACACTAGGCTTAGTGAAAAATTACATATTTGTTTACTTTAATAAAGAAAAAACATATTTGCTTAGTCAAATATATGTTTGGAATTTGTTCTCCTTTACAATTTTTTTATTTTACAATCAAAAAGAGATACAATTATCTTCAATCTTTCTCCCCCCTTATCCACAAGCAAACACTTCAAAGGCAATATTTTTGATTCCTGTTGCTGAAAATTTAAACTCCAGATGTTTTCTTGCTTAAAGAGGTGGCTACCTAACTGCATTACTTCTCCTAAGATGCAGCATTGACTGAGCCTGCATCCGAGAAAACCACATATTGGAGGAGAGCTGCATTACTGGCGTGCATCATGAAGGGGTGACCAAGCTGAGCAAGTCAGGCCATAAAGAACTGCATCATTAAATCATCAGAATACAATCTTAAGGAGTTTTTTTCAATTCCAGAATTGAAACATTTTCCTTTATATGCATTTTTGCCAACTCTCCCACTCGTTGCTGTTTCAATAAGCACATACAAAACTAGTGGTTAATGCAGATATAACAATTTCAAACATAAAATAAATTTAAATATATATTTACTCATTTTGAAATGATCATGTAAAGGGTAAAAATTTGTGGTGGAATTCAAATTTCTTCAAGGATTGCTGGAAATCATTGCCTCAAAACTATAAACTTGGGTGCCATAAATGGAATTTCTTTTTGTTGTTTTTTTGTGTTTTGCTTTTTTTTTAAATGAATGATAATGTAGGGGAGCTAAAATAAGAGCAGGAATATATAATCACCAGCATTCATTGTCTAGTGCCAATGTCTGATTGCACAGAGAAGGAATTCCCATGCCTGGGCCTGAAAATTAATCACTGTCTGAAAAAAAAGAAAAATGAAGATATTTTGCATTTCCTTCAGGGATTTTTCTTGAAGAATTTGCCATATAAATACAGCTCAAAATACTTTACTTCAAGGAAATTATCCCGCAAACATTTAATTCTATTTGTATTTCCCCTCAGGGTAAAAAATTATGAAATAAAGTTTGTAGGTAAATTTTGTATGCTTGAGGAAGTAACTCTTAATTAATAGAAGAAGAGGAGGAACTGAAATTTAAACCTTTTTGGTCTATATGGATGGAAGTTTATAAACATGTAATCAATCTGTCTGCTTTGATTTGGCTTTCCTAGCACACATACATAAAAATCAATAGGTGCCTAAAGTCTGATAAAGGATACAGAGGAAGAAGATAAGTTTCTTCATTGGGGAAATGCTGGTGCTACAGAGACATTTGCAGTCATGTAGCATGAGATGTTCCATGAAAATAAAAATTACACATTGCTTCTTATAAGGCTGTCCTACCTCGATTAATTTTAATGTTCCTGCACCTGATTTTCCTTTCTTGTGAAGTCCAGTACTGGCCTCAACCTTTAATGCAGGGAGAAAATGGAATTGAGGAATGACATGGGAGTACTTCAAAGCATTCTTACCATATATTTGGACATGCTTTAAGTTGAATAATAGGGGATACCACAAAGTCTTCAGAAATCTTTCCCTCTCCTCCTTTATTTGTTAGGGTCTTTAATGGAAATAAATTTAATACTTTCAGTGATTGATTCTACAGAGAAGATTCTTCATTTAATAATGGTTTTTAAAATTTGGGAATGACTGAAAATGGTGAGAATAGTCAGTGACAGATAAAGAACAGCCAAAATGTTCCAGGCAACATGGTCTCTTCTACTCTACTGTCTTGTAATTTTAAACACCTTATTTCCAAGCTATGTATGTTACAGGCACCAAGAAATTTCCTTTCTACACTGATGAACCAAAATTGACTTTATTTGCAGTTGCAAGTTTTGTAGGGTTGCACACCTGATCTCGGACTTAGAGGTGGACATAAACTTTAAAAACCTCCAATAACCCATAGCAGCTAAGGGAAGAGCAATGAATAACACATATGGAAAACATGCTGAAAAAAATCATATGAAAGAGTACTGGCATCATGCTAATTATGCTAATTTCAGACAACAAAGTCTGTGTGGACAACATAACACATTACTAACTTGCCAGAAATATAAACCCACAATAAGCTTTTTTTTTTTTTTTTTTTTGCCTTTTCACCTGCCAAGGGGAAAAAGGTGGGGGGGGGGGGGGGGTTGTGTTGTTTATTTTTTTTCCAGAACATTTTCACACTGATTCATAAATTTTTTTTTAAACCACAAGAACCAATTTCTCCCTCCTTCTCAATTGAATAAGTCATTAGCAGCTCAGCCATCACTCTACAAAAAAAGAATTCCCCCCTTGCCCATTGTTGCAAGGACTTTGAACCCAGTGCATTTTGTACCTGCCATTGAAAAGTCAGCCCAAACCACGAGCAGCTGCTGAGCCATGATGTATATATCTGCCAAAAATTCAGAATGTATGATGCAAATATTTAATACAGGGAATTTTTTGTGAGATATGCTTAAGAAATTGTGATTTTTTTCTAAATGGCAGTGGCCTTTTTTAGCTTAGTGGTCCATGTTAATATTTTGCAGTAACAATAATTGGTGACAAATATCAGAATATATGTTATAAGCCTACATATTTTTCTACTTATTTTAATCATATAGTGGAGATTCTTAATAATGCTCCATTTCTTCCTTTCTTGTAATATAACTCACTTTTCTCTCTCTCTGTCTCGTATAAATTTTGTCAATTATATCAGCTATCACTGTCTGCAAAAAAGAGACATTGAAATCAATTTATCATATCAGGATTTTATACTTTCTGAATATAAATGGTTATTTAGTGGATGGTAAAACAAGTTCATAGGATGAATCACAGGAAAAAAGACTCAAATGTTTTAAACAGTTGATTTTTTCAAATGTCCTCATTTTGAAATGAAACACAATAATGTTCTCTGCCTACCCTATGCTATTAACTTTTGTGTGGGCGTATGTATAATTTTACAGATTTCCACAGGAGATTTAGAAAACAGGTCAAGGTGACAGCAACTCTGTTATATAATTTCCATTACAAAACTCTAAACCACATAAAAACCAACTTGAACTTTTATCACAAATTAAAAAGGACCACAAAGAAATTGATTTTTGTGTGCATGTTTAACCTGAGGTGTTAGACTTCTGGATGTAAAGACACAAAAAATTTTCTTTTGAAAACATCAATCTCTTAAAGCACAATAGCCTTTCTCAGGAGACATATAACACAAACCTTTCTCAGCTCCTCTTCCTCTCTGCTCTTCTTCCTCTCAAACTGGCTCAATGAACTGCTAAAAATGAATGAGGACAAATGAATTATAGAATCTTAAAATGATTTGAGTTGGAACGGACCTCAAAGATCATCTAGTTCCAACACCCCTGACATGGACAGGGACACCTTCCACCAGACCAGGTTTCTTAATGCCCCATCCAAGCAGGCCTTGAACATTTCCAGAGACAGAGCATCCACAGCATCTCTGGCCAACCTGTTCCTGTGCCTCATTACCCTTACAGTAAAGAATTTCTTCTTTATATGAACTCTTTCTCCATCTTTTTAGAAGATCTTTTTTTAATTGTGAAAAGTCGTGATAAGGTCTCCCTGGAACCTTCTCTTCTCCTACTGAGCTTTATCTTTCCTAACCAAATCCCCACACAATGGAATAGTCTTCCTATATTCTTCCCCAGGGACACATTCCTGGTTCTTCTGTCTGTGCATTTTCTTCTTATTCTTTACTTTGAGCAGGAGGTCCTCCTTGAGCCATGCTGGTCTTGGGCTTTCCTTGTCCAAATTAATACACGTGGGAATCGAGAGCTCCTGCGCTCTAAGAAAAATGTTCTTAAAGAGCTGAGAGCTCTGTTCAGCTTCATTGTCCCTGAGAGACATTTCCAGGGGGGTCTCATCCATTGCTGCCTTATACAACAGAAAGCTTCTTTCCTAAAGCACAGCATACTGACTCTACTTTTCACAAGGCCCATGTCCCTCAAGACTCTGAATTGCACCAGGATATCACGGCTACAGAGCAGGCTGCCACCAATCTTGACATCCCTAATTAGTTATTCTGTGTTGGTGAGCAACAGACCTAGTAACACTTCTCTTTTGGTCAGAATAAAAAACTATTCTTGACTATTCAAGACTGTCCTGAACAGCTTACAGTTTGCTGTGCCACTTTTTCAGCAGATGCAAGACTCCAGTTGCGCATTTTGTTCCATCATGTGTCAACAACAGCAATTAGGTCATAACATCCAGGTCCTTCTGTTCCCTATCCATGCAGTGGACATTGGTGTGGAGGCACTTCAGCTGGAATATTGACTGTGTCACCTTTGCAGGGGAACATGCCCTAATTCTCTTGAGGAACTTCGCAGCTGTTTCCCTGTTGGTTCATTACACATTAGCAGACTCTCCGTCTTCTCAAAAAATCTTCACAGGCTATCACGAATCAATAGTTTGGGCAACTTAAAGAATCACTATAAACATATTGGGAAAAAAGCAGGTTTTAATATAAATTTGTGAAAGTGGAATTTAACAGGGTTTAATAGCAAAGTTCACTCACTTCATAGCTGAAGCATATGCAAGAAAATTGAAGTAGAATCAGTTTAGGATGATTTACAGGAATAGAGGGGATGCAAAAGTGTGAGCATGTAAAGGATATAGATACAAAAAGAGAAGGCTGCAAAAGGGGCTAGTAGCACTTAATCATTAACTGATTTAACATTTATAAAATTATTCTATAGGATTTGCTAGAGTTGTAACAATGACTTTCATGCCCTTATCAATTCACATGCATGCACCTAGGCAGCAAGATACATCTCTATTTGTGTGTGAAAAGGCACAAAAATTCCCATTGGGTTCAGTGGAGCACTCACATCAATTCCCTAGTGTTTCTCACCAGTCAAGGGTAGCACTTTGAGGAGTTTGTGTGTGTAGGGCAGTTCCACCTTTTCAAAAGGTTTCATAATGATGTTACCCTCTCACTCAGGCTATGATTCAGGGGAATAGTTTGCCGTGACTAAGTATAATTGTTGACCCTTCATTCCTCACTTTGGTCAGGCAGCTGATATTGCTGGTATGGTCAGAACTGTTTCCACCTTTACCTTGCAAGAGCTCCTGATCTGATCAGGGGACCACACAAGTGGTGTGGTAAAGTGGAAATTCACCATTCAGCTTCTTTGGTCAAGCTCTGCCAGGAGCTCCTGAGATCACAGAGCACGTCCAAGGAGGAGGAGGTGGGGGAGAGCACCACACATACAAGAAGTTAACAGGTATTGATTGACACAAGCAAGAGGTTAATAGGCATTGATTCCTTAAGAAAGAAGAAAAGGATGTCACCAGTGTTTGACAAGATTTGGAATTGAACATTTGTATAATGATATTAAGAGTTCTAGGTTTTACCAGTAGCTCAAACAAGTATAAAACAATCTTTAAAAGGTGAAGACCCTTAAATTATGTGTCTATGTAAATCTCAAATATAGATATAGAATTATATAATGAATTGTAACTCCAAGTACTTGTATTTTCTTGTAATTAGAAATCAAAACCAGCAACTTTTAAAAGAATGATATTAATAAAAAGGCGAGACCTATTGGATTATGCAGCTCAGGCTTCAATAAGCAAGATCCATTCGAAATGTGCAAATGCTTACTCTTCCTTCCTATCAGAAAGTACAAACCAATGAAGGACATTTTCATGAATTTGATTAATTCCACTACAAAGTTTTATACAACACCGGAATTAATCATATTGTCTAACCTGACTTATCCTAGCAATTTTGAAATGCATGTCTCTGCAAACATGATTTCTTTTACATACAGCACTTGAAAGAAAAATATTTACTTCACTTTTTTGGAAAAGCAGCAGAATAAAAAAGGTTAGCAATGAAATATGCATAGGCACTAACAAAAACTTTCTCCCACCATGGTTTATTAGCAATTTTTTTATGTCCTATTGAAAGAACATATGACCCAAACTAGAACTCATTTCTATCGGAAGTGATGATACATTGCAATAATCTGGAAGCATGATGTGGAAAAGCTCAAAAGCAGAAGGAGAAATCTGGCCCTGTGTTTTGGCTTGCTGTGAAGACAGAACTAGGGAAAGATTTTTCTGCTAAAGCTTAGAGGAAGAAAAAGAATATTTGAAAGCTGAAATATGAAACAAGATCTGGCCTCTTACCTACCCCAACCTGAAAAAGAGTCAGAGCAGACCTGTGAAGGTTGAAAATTTATACCCTAGGGCAAGTTTTTCTTGAAATATTTCAGCTACAACAGAAAAATAATTTTCATAACAAATGAAGTGGTGAACCAGACAGTTATGTGATGGTGTTCTAAACACATTACTCAGTAACTATAGTAGCACCTTGGAATTCCATCCTTTCTTCCAGAGTATCCCATTTAATTTTAGTTTTTAAGAAGATCATGATGAAAAGAGAATTTATCTATTAAAAGATAAAGAAAAATTTATTTTTAAAGTCTGTTCTAGAAATGCCAATTATTTCTGTTTCTGTATCTAGACCTTTGGTAGGCAGCTAATAAAGCTGGTTTAAGAAGTAAGAATTGATGAAAGAGAGCACTAAAATTTAGGGGTTCAACTACATTCTGGTTCAACTACAGGAATAATCTCATGCAAAGGCAGTTAACAACTTTCACTTTGACTACTTCATCCCTTATCTCTAAGCAGACAGACATGCTGCTAAGATCTGAGAATGGGTACAGCTATTTTCTCATGCCTATGTGCAATTTGCATGAAGTGCTCATTCAATCTCTGAATTTCATCACTGTCAAAATAGCAAAAACTTTTTTTATGTTAAAGCAATTAGCCACTACTTTCAAAAAATAAGAAAATAAAAATTGAATAGAAGTTCTTACATTATTTTTTCTCATTTCATGAAATTGTGATAAGCTATACAGCAACACCTTTTATCCTTCATATTGCCACTAGCCTCGTCTAGCTAAATGTGCAAATAAATACGCAACTCAGCAGAATTCAGAAAAATTTCAATCTTTTCATACAATAGAAGAATAGAACCCAACAACAGTTTCAGGAATTGCTTTTCCTTGAAAATGCATTAGTCATGTGTCTATTTCATTTCTTCCTTGAACTCAAAAAAACTTCAGTTCACAGCATCAGAAAGTTAATTTACACATGATACATACTCGGTAAATGCATGTCCTACCCTGACAGCAAGTGTATATTCTTGGAAAAAAATTTAATAATAAGTTAAATCATAGCAAACAGGGATCAAGATGCACTTATTCAGTGTGAAAAATCATCTGAAAAATGAAACAAAATAATTTCTGCCCTCAACCTCTCATTCATCCTGACTTTTACTAGTGTAGTTAACAATCAAATAATTTTATATTCTTGGTCACAATGTACGAAACATTTTAGCTAAATATTTGGCCAAATAGATGTCTGGATCATAGGCCAGCTAAGCCTTCTGGACAAGGAAGTGATTTGCCTTCTTTCAGAGCAGAACATGCTCACCTCTAAAAAATTATGTGCATTGCAGATGGAGTTTGAAGGGAGAATACCTAGAAAGGCACAAGTGTCAAGTGTGCAAAATGAGACATTTCCAAGGCACTGGATCACACCCTTTGCAAGCAGGGAATACTGGCATGGGCTGATAGCAGAGGCATTGAGAGGCACAAGATGACATCACAGGGACAGCAGAGGCCCAACACAAAACCTCTTCTGAACATTTTAGAGCCAGATAAAGCAGTAGTCAGGGGAAACAAAGCTAAAACACCATATACAAAACAACTCATGTGGTAAAAATGGGAGGGAACAAGCAATAAAGTATAAAACACCAGACTCTACAAAATATGAACAGAGGAAGACTTTAGAGCAGAGTTTCATCCACCTTTAATGACACCATGTTTCAGCAATACCACTGCATATCTGCCATAAGGTTTTTCTCAGTGCATCTCTTTTTGATTCATCTTTCACCATATTTTGCTACTGAAACTAAGGAATAATAGGTAAAGTACTATTTCTTGTGGCATGGATAGCTTAAGTTAATTAAAATTTAAAAAGCAACTTTTATGCATGTGTTTTTTGCTCCATGTGGTAGGTAATATGACAAAGCGGTTTAATACAGCAACCCCAAGTCAGAATAAAGTTGTATGCAGCACAGGCAGAAGCACTAATCAGAAAGTGATGGAAAATAGATGGAAATTAGGTCTACTAACCTCACGGCTTTCTCTCACAATAGAATATTCTACTTTCATTATTTCTGGGGCAGAAAAGACTGATGACATTTTCACCTGTCACAAGTTCTGAATTGCACTTCTAAAACTCCCCAATAACTCTTGGTAATGGAGCAGTTCTGAGCCCAGTTTAACCTGTCTGGTGCACCTCATCAGGGCAGCAAGGTGGTTACAAAGTAGTGCCTGGTTACGAAAGAGACCAAAACCTTCTCATCTTTTTTTTTTTTTTCTGTTTGGATGGTACTTTGAGAAATGTGGTTTTTAATTTCCCCCCTGGAGTGTGGTGAATTTCCAGTTAGACAGAGCAATGGACCTGATGTGTAACTCAAAAGAGTCCAATAGAAGATAACATAAACACAGAGGATTCCTTCATTGACATAGATGAGCTCAAAACTTCCCAAATTAAGCAGAGAAGACAGAAGTGACTGTTCCTTCTCTCTGCTGTTCAACTGCAAATTTCTCACTCAGCCTGGGTAACAAACTGGCCTTACTTTGGCAAATTCAGTCTTTCTTTTCTTCCTGTGCCAGAGTAGAAAGACTCCCTAAAAAGAGTATGCTAATGTTTAAACTGAAAAGCTTATAAAAATCTTGTTTCAAGATCGATGGCACTATTTTACCCAGAGGAAAAATTCAAATGATCTATTCTTTTTGTAGACTTGGCAGAAAGGAGGGAGAGAAGGTCCTTAATTAGACATCTCTGAGATACAATCATAACATACAGAAGCATCACAATAAATTTAATAGCTAAGAGAACACAGTATTTCATTTCCTTCCAGTTTTGCCTCCTGCACTTTATATCTCTGGGGAAATAGCTGAATATTATTTAAGGAAAACTGCTTTCTTTTTCTTCTAAAAGAACCTCTAAAAACAATAGCAGAAGAAAAAAAATGAAAGGTTGTTATGGCACATATGGATCAGCATGCAAATTAACCTAAGAAAACTAAAATCCCTGAGCTGGTATTATCCAGGTTGAAGACGCATTACTGCTATTTTTGATTATAAGAAATGATAAACAAAAAGGAAGACAATCTGTTTTTCAAGGTGGTTTAGAACTCCCTTTATTTCTCAGCAAGGAGTTGATCAAAAAGGCAAAAATTTCTTCCTCTCACTTTTTGCAATAAATAAACAGGAAGGGATTAGGATTTATTCCCACAATAATCTCCATGCTTAAAAGTAGTGGAAGGGTATTTATAGTTCCAGTTTCTTGAGGATGCTTCAAAATGTGTCAGCATTATTTGAATATAGCTGCAATATTTTCCTGTGGACAGTAGACTTGTCTAGCACTGAATTAGTCAGACAAAATAAATTCAGAATTATTCTGCACTCTTTCAGAAATGTCAAACATTAGCATATGCACTTGCAAAGTTCAGGTATTGTTATTCTACATCTAGCAAAATCTGTTACTAAAAAATCAGACAAAAGCAAAGAATTGTCCAAGTTCTTGAAAATAATAGTCCATTTTTTATTTTCCTTTTATTTACTTCAGCACTGTTCTCTTGATCTTGTGGTCCTAGTCTACAGAATAGTTCACCTCTGAGTCTTTGCCTTCCTTTTTGAAACAAAAATATTAGGAGGTAAGAGAATACTTTCATAACTTCTAGTGTAGCCTGTAAGACTTCCATGAAATCTGAGACAGAACAGAGCCACTGTGTTGTGCTGGGAGCACTGTGCCCTGTTTGTGAATCCAATTTATTGTTTAAAAGGGTAAGGGAACTTTCTGCTGATAAAAATGCACTTCAGTCCTTGTTGGAATCATTTTTATCAGCAAAACCAACAGCAACAGAAATAAAAGGGAAAAAACCTCTTCTTTTTTAATATTCTAAAATCCCCTTGTTTATTCCACCTAGATATATTCAAATATAGTAGGAAACCAAATTAAGTCAATGAACCTCAGAACACATTAAACCAATTCAAATCCTTTTAGGTATGACTTTTTTGGCCTTGTATATAATTTCACAGAAAGACAAATATCTTCTTGTTTTCTTAATCTATTATGCAGAGGTAATTATTCCTATTTTATTCTACCTGGAATTTGGGTTCATTTAGTTTTCAAATCACTTCCTGAAGAATAATATGCAGCCAGCATGGCCACCTGGCAGTGTAGAAAATTAATTTGAAATGAAAGCTGTGGTCATTTTTGTGAATTATGGATGCCAAGGCCCTCAAAAGCTGTTGATTTCAATTTACTTCTCTCTCATCACTGAGAAACAAAATTTGTTCCTTTTAGACAAATTTTTAATTTCCTTAGTTGCAGAGACATTGCAAATATGGAGCTCAGACACAGAAAGAGCTCATCAGATTTGACCAAGAGGAAGATTATTTAGGAAAAATGTATTCAGCATTAGCATTGATATATGAATTCTTTTGCCTTTTCCTTGTACCTTATCCCACCTTTTCACATATTTTCACATATTATTTTTGGTTAACGGTTATGCTCAGTTAAGGAATTATCAGCAATGTAACACTTTCAAATAGCAAAGATGAGTGGGTATCTCAAGAAGTGATACAAATTAATAGATTTCTGAATGCCAAATTATAGCAAAGACATTACATTACTATACTGATTTTGCTGTAAAAAAGGTTTCTTTTGCTTCAAAACACAAATGTAATTTTCAAAAATTCTTTCTCAGAAAATGAGTCATGTTTGGGGTCTAAAGTTAGTGATTTGAAATGGCATTCTGGATGTTCAGGATGCTCCTGGAAAAAGGTATACAATGTAGAGCATTAAAAACTATTTCTTCTTCTTTTTTATGTGTGAAGACATTGTGAATGGTCTCAGTTACAAAGCTGAAAAAAAAAATCCTTGCCTTTTATGTGATTAGAATGGACTTCAAGAAGAAAACTATGAACCCCATAGGAAACAATTCAAGGTCTAAGTATAATCTGCAAACACATATGCTTTCTGATTAAAAATCCAAAACAGTCCCAACCCCAAAAAAATGCCTTTTTTCCTCCATTTACATAAATATAACTACTGAACTAATGAAAAAAGAAAAGCCAATATCAATCCTCAATATTTTTGATTTGAAATTTTTTTTATGTCAATATATTAGGTAAGCATTTCTTCAGACATAACCAATGTAGACTTATCTCTTCCTCCACAGCAAGATTTAATATCAGTACTGTGACACATTGTCCATAACTGAATGCAAGACACCACATCAATCCAACCTGGCGGCAACACTTTTTTCTCCTGTCTGCTTTAGAGATATTATTCTCTCATAAAAGCCTTGGAAATAGCCTATCAATTTGCATGACATTAAATAATCTTCTTGGAATTGCTGCATTACAAAATACTCAGCTGCAGGGTGTCACTTAAGTAATTGCAAATAAAAATATTTAAAGGTCTAGTTTATATGGGCTAGAGATACTGTAAATTCACCTTCCATAGTAAATCTGCTATGAATGAGAATCTGAAGTCTGTGGAAAACAATGGGAAAGAGTAATTTCTGTTTTATTTGCTGTATCTTCACACCTTTCTTTATAATCTCCTGTTCAGAGACCTGGATGACACAGTGGCTTACTACTCTGATTTTTCACGTGTGAGACAAAACAGGAGGTTGTCTGACGTTCCAGAAGGGAGAATGCATTTGATTGTCTGGAATTTGTCTGTTTGGCATGTGTGCGCATGTCCCAGAACTGTGGCCTGTTTTATTGCAACTATCTGTCCTGATTCAGAATAAAACTCATACTGCTGTGGCAGGGGGGCTGGAGGCCAGGTTATTTCTGTGTAGAAAATATTGGGGGGCAACTTTAGCCCTTATTGGGCTACATATCATATTTTGATCAATACACGTCTTTCAATATGCCTCATTATGTGCATCTAAGGAACTCTGAAGGAAAGCTTTTCAGAGGGAAATGATGATTTATCAAAACAGAAGGTTTGTAGGGATCGATCAGGTTCAGCTGAGCATTTATTCAGAAGGCTTACAGGTGCAGAAAGAAATTTTAAGCATGAGAAGAGAGCACTCTTGAAAGCATGCAACGTACATTGCTGACAGCATGATGTTGAAGGTGTTGACCAGTCTCTTGGGCATGTGTTTTTTTTCCACATTTTTTTCCACCTGTGCCTACAGGTGTGCATGGTCCTTAAGTAACAGGTAAGAAATGAAGATATTTAGTATCTTAAGAAATTTTGAAGGATCATGTATGACATCTATATGACAGAGATTAATGGGAAAATAAAAATTTATTTTCTTTATTTTCTTATTTTCTTATTTTCTGATTTTTTTTACACACTGTGTATCATTTCTATAGCAAATATATAGCCTCGTAACTATTCTGTAGTGCTATTCCCTCACCAAAAATGTAAGTCTATCTTTGCACTTAGACAGCTCTTATGCTTTCTGCTTTCTCCATTTGTTCATATGAAGACTTTATGATAGACTCATCTACCACAGCTTCTTGTAAGAAAATCTCATTATCTGAGTATGTGTTCAGTCTTCCAGTGAGAATCATTTGCAGTAAAACCTCTCTCATTTTTTCCAGATATCCATTTATATAAAATAGAGCCAAGTTCCCAGCTCTATTGGGAAAGACAGGATTTCTGCCTAATCTTGTTCTACTTTTCTCCTCTATAAATTTATTTTAGTTAGTTGCTGCTTCTGTCACTTAGGCTACCACAGGCATCAATATAAATTTTCTCCTATACCATTTGCACCACTTTGATCTGAAAAGGCCACGAGACCACCCATGGAGTTTTTAACATTTCCAGCAGGAAAAACAATTTGCTATCAAACCACCTCTTCAATACTATTGATTGTCAAATAAACAAGCAAATTTAAGTGCTTAAAAATCACGGTGTTTAAATATCTTCTAGTACACCCTGTTAGTGTTCTAGTGCTGATGCTGGAAAGCACTTTGAGACTACTATGAGTAATGTTCTTTCACTTTGATAGCCTCAGCATGAAAGAAAGAAGCTGGAAATTAAATAGCAATAAATGCAATGCTTTCATACGTAATTCATAGTATATTTAACCTGTGTGCGACATACTACTCTTAAGGGAAAGGGAACACCCAAGATTCATAAATGCACATGGTTGAAAGAAAGTCAGAAGATCTGCAAAAAACTCAAAGTTTTATTAGGAAATTATGCACTTGGCCTAGAAACTGGTGTGTTTGTCAGTTATTGGAAACAATCCTTGGTTGTTTCCACAGCCGTCCAGCCATCAGTGTTTGAGACACACACATTAGTCCTCTATATTCAGGGATTCTACAGCTGCGCAATTCACTTCTATAGGACTCCAGTCAAACATCTTTCAAAATAAGTTAGATGCCTAAAAGTTGCACATGAAGCACTGCTAGTTATTATAAATTTAGAAATGCTATTATTAGTTTTCAAACCTCAAGTATTAAATTTATTCTGCATTGGATTTAAGAAGAAGCATACTTGATTCAGTATACTATAGTTTAAACATATTTTGAGTATAAGATAAGTTTACTTCAAATACACTGCAGTTTCCATAATGCATAAGAAAACAGGTAGAAAAAAAAATTGCTCTCCCTTAAAGATGAGTGGCTATACATGTAACAAAATTACAAATTAATAAAAAAAATATAAATTAATAATTTTTGTTTGTTTAGTTGCATATATTGCATTCAAAAAGTGAATTTAGCACTCACTGAATATATTACCTGGAGTAGTGGCTCATATTAAAGCCTCTCCACATCGTCTTAGGTCTGTAGTTCAAAGAAAAAGAGCTTGGGTTTTATTTCCAGCTCTAACACTGCTTTAACAGATTAACATGATCTCTTTAGGGCCAGATGTTTTATTCTGATGTAGATGTTAAGTTTTCATATCTAATTTACAAATAAATGCTGAAAGTAACACACAGACAGACACTCACACACACAGAGGATGACTTCCAGAGATCCTCCCGACTGGAGTTTTAACTTCTATAGCTACTAAGTTATAGAAATGGTTACTTGCAATTAACCATTTCTGCAAAAAACATTAACAGCAAAATGCACTTTTATGGCAAACAATGTTATAGCACATCATTTCCTTTTCACAGATGGAAAATAAAAGCACGATAGATCGCTTATGCCAAATACTACATAACAAATCTTGTAAGAGCAGTAAAAATAGAATAGAGAAGTGTCAGCTTCATGTTTTGGTTCTTTGTTTTGATGGCAGTACTTTCATGTAAAAAAATCTTTCCTTCAAATTAAAAAAAAAAACAAACAGAAAAAAAATCCCCAAAGAAATCCAAACAAACCGAGGCTGAAGCCCCCCCCCAATTTTAATTTTGTTGAAGACAATATTAACTGAATCAAGAAAAGTGATATTTATTCTGGTTTTATCCTTCTCTGAATTCATGTTTTGAAGACAATATAAAAAAATTTAAGTCACATTTGCAGCCAGATGAAATTGCAAAAAAGCCCAACCTATTACTTCAAGATAATGAGTCAGAGTGATTCACTGCAGACTCTTGGTGATTTCTGTATGAGCCAATCAAATGAAAGGGCACAAAAGCCATTCACAGTGAAGATAATCCTTAGTTCTATTGCACAATCTGATGCCATTAAAATGTGTAAGAGGAGAGCAAAGGAAACATCAAAGGCAAAAGTTTTTGCCTTCCCCAGCCCCCAAATTCCACAACATAAATAGCAAAACCTTAAAATCAAACACAACCCTGCTGCAGTGTGGGCTTCCCACAGTGTCACATCTTCTTTTGGGACCTTTCATCTGCTCTGGCCTGGGCTCCTCCCTGTGCTGCAGGTGAATCTCTGCTCCTCCATGGGCTGCTGCCTCACCTTGGTCTGCCCCACAGGCTGCAGAGGGAACTCTGCTGCCCTCCCTGGAGCACCCCCTTCTTTCCTCTCCTTCTTTCCTGCCCTTGGTGTCTGTAGAGCTGTTTCTCTCAGACATTCTCACTTCTCTGCTGCTCTATAACTCTGCCATACCAGAGGTGTTGCCACCTTGGTCAGTGGTGTGCCCATGCTGGAGCCAGCTGGCATTAGCTCTCTTTGACATAAGGAAAGCTCCTGGCAGCTTCTCACATCAGCCACCTCTGTCACCTCCTCTACCAAAACCTTGTCCCACAAACCTCATGCTCTGGTCAGCAAGAAAAAAAAAATCTAAGGTCCCACATTCAGTCCTTGTGAGAGGGCTCTGCATGAACTGCTAAACACTGACCTCCTGCATGGAATCTAAACACCAACAGAGGCTTTCTATGGAAACCCAGGGGCCAGAGTCGTATACAAGCAGTGATAATGGCAAGTATTTTGCTGCTTAGCAGTCCTGTCCTGAACACTGACTGAAAACTACTGCAAGGCAAGCCAGTGTTCACCAACCTAGATCCTTTCCTTAAGGTAAATACAGTCAGTTTTTCACTGAAAGCTCAGAAATCACCATTTAATTGTAAGCTAGGGCTTGAGTTGCTGATTTATTATTTTTCTTAATTTCCAGTGTAACACATTAAACATCACAGGCAGTGGTTAACAGATTTATGAAGCAGTTTCCCTCTGAACAGGTTTTCAGGAACACGTCAAAATATGATAAATGGAGCATAATGAAATACAGTTGTACCCATCTTAAAGCTGTTTTCCTCTACTGAGCATCTTTCTTCTCCCCTTACTTTCATTTTCTTTCTTTCTTTCTTTTTCTTTCTTTCTTTCTTTCTTTCTTTCTTTCTTTCTTTCTTTCTTTCTTTCTTTCTTTCTTTCTTTCTTTCTTTCTTTCTTTCTTTCTTTCTTTCTTTCTTTCTTTCTTTTTCTCTCTCTCTCTCTTATAATATTTCACTTATTAATTTCCACTGTCTATGAGATTTTTATTTGATTGACCTTATGATACACAGTCCCTTCTCTTGAAGGAAGTAGAAATGCCTAATTCAGGATTTCCTTTCCATCTTTTTCTGTTTTCCTAAATGCTGAATCCAAAACCTTAATATGGCTACAAACTAAAATATTAACTCATAAGAGTCTCATCCATGTTCATAATTAAACTTAATGTTGTTGATAGAATACAATAATTCAATATATCTGCATTTCTTAAGGGTTCATGATGTGTGTCAAGAAGTAGTTGATATAAATATTTTTTTAGAACTATTGTATATGTTTTGGCTTTTTATTCTTATTCCCCAGAGAGTAGTTCATTACTTCAGCTTTGAATGGTAGCTTATATTTAAATTTTGGGGCAAACATGATCCTTTTGGGTAAAAAAGAGATTTCAAATCTGAAGTTTGCATGGTTGCAAGGTTCCATTTTCAAAAAAAAAGTCATATCAGTCAGAAGTAATAATTCTGATACTTTTTATCCTCTTTATATATGATTACAGGACATACAAAATCAAATAGAAAATATAGAGTTTATAAACTGAAGATGGCTTATGTGATAGGTCCACTTTTGTCTGTCCCCAGTTTTAGTTTAAAGAAATCATGATCGTCCAATAATTTTCCAAAACTCGGGGTTTTTGAACGTTTTCTTTGACATGTCCACTAAAACGAAGTCTAAAAAAGCAATCCCTTTTTATTGAGTGACAGAAAAAAACCTCTAAATTTTACATTGAAGAGCACTGAATTGAGTTATATGATTTTTACATTAGTCAGTTTTGTCTCATTTTTTCTTCCTAGAAAAGTCTGAAAATATCAAAGGATATCTGTTCATATCCTGATCTGACTCTGAAGCCTTTAAATAGAATCTTTATATAACTTTGCTGTAGCATTTTTAACTGCTTCTTCAATATAATTTGACCTGTCTCAAGCTTGGACTATTAAATTATGGCTTCTTTGCAGGGTGTTTATTTGTTTGTTTCCTTTGAGTAATTTATTTAATCAGTATGCTCTGTTATCCTCCTTATTGAACTAATATTTCAATCCCTTCTGTGAAATACCTTATGTTGTGTTCATGATTCCTCTTTCATTACTTTAGAACAAGAGTTATAGCCCACAAGAACATGACTTACAGCCTATTTAGCTTATATATTTCCAGCCTGAATTCTATATTTTCTGCAGCTCATTGGGGTGGCCAACACTTTGTGTTTTTCAGAGTTCCAGGTAAAACCTTAGTGACTATTCTTAAAAGAAAATCATTGATTACAGGGGCACTTCTCAGGGTTGATATAAGTCCCTCCAATATTCTCAGGTCTGAAAAGGATCTGAATTGACTTCTTGGAAACCTCCTGGTTATCTTCCCCTCTTCTTTCACATCCTGCTATTACTGTCATCAGATGACATGGGTCTACTTTATTCTTCCTCTGTAGCTATCTGCTTTCCGATTGACAAGTTTTCCCCACTCTTTAGGATATTCTCTCCTTTTTCCATAACTTTTTTCCTTTTGATTTGCCTCTTTTCTCTTCCTGACTTATTCATGTGGCCACATTCTTCAGCACATCCCCCCTTCTTAAGAGTTTGCCCTCTAGACTCTCAGTAAATTTTAAGAGCAGAGATTGGACAAATAATTCATCTTCCTTTTGTGTTAGAAACCCTTTCTGACTTCTGTCATCTCTCCTTGGTGTGATTTTATTTCTGAGATCTATTTCTCTATGAACTTTCCCTGTCAATATTTCATTCATAAATAACTCGTGTCAGGTAGCCACTCAAAAACAACGTACATCCAGCACTGTTGGCATCCCATAACTAATTTTGTCTCCTCCATTTTTCAGGTTGCTTTTGCTGCTGCCTCAGGTTCTATAAACATCTTTGTCTAGTTCTCACATTTAAAAAGAAAAACAGTACTCCTGAAATCTGCTCCTCCTGGCCAGGATATTTCTCATTTTCTTCTCTCTGTGTCATTGGACCTTTCACATTCAGAGGGCAAAAACAAAGCTCTGCTCCTGAGTAAATGGCAAACTGCTATTTTGGATTGAAGAATTATATTTCAGCTGTACAAAGAAACCTCTGAACAGATTCTGCTCAAGGAATTTTCACAGGAACAAGCCTGTGAATGGAGCAAATGTACAAGGAGAAAAAGGTTTGCTTAATATTTATACTAAATTGCTTATACTTTATCATCTGAAAATATAATTTTGAAATAAGTATAACAATGCCATTTTTAGGCATCCATTTCAATCTGTGACTATGCTTGTAAGGCAAAAAGACAGTAAAGGAAGAATAAACATTAAAAGCAGTAATTAAAAAAAAAAAGCAATGGAAGAATAATGGTCCTGAAACTTGGCTCTATAAGAATATCAAAATCAATCCATACCAGGAGGTATTTTATAAGGTTTTTTTTTGCCAGATGTTGTGCAAGAAATTTTGGGGCCCATGCTGCAAGAAGAGTATTGAGGTGCTGAAGCCTGTCCAGGGAAGGACAACAAAACTGGGAAAGGGTCTGGAAAACAAGTACCATGAGGAGTGGCTGAGGGAACTGGAATGGTTTAGCCTGGAGGAAAGCAGGCTCAAGGAAGACCTTATTGCATTCTACAGCTGCCTAAAAGGAGGTTGTAAAGAGTTGAGGATTTGTTTCTCTCCCCAAGAAAGAAGTGGTAAAATGAGAGAAAATGGCCTCAGGCTATGCCAAGGAAGTTGCAGATTGGATATTAAAAAAACCTTCTTCTCCAAAAGGGTTATCAAGCACTGGAACAACCTTGATGGAGTCACCACCCAGAAGGTAGGTAATTAAAAGATGCATGGATATGGCATATAGGGGCATTTTATAGGAGTGGACTTGGCAGTTCTGGGTTTACTCTTGGAATTGATAGTCTGTGGGTCTTTTCCAATATTAATTATTTTATAACTCTGCATTTATTGTTTTGCTGATTCAGCTGATTATACCATTCCTCATTAAATGAACTCTCCCTAATTTTGTTAGAGTAAGAAGCTGAAGTATTTTTCCAGAAATAAAATTCAAGCTGCAAATGCATTACCAGCTTTTGTCACAGACTGATCAGAGAAGCAGACCTAAGCTGTTAAAGTATAGGTAAAGAAATTACTGATTAACAGTCCTTTGGATGATTACAGTGGAAACTAAAAAACCTTAACTGTCCTCTGGTGTGCGTACCTGGGCCATAAAAAAGGGCCCAAACATAGGTAGACTAAAAACTTCTCAAGAAAAAGCATTCTCATGGGTTCAAAGACTAAACCTTCAAATACTTAAAGTCAGGAATCATTTCACTGACTTCTCAGCCTTAAAGGACTGAAAATGTTGCTGTTGTTTACATGTAATATTCCAGGTATTATAAATTGCATTCCAGAAATTATTTGGAAACCAGTTGTTTCTTTTTATATAACTTTAAAGCTCAAAAAGCTTCATTATCTTCATGTTTTTAAGCGAACATCAAAGGAAATCCCAGATTAACTCATACCTCAAAGAACTGTAGTAGCTGGTGCAAGATTATTAGCAATGTAGTAAAAAATGGAAGAAAAATTCTGAGTTCAAGCTGCTTGGGAACAACTGTTCTTAAATTTTTAATCGCAGCTTTTAAAACTTTTTGTTTTCAGCAGAAGGAGTACATCTTTATCATAAACAGAATAAATTGTATTTACCTTGGAATATGGTCTAATATGTGAAAACATAAATATTTATTAACATATTAATGCAAGGGCTGTGAGCTTTCTGGCATCAAGCCATGCTAAGCTGTGCATCTGCACACAGAGAGGACAACACATTAGCATGTGTATGCTAAACCTTCCCCCATTTTTCCTCCTTCTTTGTTCTCTGTGAAAAGTAATTACATTTTGAATTACTAAGCCTCTTCTGCACTTTGTTGAGTAATAAATGGATAGTTAGTCAAAACTGAAAAACTGTGACACTGCAGGGTGAGTGTCAATTAGACCATTTTTAAATTGCCCTTCAGCTTGCTGGATTAACTTTAATTGATGTCCCAGTAATATCCCCTGTTAAATAATTTACAATGGTTTTTTGACTCCCCAAAGCATTACTTAATGCCTTGCAATTATTAAAGTAGCATGCACTATCAAATTGGCCAGATAAATTAGTTGAAAAAAGGGTGGGATCTCTTTCTTGTGAGGAAGTGTACACTATGGGCACCGATTTTCCAGTATAATTATCAGTCCAGAGGTTATGGATGCTTGTTAAATGGACAAAACCTATCAAGAAAGATACTTTATTTCTTTCTTTCCAATTATAAAGAAAGCGTAGTTTGTCAAGCCAAATTAGACTCACAAATGCCGATTTCCTTAATTATAATATACAGCCACAGAGGTTGATTTTTTTTTTTATTATTTGATCTTAGCAAGATCATTCTAATGTACTTCCGGAATAATCAGCATCCAATATATAAAAAGACTGACAGAATGTTCGTTGAATAAATCCAAATGAGGCAAAATGGTTGAATATCATATACTTCATTTCTTAACACTTCTGTACCGAAAAGTACCTCTGAATAAATATTAGGACATGAATTACATGTAACACCAAATGCTCAGGTAGGAATTTAGTGACAGAATTTTGCTTTTAAACCATTGCTCTTGGTGGTACAGCATAAACTATCAGATAGAGCTGGGGTTCTTTTTCCAGTGGAGAAAGAAAGACTTTCTAACATAAGAAGTATCAGGACACTGATTACGTAACTAAGAGAATTTCTGACTTTGTCCTTTGAAGAAGAAAGGCACCAGATCTTTTCCAAGTTTAAAATTCTACCCAAATTTACCTGGGATATTTTAATAATCATGATTGAAAGAACTATTTATGAATCACCTTACCATTTTCAATTAAATCTGAAGATAAAAGTATATAAGTCAAGATTGATTTTATACTACTCACTAACTGAATCAAATCCAGAGATGAAGGATCACCTCTAGATTTGGTTCAGTTAGTGAGCAGTATAAAATTTATCATCCAGTAGACAAAATAAGAGCCTGACCATGTTTTCATGGACAGCAATCCTTTTGCGACTGCAACTATATTGATCTTAGTTGCATTAAGCCTGATTTATACTGATATGAAAAGGAAAATGCATTGTTTATTTTGAAATTTTGCTCCTCTGATTGATTTTAATTATGCAAATGAAATGTGTGCTTGCCAAAGGCAGCTAATAGATTAGCCTGGAAAATTATGGTTAGGGCACTGCTGTAAGCACAACAGCTGGGAGCAGGACTATAACTACAACAACTCAATGAGGTGTTAGAAGGACTAGATGTTTGTTCTTCTACAAGATCTAAGAGTTTCTTAAATCAGTAAGAAGTAAATATTTTAGTGAAAATCTTTTTTTCTCTATTTCAAGAGTATTCATATCATCTTTTCTATCAAGCTTCTTTCTGGATGCAGCAACAAACACACACAAGATTACATCTTGAAATTACATCACTGAACTGCAAGTCACTTGTTCCTCCTCTCTTTCCATCCTGTTCTTGTGCACTGGAAGCAAGATCAGCTCTTAGAAAGCCACCTTTGGGAGACACAAATCTGACATCAATAAGCTCATTTGTGTGACACACAAAACATTGACCTGTTTGCATTAAATCATGCCAGACTTGTCTAAAATCTCACTGAAGCTAGAAATGTTAAGACTGATTTGCTGCTTATGAGTCCGGAAAAATGTGTGTCAGAGCATGCGGCAACATCACCTCAACATAACACAAAGACTGACCATTGGCTTCCACCAGTTTTGGCTTTTTGTAACTTTTTGTACCTTTTGTAATTTTTGTAACTTCTTCACTTCCTTATGTGCATTTTGTCAAAGAGTAGCTAGTGTTATCCCACTTTGTATTTTATTCTCTTGGTGCAGAAGAAAGACGTGAAGCGAGAAGGAATTTTTCAGTCTGTCACAAATGAACAGGAAAAATGCAGTCAGTGTAATGTAAAAGACTAAACCAGTTACAGATGTCATTTTGGTTTGAAGAGGAAAAAGGTCAGGGACTAGGATTGAAATCCTCCTGAACTGAAACAGGGCAACCTAAGCATATCTTTAGCATAACATCTGAAAAATGTTTCAAAGTACAATCTGAGAACATGATGAATGTAAAATGCTGATCTGTTTAAGTCAAGGAGAATTCTGACAAGATTTTACCTTCAGCATTTTCTCTGGAATTTGCTTCCCGCTTTGGGAGCACATTAATTTCACAGTCTTTTCACATGGCATTCATGCTCCAGTTTAGACAGTGTGTGTATAGACATGCATAGTTATGAATTCTGCTTCTGGGTGGGTTTTTTTTGGGTTGTTTTTTTTTAACTGATGAATGTTTCCTTTTACTAGGTGTCTTTTTCCCAAGTGTCTTAAATGACACTCTTTTTAAGGGAGTTACAACCGAGTTCAAGATTCTACAAAGTTTATTAAAGACAACTGAGAAGTAAACTGGTTTTTCCAGGAAAAAACAAAAATTATTCTTTTCCATATGTATGGATTGTGTTCCATTTATTTTCCCAGTGAAGTGAAAAGTGTAGCTGAGATGAGGAATGTTATATTTCAAGTGTGGCCTAAGTGCAGATATTTCTCAGTAGCAGTAGTGTTGCTCCACGGTTTTAGATTTGAGAACCATCTGTTTTAATACACTGAGGTTACTAGAAGGCAATCATATAAGGATGAGCTTATACAGGAATCTTGATCTGGGAACTGGGAAGGTATTGGTATTGTGAAACACAAATATTTATGTGAAATAATTTCTGCCCTCTTTTCACAGACATCTGGCAATAACCTTGACTATATTTTTCACTCATTAAAAAAAATTTATAAAGAAAATTCATTATAATATAGCAAGATGCATTTACACAATCATGTGACCCAATTTCCACAGGTTAGCAAAACAGTACTCCTCAGTTAAGCAAGTGCCTGTTGAAACAACCATGCCAGAATTCTAACATTATATTTACCTTGTATTGGCAAAGGATAAAAACATGAATCAATTACTGTAAGTCTGCTACTGAAAAACCTCAACATTTTTAAAGCACATTTGTGCATACTTTTTATAATTGCTTTTTGAAAAAAAAAAGGGAAGTTTTCAACAAAATTTACCAAAGGTATGTTTGTAAAAGTAATGAAAAATGCAATAATTTTGCAAATAACAATTCATGCAAGTATTCTCTAAAAATATGTTTGATTATTGAAAGTGATTTATTTTCCTTTAGATTTGGCATACTTATATTTTTGATGGGAAATTAATGCCAAAGTTTTAAAAAGACAGCTAAATGAAACAAATAAATGCACTAAAAAAAAAAAAAGTCTCACAGACTTAGCTGAAGATTTTTGAATGTGGAATCTGAAGCAGGAATAGAGATGGAAGCAAGTTTTGACATCGACTTAGAGCAAAGGATAAACCCACTTCCAACAAGAAGATGTTTTTACCAGGCAGAAAGACAGCACAGGCAAAAAACTCTGCCAATGTTGCAAGTAGATAAAAGGTCTCAGAATTTTCCACTGCAAGAAAACTGAAAAACATAATCTAGCTTAAACTGTAATGTACTAACTTTTAGTGATTGCAGAATAGTAACATGAATATGGTAATGATAGTAGTTATGATAAGCTATAGATAAAAATTAAGGTACAGATTGGTTCTACTCTATTAAGATGTTCAGCAAAGAAAAGCCTATCATGCATTTGTAACCTCAGCTAGGGCTCTCCAGGCCTTCTGCAGCTGGAGCTGACAGCTGTAGGCACAGGCTCTGTCACCCATGACCCTGGACTGCTGTATCTTCTTGGTTAGAATAAACTGCATTTTGGAGAGGTGCCTGGAGTCCCACATCCCTCATTTTGTCTCTTACACCCTACCAAACATTATGTCCTGAAGCAAGTTTATTACTATATAGTCTTATGTGAGATAAGCGTTAATCTTGTAAACCAATCAGACCATAATCCTTGCCAGTAAGCACTTTGATGCCTTCAAATTTGTAGCAACCAAAAGCCCTCTTTTATAGAATATTGAAAAGAAGGATGCTCATTCAAATGACAAAAGGATTTATTTGCTGATGTCAGTCCTTCTCTGATGATTCACCCCACATCACGTATGCAAAAAAAAGTACGTATGTGCAGATATGTCAACACCTGCATGATCAAAATCTATTTCACAAACACTTGGTGTATCTTCCCAAAAGACACCAAGTTCTTCCAAAGCAGGTAAAGGATAATGACAGAAGTTTAAGGTCTGAAGTTATGTGCTAAAGTATTTAGGCAATTCCTGAAATACTTAGGAAGTTCCTGAATTCCACAGCACTCTTTGAAAAGGATACACTCTGGAGCAATTCTTGAAGAACTGTATCTTGTGAGAAGGTGCCCACATTAGAGGTGCTCATGAAAGTTTGTCTCCTGTGGGAGGGACCCTATGCTGGAGCAGGCATCAATACTGGAGAGTCTCGATAGAATCGAATTCAGAGAGGAAAAGAACCAACATTTTGCTTTCACTGGTTTTTCCTCACTGTGTCGATTCACAGAAGATGGATAACACATTAAAATTAGGTGGTACACCAGGAAACCTCTTATCCAAGGGAAAGAAATCTCTCAGTCTATCAGAACTAATAAATAATAGTGGAATGTAACCTTTACTGCCAAATTTGAGAGCTAATAATTTCCCCTTCCTCCCTGCCATTGCCTGCCATCTATACCCTAGCCTCCCCTGTTAAGTGATATTCCAGGATTAGCTGGACAACACTCACATTCTCTGTGCTCCAGGTATTGAAGTCTACATAAGATCAGACATCTACTAATGAGTTTTTCACTAATGAATCACAAAAACCTGTCCAGACAATCCCAACAAACCATTTATAGTCAAGGGCCTTTTGGCAGATGCTTGGTCCTTGGTTATGCACACCGCACTGTCACTCCAAGCACGTTCCTATTATCTACAAGTATATACTTTTCTCTTCCCCAGCCTGATGGAGAGAGGAAGCTTGATTGTCTCACTGGGAGAGAGGGTTAAGGGCTAGAATGATAATGTATGTTTCTGGGAATTACTTACTGAGGAGGAACTACCATACCGAAAAATCAGCTTTTCCTTTAGCTTTGAGAAAGAAGGTCTTCAGTCATGCCAGTCCTAACAGAGATAATATCAGAGTTTAGGTTCTGCTGTAGTCACACATTTGTCCTTCCAGAATGGTTTAAATATCATAGAGACGGTTTAAAAAACAGAAAATCTTTTTTTTTGGTAGCATTTTTGTCTAAATTTTCACCAAAGAAAGAAAGAATACTGTCATTCTTCAATTTTGAACAAAAATACATATTATGACGTTTAACACTGTTTATGTTGGCATTGAAAGAGTACACCATAAGAGAATTTGACCTTACTGCTAAATATTGGGGGATTTTTTTGCTTAAGCATCAAATTATTTTGAAAGCATACTAATTAGACCTAGTTATGAGTGTTGCATTAATTATAGAAATGTTATGCATCAGTAGTATGACTAGAAAGCTTTTAAATTATAAAATAAGGCTATACCCAAGAAATTAATTGCATAATCTATATTAATTCACTTACTATTTGAGTTACTAGGGGGTTTATTTTATAATTAAAAAGCTTTACAGGATAATACTCCTATGGATCATTTATACATATATATAGTGAGAACCTACATGAGTTAATTTACTGATAACCAAAATGACAGCATTTTCTACAGAACAAATTAGTCTAGTAAAATAATTAAAGCCTTCATTAATTATGTTGCACTGGTCAAAATAATGCTCTGTTAGCCCTTGACTCAGCAAAAACTTATTAGCTTTGTGTTTGTTGGCACTTCCATTCAGATTTTACTGATTAGTATTTCATTATAAAAAAAATGAATGAAAAATAGCTATTCATAAGCATATCTTGAGCTGAAAAGAAATTCTATGTGGTCTTTTTGAGGCAAATATGTGCTTCTGTGTTTTCCATCTCCTTCTGCCTTGCAAGAAGTAAGAGGAGCAAAGTAAGGGTAGATACAGCGACCATAGAGCTGCTCTAAGTTGGGCAGTTGAGATAAGTGTGGCCAAATAATTTGGTCAGAAAAATCCTATGGTGCATGCTCACTCAGCTCAACTACCTCTCCTGTGCCTGACTGGCAGTTACCTCAAATAACTTGCTGCCCTAAACATCACTGGCAGTACGGAATTTGTGACCAATCCACATGTTCCCAGAGGCATCAAGAGGCGATGGATGGGACTGAGACATCTTGTTCAAGATGCATTCAGATAAATTTGTTTTCTATAAATGAGGGTTTGTGTAAAAGGGATCCAAGTGACAGAACTCTCTATAAAACACACTCATATGTATGTCATTATTTAGGAATGGTGTTGCCCAATTTAGTACTCCCAAAAAAAGGAAAACCAAAAGCCTTTCTGCTCCTTCCTCTAGCGGCAGATGCAAAAGGCAGAGACTTTCGTGGGTTGAGACAAAAATGATTCTCTGGAAATGGGAATGAGATAGGAGAGGCCACAGTATCAGCCTAATCACAGTTTTGCTGTACTGGAAAGCATTACAAGGATATGCAGCATTTTTAATGAAGGAAGAAATCCTTCTTTGCATTCAAATATTGCAAAGAGTAAACACATTTTTTAATGCCACTTTAACCAAAAATGAACTTTGTTATTCCCATCATAGAAACTTTTTCCATTAAATTAATACTTTAAGTCATGTTTGTTTATAAATAGAACTAAGTTTTGTGGCAAGATAAAATGGGAAACAATGGTAGACATTAAGCCTCTACATTTTCTATGAAAATTTTTGTAATACAAAACAATGATAAAAAAAAAATTATCCCAAATTTGATTGGAAATGCTGCAATCCTAATTACACATTGACAATTTTCTCCAAAAGTTTTGTTTGCTACAGGCCTGATCACAGGTGCTGCATCACCAAGGTGAAAGATATTCCATGTACTGCAGGCAGTGTCTTTTGTACATGGGAAAAATGGGAAAGGTTACATTGGGGCTGTGATGTCCTAACCCAGGGCTGGAACCCCTTTCCCAGCCAAGACTCCTCACATTAAACTGATGGGTAACCCTCTCACAATCCTGAACTCAGATTCCAGGCAGGATATTGTTGGAAGGACATAAAATAGGAAGTAGGGATGAGAACCACATATCCCAAAAAATCAAACATGAAACAATGTGAAGGCATTAGAGGGGTAATTAAACTGGTACTGAAAGAGAAAAGGAATGAACCATTAAGGAGATGCAGGCAAAATCAGTCTGTTTCCCAGTTCCCTCTGTTGTTTTCTGTTCCTCTCAAGAGGGATGTATCTGCATTTGCTGTTAAAAATTGTAAGCATTCTAAGGACAGTGTGCTGTGCTACAGGCAAGAGTTTAGAGGCCACAGAAAACCATATTTTATGAGTTTATTGTTTATCCACATTTAACAAAACATTAGGAACAGGAAAAAGTGAGAAACAAAAGAGAAGTATCTGCCAGTGAACACAAACATTATATCAGGGCCCTAGAAGGTTTCTAGTGGAACTTATATAACTTTTAAAAATATGAGCCTTAAACTTCACAAATGAAATTAATTTCAAGTGCTATAAAAATATTTTTAGAGCAAACCAGGAATGAGAAAAATCCAGAGCTGGAACAAAATGCCTGAATGGAAGAGGCCCCTGCTGGTGAGCAGAGATTGGGCCCTCTCCAGCCTGTCATATCAGGACAACAGGACCAGGCACAAGTCCTCTTGTATAGTTGGATTTAGCCAAATAGGCTTGGGCAAGCAGAGGTAGAATGCCAGGAAACACACCAGCTAACATTGTCACCATTTACCTCATGATCCACAGGTTTGTTCAAGAGCAGCAAAGACCGAAACACTAATTTGAGAATTCATCCTACCACAAGTATGAAACGCAGACTTTGAATTTCCAGTATCTCTGCCAGCTGGCAACAAAGAGAATTCAAGATGCAAAATGCATTATGGAAATCAGATAAAGTTAAAAGGAGGAAAAAAGAGGCTTTCTACTTGAAAAGGAAAGAAAAACTTATTGAGTTTTAATGTGGAACATTTTATAGTCCCACTACTAGGAGAAAGTAAGTCATTTTCAGTGACTTGTCACTTTTTCAAATAGAAGGAAGCTTGCAAAGCTGATATATTTATAGGAGAAAAGATCTGGAAAGAAACACTGACCAATTGCAAACATGTAAGGGAGGACAATTGCAAATACTGACCAAAATAAAACTCTTAAGAATTTTTAAAAATATTCTCAACTTTCATATGACTAAAAATGTTAACCCCACAAACACTTTTAATTGCTGTGCCTTTGGTTTTCCTTTCAGTTCTTTATCAGTTTTCCTGCTGCTCAAAGCATTCAACCCCACTTTGAATAAGTGTTCAGCGTTGAGCTCCACATAACATAAACAGGATATAAAAATGTTTGAATATGTCCCAAGGTGGGCAAGAAAGATGGTTAAAAGAGTAGAGGGTATGACTTTGTTCAGATTACAGAAAAGGAGGCTGAGTCATCAACTCATGGCTCTCTACAATTTCCTCATGATGGGGAGCAGAGATGGAGGTGCCAATCTCTTTCTCTGGTGTCTGGTAGCAGAACATAAAGGAATGTTAAAGCTGAATCAGGGGATTTCAGATTGGGTATTAGGAAAAAGGTCTTTACTGAGAGTATTATCAAGCAATGGAACCGCTCCCTGCGGGACAGGTCATGGCCTCAAGCCTGTCAGTTTTCAGGAAGCATTTGGGCAGTGCTCTAAGACATGTGGTTGATTGCCCTGTGTGGAGTTAGGAGGTGGACTCAATGATCATAACGGGTCCCTTCCAGCTCAGCATATTCTTCAAGTTCTTCAGAAATTTTTCTTCAATTCCAAAAAACTAGAGGACATGTTTTCCCCCTTAATAGCTGTGTGAAAATCAAGCTGCAGTCATATCCTTTACTTACTCTTCCTTATATGGCATGCCATCCAAAACTACAAAAAACTGTTAATGTGTTTCAAAGGTATTTTAAATTCTTGATTCAACTGACATAAATCAAAACTTAATGAAAACATGGATGCAAGTTTCTTTCCAATAAAATCTTGCGCTACAAAAAAAAATGTGACAACACTCATAAGACACAAATGCTGTCTTCCTAAGTTGTTTTGAAATATTTTTCTTCTATCTCAGAAAAGCCTGACCTCTGAACAAAGTCTGCAGGAACTGTGGTCAATATTCTCAGGTATATTCAGCATGCAGCACTGTAGAAAGTGAATTATCAAGCAGAGCAATCATTTTTTTCCTCTTGAGCAAAAAACAGAGCTTCGTCCTGTCAGTTAACAGGTAGGATAGGTAACACTATGAACTAATAAATCCATGCTAATGGGCTGCTGTAATAATTATTAATTTTTTTTCAAAAAAATTCTCCTGTTACTTGTTATTTTGCAAAGCTTCTCAGAAACACTCAGCTAGTAGTAAATGAAGAGAAAGATAAAAAGAAAACAGAATTAATTGCTTTGACAGGTTGCAAAAATAGCACATACATATTCCTTCACGGGTAGGTTCTTAGGTTCATACAATTTTCCTGTCTCCAGACAAACACTTCATTCAAATAATGTTATGTAACATTACAGAAATTTATGATGCTTCATTATTCAGTAGCACAATTTTAATTCTTTATTAACCGTATTAGTTTTTTTACATTATTGTACATGTCTTTTTCTTTTTTTTTTTTCATATTTTTCCACATTGTTCTATGTGCATAACACACTTTTCCCTATTGGAAACAGTGGTGGGATTTTAATTTTTTTTTTTTTTACTTTTTAATCCTACTTCCAGAAAGTTACATATTATTACAAATACAATTTGTTAAAAAAATTTAAAAAAAAACAATAGGAAGATTATTTTCCATAAGAGGGTAGAGAGTTCCAAGAGTCATCTGTTTTTATACCCATCTTCAATTTTTATCTTTGAAAAAATTTGAAATTATGAATTCACCTTTTTCTTCAAAGCAGGAGCTGAGGCATACCAAACTAAATTATCATTTCCATGTGGAAGATTTAAAATTACATTATGCAGTGGTCAATGGAGTGGAACAGCAGTTCTGCAAGCTGATTCTAAATCTACCTGTGATGCTAAAAAGATCAAGTATTTTTAATGCTTTATCTTCATTCCCACACTTGTTAAGTCATCCAGGAAATCATTGTCATCCAAATGTTAATTTGTACATTCATAGCAGGGCAATAATGAAAATTAATCTGATTTTTTCCTAAAGTAAAAATTTACATGATGAGGAAGATAGAAGAAATTCATGCAATAATTACAATGAGTTTTAGATTTTTCATACTCTTCTGAAGAATTATTTTTTAAAAATATAATTTCCTAAACTATTCAAATGGTGGATAAGTGTATTCAAATGCAGGTAATATATTTCATAAAACATGGGGACAATCAAGGTGTTTATGTAGGAGATTAAAAATCAATATTCCTGCGTGTCCTTCTGGACCAGCTGTCAATGTTTCATTTTTTGGCAATTAAAGAAGCTTTATGTTGACATCATTCTTAGCACTGCAAAGTTACAGTTATTTATGCATAATGAATAATTGAAATATATTTGGATGAGCCAAAAAGATAGAAGTAGCAATGTTACTTGTTTACATTTCACATATATTTTTACAAGATGCAAAGAAAGTGCAAACTATGCTGGTCCACCTTCCAATTCTTCCCATTAGTCTTATTTATCACTAGTCCTTTAGGAGGACTGTCTTTTCTAACAAACTGTCTGAATAAAAGGTTTTTACAGATATAAATCCTGGTACTGAACTCAGTTAATATAGCTATTCACACAATTTTCTTTAAAACCTTTCTAATTCAGCAGTATATAGCTCATTTCCTTCATACCCGGAGTTGTAAATTACCTGAAGAAATTTCTTACTGAAAATGACAGTAACTGCTAATATAAAATCAGTTTAAAGCCTTCTCTGAGAAGGTTCTGCTTCTTCCTTGAATATAAGGCAAATGCCAGCTGTGATTATCTCATTCACCTTCCTAAAGGCTAAAGTTGCCTTAGGTGACAGCCAAATTCTTCCTGCTTATCTGTGGGACTTGCATCTTACTCCATAACACGCTTATTTTCCCACACTGACAAGTTGTTGACTCACTGGGGCAGAATGAGAAGGGAATGTGGCGATCACGCATCAATCACCTTCCATCACATTCCCTGGCCCAAATGTCAGTGACGGGACAAACTTGCTTTGACAGGCATCCTGTCTGGACAAACAGCTTGTCAGTTTTCTAATAGGATTCACCGTAAGCTTCACAACCTGAGTCGCTTCACATACTCCCTGGGGAAAATGGGTCAAATTGAATGAATAGAGAAGGCGTGGGAAGGGTGGGGTGGTGTCATTTTGGCAATTTTACAGTAAATTACAACTTTCAGAACTTTACTTTTGAAAATTATTTTGCTGTAACAAAAAAAGAGAAGAATTGCAAATTTAATACTGATATTAACCAACTGCTGTTATGGTAACTTCTTCTTTTAGCAAAAGCATGGCTCAGGAGATATCCCTGATACTGAGGTCATGCCCCTTATTTAGGGGACAAGCAACTTTGAAAAGAATTTACATGAAGAAACTAAGAAAATAACATTTCCTATAGCAATCAATGCCCTCAATACTCATCACAGTCACATTTGAGGGGTCAATTCAACTCAAGGTATGTTTTCAGACCAAGGATCTTTGCTCATTAGAGAAGTACATATTGGAGTACAAGAAAATATAATGCAGAACTATCATATTTTCTTATTAAATGCAATACAAAAAGAACGACTTGTTTTGCACAGGGACACGCTTTATTTCTGCATTGGGATTTTAATAAGAAAAAACCAAACACATAGTACTATATTCCAGCCAAAAGCTAAGATTTATATCCTTGAAAAAGCATAAATAAGAAATGTTTTAGAAAACAGTGCAACTTTTTAAATGAAACCTAAAAATTATTTCATCTCAGTTTTATATTGATCCTCTCATAATTATAAACACTGAACTTTTAGAAAAATCTAACAATGACAGTAAGACATTTCAAGTAAGCATAAATCAAAAAATGTTAATTATAAATTTAATCCTTGAAATTTTTTTTTGATTCTGAGTCATACATAAATGGACAATTACATAGACAATTTGAATGCCTAGAAATTTGGATTCGTTTACTAAGAGGGTTGTAAGTGAGGTTGTTGCCAGAATGCAAATTCTGTAAATAAAAAGTCAATTTCAAGGTAAGCATAATTACACATGCAGTATTTATGCAGTAAATTTGCATAAAATCTTACATAAATAATTTTGCTTATTAACAAACAAGCTCAACACTAATAATCATTACTTAATCCTTCACAGGTCCCTGGGTGTTGACACAGAATTGTGCAGCTCACATTGCAGGAGCAGAGTCCGAGCATAACGTTGAGAGCAGCTCAGAACCCTGATGCTGCACGGTGTTTCCCCTCTATGCCATTTGGCCTTTGTGGTTCCATTCCTTACTCTGCACAAGGTATCTGCTGCCCTTTGCCCACTCTGGGGCTTACACCTTATGTCTACAGGCATTTCCCACTCACATCAATGCCTCCATTTTCAAAGACAGACAATCTTGAATCACTGAAAAATTCCATATATTAACTCCAATTCCCCCCACCCTCCCACTGCTACTATTTCCTTTCAAAGGGAGACCAGCTATAGCAGGAAATTAAACAAAGTTCTTGGGAAAAAAAACAGCTAAGATAATGAAAACTGTATACTGATATTTTTCAAATTACTCTTGTAAATGAAGTGTTTGCTTTAAAACATCCAAAAAATCTAATATCCAGCATCTTAGTATAAAGAACGAAGTACAAATCAAAGCGGAAAAAAAATGCACCCTCACACATCAGGGAAAAAAATACATGCAGATAATGGAATGATTTCAGAACATGCACATAACCCAGAATAAATTTGAAGCTGCTATGATTCATTGACACAAAAATTTATTTTTCTGGAAACAATCTTAATAATTTTACTATTGATTTGTCACAAGCAAAATATTCTGAAAACAGATGGTGCATCATAAAACAGCTCTATAAAAGAGATGTATTCAAGTTTGGATACAAATTTAGCATAGAAAAAACACAACAAAAATTGTAGAGTGATCCAGAATCTCATCATGTATCACCACTTAGTGAACACTAGCAGTAGCAATGACAAAAATGTTCACTTTTGTGTGAACTCAGTTGATTGGATAGGGGAAGGCCAGAGAATGTGAATGTGAGGATCTGATCATGTGAGGACATGTTGATGTAAAATATTATAATTTGCTGGGAGCTTTGCCCATGACAAGCTCCCAAAATTCCATGTTCTTGCATTATAAAATGCAACTTTTCAAGGAAATAGTCTGGTTTCCTATCAGCAAATCTTAGTACACAAAGTCATCCACCAAAATAGAAGTCTCCAAGGACTAAATGGCAATTTAGTTAATTCCTAACTCTTGTTAGGAATATTTTGAGTCTAGTTTTGCAATTATTGTTTCATAGGCTGATTATTAAGAATTTTGACCTAATCTGTAGAGTATCCAAGTGATTAAAAGTCTAGTTAACTAGAAATTCTGGTTAATTGAAAGCTATGGTAATTGGCAAAAGTTCTGTGCAACAGTAATCTACACTAACTATTGCTGTAGATAAAAATAAGCTTTGCTCACTGCTAAAATATCTATTTAATAATAAAACTCTCATTGCAACTACAGTCATGTGGCCAGTCCTCATTCTAATAGGGAGCCCTAAAACATGTATGGATGTTATGTAAAACGTATATATGTGTATATAGCACAAATAGCATATATAAATAAGTTTTACATAAAGGATATAGATATATAGATATATAGATGTGTGTGTGTGCATATAAATATTTATCTAAAAACATATATAGAGATATGCTTTATATACACATATGCATACATATGTTAAAGTGTTCTCTATTTGTTCTGCCACCACAAGGTTCGGTTACTTTCTGAAACAACAGATCAGAGTATGCAGCTCATAAAGAAAATTGGCTTAAAATTGTAAGTTTTCTTATAGTTGTTTAAGTCAAGTCTATGGCATTCAGTCCAAGCCCTGACTCTACACATCAATGAAAATAAAATTTCTAGGTATAAGCAAGTATTGTTCTAGTGTTTATGAAATGGCCAAGAAAACTCTGGTGCCAACGTATTTAATTTTTAATTGGGATAAATGTTATGCATCTACCAAGAACAGACTTAAGTTGCGGGCAGGCACTTAAGAAAGGTAGATGGAAGAACAGACTAAAACTGAGGGAGGGAGGGGAAAGGGAAGACAGATGTGCAGGCAGAGAAGGTTGTGGCTATAGGCTGGTGATAGGGAAGGCTGAGAAGCTTTGGGATGAGTGGAGCCTTCTAACACCATTGAGTCCCTAGGGAATGCAGGGACTTTTTTTAAAAGAAAAGCAAATACAGTAATATGTCATTGCTCCCAGCACTGACTACTAACAGTGGGAGACCAGTTTCACAGAACTGATTTTCAGAGGATCTTCATTTTGATGAGATCTTTTTCATTCCTTCCCTGTAGGATAGAATTATAAGATGCAAAATCTTGCACCTCAGCAGGTTTGTTCTGTCACTAATGAGATAGAAGGGAAAACCCTGTCAAGACTAATACCTAAAATGAAAATGATACAGTACTCTGCATGACAGCTTGCCTTTAAGATGTAAGGCATGTTTTATTTTCTCTCTTGTTCTCTCCCCATCAAATTCATTGTCTATCTTACTTAGGATTATGGTAAAAAATGAAAAAAATCAATTGAGTTTAAGGAACCTTTAAACTTCCAGACAGTTTTAGCTTTGAATTGGTAACAGTCCTTTTCCTTTTACTGTTCTATACATGACATGACCACACAATCCAAGTAAAAACTTGAATTAAATCTCAGCCAGAAGTCCTGTAGAAAACTTTCTTTATATAAGATTTGCAAAATTTTTTCAAATCTGTGAGATACATATATTTTGTCCTTATCTTGGAAAACCAAGAGTAAGACTCTAATGGCTTCATACAGCAAAAAACACCTATACACAAGCTGCTAACAGTATCCATTCTAATGTAAAAAAGAATAAATGCTATGCTTTATATGGTGTGTATATATACATATTACCCACATATGCACTATATATATATCTCTCTCTCTCTATCTATCTACCTATATATATATATATATATATATATCTGCAGTATATATGGTTTCTGTACCATTCCTACCATTCCTAGAAATTATTATTTTAAGTAGAAATTCATATTGTAAGTATTATTTTAATTCCTAGAAATTATTATTTTAAGTATGAATCTAAGCATTTAAAAGTAGCATTTTTCTAAGATATTTTAACTACTAAAATCTAGGAACAGACCTCACCTAGAGAAAAAGCTAGGGTGTTTGCAGGTGTTTTATGATTGTGTGTAGTATTCTGTAAGAAGTGTAGATTTGGAATAATGTGCAGAACTGGCATGAAATGCTTTCAAAACAACTTCTATCAAATATATTTATTAATTTTATTAACTGCTCTTATATTCAGTGTTTGTCAACAATTAAAGAGGAAAAATCAAATTACAGCTTCAAGTAAAGGATGCAGTTAAACAACAGCTCCACAGTTAGGAACACTGCAAATCCATATCTGAACAATGACAGAAATCAATTTTATTCCAATACTGTTTTAGTTTATTAAGCACTTAAATATGCAATGTAAGAGTATTAGAGATAAAAATCTACTTTAGTAAGCAAGAAAAGCCAGGTGAAAGGCATGGACCTGTCCCAGCCTGAACTCATGTGAGTGGCTAGAAAAGAATCTGGAATCAGGTAGGACTCACAGATGGTGGAAGCAGGTTAAGGTATGCGCTTGTACCAACAGAGAGAAAGAAAGACATAATGTTCAATAAATCATAGTCAATATAGCCTACAAAAAGTAAGTATGGAAAATGATTTGGCAAAACTTTTGCATCTATCTGTTCGTATATTGTCTTGTCCAGAAGAACAAAACACAAAACCAGACATGAAATCTTTGGATTGTATGTGCTGTTGAGTATTATGAATACATGAAAAGTGAAGAAAATAGAATGTTATGAAACAAAACTTTATCTAACCTTTCATTTAATTTTCAAATCCTTTGATAGGCCTTAGAAATGTCACGGGAAACTTGGCATTTTCTGTTTATTACTTAATGGCTTTTCCTGGCTTCAAAAATGCAGCTTAATGAAGCTCTAACATTTGTAGGCTCTAAGATCTTTATTTGTGTGAATTTATTGCATTTATAAATTATATGAAAATAAAGAAAGTCTCCTCAAACTACCCATGCTCTAACAGAATGGGTAGTTATTCTTGAACAAAGGCACAGTAAAAGGCTTTAAATGATAAAAAGAGCTGAGTCTGTCAAAAAATATTGCAGGGAGATAAAGACCCTGTAAATTTATGTCAATAGGAAAGCCTCTCCAGGGAACTGTTAAGTATTACTGTGGTCCAGGGAAGGTGCTTCACATGACAGCCAAGCAATGTGCTACTGGTGTGCAAACACTTGTTCTGGCTGGGATTTTTCTTTGCAGTAAGAAAATAGACATGAAGGATAAACAAATATCTCAGTTTTGCTGCTTATAATTTCTTTGGCACTACATCATAATGCCCGTAGCAATGGAATATAATGCTTGTATTGACTCCAGTGACATAATGAGGAATAGGTAAATCCTTTGCTACTTCTAGGTAGTAGAAGTAAATCAAGTAAGCATCTATAAATAATTTCAGATTAAAGGCTACATAATTTTGGTGCAGTTCCAAATTCCTGGATATGGTGGATTTCTTGGATTTCACGCAGAAGAGTAAAAAATGTCTCACAATTCACTTGGACATACTGAAATAATGTAGGCATTTTAATTCTACAGGTCTGCCTCTAATTTAATGTGTGATTTCATTCTTTAATTGCTGAGAACCAGAAAAACTATGCTTCTCATTCCACAGTAGAACATGAATGAGTTAGATAGGATGTTGTGTAAAGAAAGGAATGCATCTGATCTTTGCTCATAGCATCTTTTTTTTTTCATTCCAGTTGATATCGTAATAGGTTGTGATCTTACTTTAGGCAAACACAGTCTTTATCGAGAGACCTCCATGATTATTGTTGTTAATGCAAAGCAAGTTTCATGTATTGGCTACAAAATTTCTGTTAAAAACATTTTCTAAGAAAAAGTAGCCATGATAAGAAATACTTATCCAATAATATTTTCAGCCTGTCCTTATGTATATTTATTTGTAAGGGCAGAGAAAATGTTTAGTAGGAAGAAAAGCTATCTCTTAGGTAAAAACCCTGGAGAACCTTAGTCACTGTCAACCCTGACAGATGAAAAATCTATCCCTTTTAAGTGAATTTAGCACAGAAACTTGTGCAATTTTTTTTATCATTTATCCCCTGATTCTTCCCAAATGTATGCCTGAATCCTGAGAACATGAGTAACCTAGGATTGAATAAACAATCTTTTACACTTATTATCAAATTGAAACAAAACTAAAACTTCAGTTAGCACACTCCTCATATGGGGAAGCAAAGTGCAGGTAACTATATTAAAAAAAAATCTGAATGTTCAAAATATATTAACCACTTTCTTTCAGTCCTCACTCCTCTAAAAGGTGTGCACAAGCTGTCAAACAGGTTTTTGGTAATTATTTGGCCATGATGCAGTAGCACATGTACAGTAACAAAATTTGTGGTTTTTTTTAAATGTTTGTTTGGTTGGTTTAAGAGTATCTATATGTAATTTACTCTTAACTTATAAACTTCTGTGTTCTGTGTATAAAATGCAGGGAATTCTGAAAAAAGACAGCCATCAGTCTTCTGGCCCAGTATATAAAAGCCAGTGAGTCTTCATCAATGAATGGAACAATTTCACATAATCACGGAACGACAGAGCGGTTCAAGCCAAGAGGTGTGTAAATTCAAGACCAATGTAATTCCATCTGATACAGGGCAGAGTCCTTCCTGGTCAGTGCCTCACTCAGAAGGAGCAGACAGTGATACACAATTCTAAATGTCCAGTTTGTTCTATGAGAAGACCCAAAACAAGACCAGTTTAAGTTCAATGGCCAGTTAATGTAATAGTTTTTTCCTATGACGATTTCTTTAAGTTACAGCTTTAAAGCTCCTATAATGGAAAAATATAGACCAAGGAAAACAGAGAATCTTGATGCTCCTTCTTCCAATAGTAATTAAGTTGATTTCACTGAAAGGGAAAAAAACATAATAGTAAAGAAATAAAACCATGTCATCTTGTTATTCTTGTGAAAGAAAATGAAATAGCAAAATTAGTTTTTACTTTAATTTTCAGTTGAAAAATATTTCTATATTAATTTATGTACCTTTCACCCAAATAATCTCTCTCTTAGAGATTTTTTTGATATTTTTATACCATATTTCCTATTACTAGGAATCCCTACCAAGAGTTATACTTTGTTTAATATTGACCTAAAAATAGTGCAGTAATTTAATCTCTAGGCAAACAAAATGGGTAGCATAAATATTTTTTCTTGATGTTAAATGTTCAACAGTTCCCTTTCAAGAACTCATCAATCACTCTAACTCAAAACCAGTTTAAGCAGTTGGGCATCAAAACATTTAAGGTCCATTTATTGCTTATTACTTTAGCTATGTTTGACTGAACAGTCACATTAGAATTACTATGGGAAAGATATGGTCGTTTCCTCTTTCTTGCACTGGTGCACATCTGATTGCTGCTAAAAAAAAAACCAGGCACAGCAGACAATTACTCACTTTTTCATTTTGTTTTTCTTTCGCTGTTTAGCCTCCTGAGATGGTTCACAGTAGGATCAAATAAGAAGCAGCTGAGTTGCTCATAAAACACAGCCACATTTATGGGAATATTAAGCAGAAACCAAGGAGCAAAGAGTATTTTATTTTTTTATTATGGTAACAGAAACATTCCCGCAAAGCTAAAGCTTGCTGTGATTTTTATCAAATCTCCTTTACTTGGGGAATCATCTTTGACCAGGAACATGGCCACCAAACTCATGTGAAAAGCTATCCCTCCCACCGTGAGGAAAGTTTGGAAGCCGAGTTCTTCCACTGGAATACAAGAATACAACTGAAATATCTTGTCCTAGAATTCTACACATCACTGCCACCTCTTCAACACTTCTACAGCATCACAGTGACAGAAGTGTTTTACCTAAATCAGAGCAATATAAACACAAAAACAACTGGTTAGAGTCTCACTTACATTAATACATCATCATGAAATGCAAAAATGCCTCACCATTATATTCAAACACTCGGAAAGTTACTATTCAGTCAATAAAAGCTTAATATGGGGATAGGGTTTGTCATCAAAGCCCAATGTGCTAATATGTCTCTAGTCAGCTGTCCTCACAGCCTCTTTCCATTCACTTCATGCAACCACAGCTCCCAGAAATGTGGATCTGCTTGCTACTGATACTCTTCCCACCCTACATGGGAGCTACTAATTTTAAGGCTAAGCATGAGAAATTTAAATAAACATATGCTCCTTTTATAGCACTAAGTATAGTGATCCCAAAAATAATCTTTTCAGAGCATTGTCTACTTTGTGAAAATATAGCTCCATCATCATCATCATCATCATCACTCTAAATGATTTGAAAAATAAAAATATAATCTGAATAAGACTAAAAAAGAAGATGAGAATAGTAATAACATTTTTCTGATAAAATGTAAGAAGCTGTTTTAAATGATGAAAAAAATCATAAATATCTTCATTTGAGAAAGGATATATTTATCAATTTCAAATAAAAGAATACTTAACCTACTATATATAAACTAACTTTTAGTGTAAACACAGCTGGAGGCGTTTATTTTTGTGTTGCTGTCTTTTAACCAATATCTCATTGAATAAAAAATAATTATACTTACAGAAAAGTCAAAAATATTTATTCTATTTGTATGCATCTCATTTTTGCACTTAGAATTTCTAATTAGCCCTAAAGTTTTTTTTTAAATCTGTTTGATTTTTGCTATTTCCTAATTGGCACTATTGATCGAATCCAGATTTGGGGAGTCCTGCTTGCTTGATGTGCCTGATACAAAGATTTGATGTATGTAGAAGCACGTTGGCATGTACTGCACACTGCTCTAAAGGCTGGATACAGCACTACAGACTGTGTTGATACTTTATTGAATACTAAAACACCCAGCAAGGTCACTCCCAATATCAATGAACAGAGTAATTTCATAAGGTATAACCATTACATAAAATGGATTCTGAATGTTTCAAGAAAGAGACCTCTGTTTTCCTTCCCACCACTGAAAAAAATCCTGAGTAGTTTAATGTGTCAGCTTTTGACTATCCAAAGGCAAAACATGCATCCCTGACAAGCATCTTGGTCCTAATGCCCAAGGAGGAGTTTAAAACCAGGTGTTCCTCTGCTTACAAATCCTGTAAGGGGATCCTTTATGGTATCATGCCTACAAAGTCAGGCTCCACACACAATACTTGTGGTATTTTGGCACCAAACAGCCCAAAAACCACTTCATTCCTTGGCGAAAGTTGTTCCGCTCTTTTTTTCAGCCTAACGGAAAGGTTGTGCATTATCCAGTTAAATGTTTTTGCACAGAGAGGCAGACCCAAGGGTCACTGCAGACAGGCACATTTCCCTTACTATTTCAGCAGCACTATGTTTACAGCACATGGCACTGGCAGTGATGATTTCTCGCTCATTCCTTACAGTCAGAGGAAAGATCAAGGGGATCCCAGACTCACAAGCTCATCATGGCACAGCTGAAGATCCTCATGTCAGCTCCATGGCACAGATGAAGATCCTCAATTTTACTCGTGGCTGATACCCAGCTCAGATCTCCACCCTCATTCTCCCTGACTTTATCAGAAACACTCCAGGGCTCTGACTCTCATGCCTTCTGCTTTCTCAGAAAGCACTGTTGTTTCCTACTCCTATGTACAGGTTGGATTTCTCAGTAGAGAGGTGCAAGGTGAGTCTTGGTACTGAGACAAAGCAGGGGAAAAATGGTAACAGCTTCTGCTGAAGAGGTTAATAATTTCCATAAAAGGTATAGGTGAAAGTGTTTGGTCCAGTTATTTTAAGGCAAAAAACATATATATTGACATTCTTTAACGTTACACATTCCAAAGCCAGCCAGTGGCCTAGACAAATATTTTATAAGCATGTGTGAAGAAAATGAGTGATCCAAAATGTTTCTACCCGCACTTTAATGTTGATACCCAGATAAATCAATTCTTTCTTTCAGCCCACAAGGCCACTACTTCTGAGTGCAGAGCTGCCCATCTGCAAACTGAGCAGGACAACAAAAAAGATGCTGATATGCTTAATCCATCAATATTACAGAACCAAGGGATGAAAACCAGAAATATCAATGAGACAAATGCTTATCAGACGAATCCTACCAGTCTTATTTTATCCAACCTGCTTGCCAGGCTGTGTCTTACAAAAGCTGGGGAGAAAACTACCCCCCTGCTCTGCCCAGCCTGCTCTCCAGTGCAGCATTATCAAAAACTCTAGGTGACTTCTGTCAGAAGGCTTTGTCCAGAGGGGTTTTCTAAAGTTTATAACTCAGAAGACCAAGAGAATTCAGTGGAATGAGAGTAAGAGTGATGTGAAGATCCCCACACTAAGAGGATATGCTATACAGGGAATAGATGTGGTTTGAAATAATTTTATTTTTCTTCTGTCTTTTCTAGAGGTCATTGTTTTCTGTTTCAAAAGCTCCCCTTCAAAAAAAAATATACATATAGTGGGGTTCTGGCTCACTAATGCAGCAACATCATACACCTTTTTAGAGGTTTTTATTGATGGCTCTTTCAGATAAAAATTAATATATCTGAACTGCTTTCACATTTAATGTTTAATTTTTATTTATTTATTATGGTCTATTTGGGAAAAATTTGCATAAATTACAGACTTTATTATACATGTATATTTTGGGATCTTTTAAAATATGTTCTTCATCCCTTTTTAAGGCTTTAAATATACTAACATGCTAGTTGGACTAAAGAGGTTTACAGGAAGTGGGGGTTTTGACTAATTAAATATTTCATCCTATAAGACTGATTTATTTAGCTCTAATCAGTTTGACTAAAATCACTGGAGTCAGGGTTAAGCAGCAATTGCTGCATTTGTTATGCAATGAATAGCACATCACACAAATATGAATTGGATGGAAAAGATATCATGGATAAATCACAGCTAGGAGCTGACATTGTGTCTGGCTCTGTTCTTTAAAAAATAAAAAAAGGAGAGGGGAAGGAGAAAGGAGAATGAGAAGGGGGACAGGGAAGGGAAGGGAAGGGAAGGGAAGGGAAGGGAAGGGAAGGGAAGGGAAGGGAAGGGAAGGGAAGGGAAGGGAAGGGAAGGGAAGGGAAGGGAAGGGAAGGGAAGGGAAGGGAAGGGAAGGGAAGGGAAGGGAAGGGAAGGGAAGGGAAGGGAAGGGAAGGGAAGGGAAGGGAAGGGAAGGGAAGGGAAGGGAAGGGAAGGGAAGGGAAGGGAAGGGAAGGGAAGGGAAGGGAAGGGAAGGGAAGGGAAGGGAAGGGAAGGGAAGGGAAGGGAAGGGAAGGGAAGGGAAGGGAAGGGAAGGGAAGGGAAGGGAAGGGGAGGGGAGGGGAGGGGAGGGAAAGGGCATAGTTTCTGCTAAATCCTAAAATGATTGTTTCTTTTATTTTTTCTCTCAATGAATAGATATATGCATAAATGTATTCTTGCAGCTCCCTAGTCCCTGTTCTTTGGCTGCTCTTCAAGGCAAAGAATAAATATATTTGGCTGTCTAAATTTATTCTTATCCTGAGCTCCAGAGTTAAAGTTCGAGACATAAATATGTTTCTAAAATTTAACACTTCCTTATTATTATTAACTTTCAGTATATTTCTCAATGTTTCTGAGATTTATATAAATGCTGAAGCTCTTTTTTAATGTTAATCTAAATTTTTAGCCTCAGTGAATCCATTTGGCATATTTTATACAGATAAATGACAATAAGGGAGTCCTGCAGATTAAAAAATATTTTTTCTTTTTTTTATGAGTACAGATTTTAAAGCCAGAAGGGGCCATTATAATCTTCTAAACTTTCTGCATTTATGAAGCCCATAGTGATTTGCACAGCTTCTTTTCTGAATAATAGAATCTTTTAAATCAGTCTTAATTAAAAAAAATCTCCAGAGATAAAGAATACACCATACTTTCTATTTCTTGACTTATGAATTTTGGTGCAGTTTTCATTCCTCGCTCAGAATTTTAATTGCAGTAATTGTGCTCCACATTTATATGTCTGCTTCATATGGTACAAAGGACTGCTTCCTTCTTCTGCCTTATATTTTAAGAAATCCCTAAGAAGATCTCGTCTATCAAACACAAAAGCCAAAGTTTTACTTTTTTCCATTCCAAATTAAAGGTTCCAAATTAACAAAATATTTACACATTTTTTATTGAATCACAGCCTTTGTGTTTGCTTGAATTCAGCTTTGTTGTTGATTGTGTTAGAATTTATCTATGGGTTTTTCTTTGTTTACCTTTTGACTTTTCCAAGTCAAAGGGAATATGACCTAAAAAGCACTAATTTTAGTGTGCCAAAAATTACTTCAGAATTTTATAAATAAAATCAAGACAACTTCTTTTCAGGTATTATCTGGCAAACGCATAATTACAGTATCTCTAAATACTGTGTATTTCCATCTTATCTGACTCTCTAGAATATATTAGGAGAAAATACCCAGGCAAAAATATGCAAAGTTCTTGTGCACAAGCAAAGTTTTCAGGACCAGAAAATAAGTGAAAAAAAAATCTCAGCTTCAGTGACAAAATCTCAGCATGTTTCCTTATTTTTACAGATGTTACCTACATTTGTTATCTCTATTGATGGCACATTTCTTGCTTCCATGCATCTTCTAACAAAACAGTTGACCTCCATTAAAAAAAAACGGTAAAAGTAGCCATAGATAAGATAACTGAAAGTTTAAGCTTTGCTTCCAGTCCAGAGCAAGTTGCTCATGTTAACATAATAAAATTTCAAGGAGAAAAGGTGGCCTGTGATGCAAATGTCCTTATAATATAAATCTGATCCCAGATTACGTTCAGCTTTTGAAAGTCTATTTTCTAGCTTCATATGTCATAATACAGGAATAATCCGATAAACACATAGGATACTTTTTATTTTAAAAATAGTGTCTGAATTTTTAGCTCAGTCACACAGAAATTAAAGTTTAGTCTTTGTGCAGCTTTATACTCCAAAGCGAGCTGAAATATCCTAAAGCAGCTATGGAATTGTAAATACCATTCCTTCAAGAACAATCTAATTTTCAATAGCTCTTATTCTCAGAATATCCCACTATGATATTATCATTCCATGATGAAAGGATGACCTTAAGCCCCAGAAATATGAATAGAACATCTGCTTTGTCATCTGATCACCGTCCGTGTCAATGGCCCAGTGTTGGGTTCGGTGTTGCTGATGGGACTGTCCTTTAAGTGATAAGGCACAGCTTGCTCCTGCTGGCTGTGGGCTGCTCAGATGTGTTCAGTGCTGTGTGATTTCCTTGGTTAAGGATGAACCTCAACACACAACAGCCTTTGCACTGGCAAGCTGCCTCTCTAACCCTTCTGATGGCATCTCTCTAACATGCTGGCTTCATGGCACTTCTGGAGCATAAGATAAAAAACAAGTGGAGTTGCCACTGTCTTGACTTCAGAAATCAACACTGGCTCTGTTTCTGGGAGGTGGTTGGTGTAGGGTTTGGGTTTGGGGTTTGGTTGGTGGGAGGTTTTTTGGGGGTTGGGAGGGGTTGCTTGGGGTTTTTTTTTGAAGGTGGTGTGTTTTGTGTTGTTTGGGGTTTTTTAGAGAAAATGGTACTTCTATTTTATAGTTTTCTGAAATTTGTGACTGGGAATTGATCCAAACAAATAAACAAACAAAAAACAAAACAAAAAAAGCCTGAGCTATCAAATGGTCTTCTTCCTTCTTGTAGCTGAAAAATAAGACTTTTTATACATAAAGTTTTATTGTTGATGACAAATGAGTCATTATGGTAATACTTCAGATACAACTGAAAAAATAAGGGGGAAAACAAATAGAAAAGTAAGAAGCCTTTCTACAAGCAAACAACTTATTTTTTGTTTTATTTTCTTTTGAAGAAGGTACTTTGAGGATTAATCTGACAGCAGATAGAGTTAAGATGCCATATAAACATAAACATGAAATATTTTCTAAAGGTTTTAAAAGGAATTTAATCTAATTGTTCTTGAAATTTATTACATATTGGATTTGCATTCTGACTCCAAATGAGCAGCTTATTTTTAATTCATTGGATTCATCTATGCTTTTGTATTTTTAATGTGAAGAGTAGAACAGAAAAGATTCAGTACAAGCAGATGCCAGTTTTAATATAATGTTCTCCTACTTTGGGGACTTCACTAGCTGTGTGGGTTACCCAGTAAGGCCACTCAGACTTTATAATTGACAGTAAATAATGCTCTTGCAGTCATCTACTTCCATTTGCTAAAGGAAGGCAAGCCATAATAAAACCAAGTCAATTTGAAGTACTAGAAAACAAATGAAATACTTTAGATATATCAAATTACTGTTCAGGAGCAAAACTGAAACCCCCTAATAGAAAGCTGATTTTTGAAATTCATATATTTCTTAGCATAGAGACCTAAACGTAATTTGTAGAATGACAACCAAAAGCTCAAGAAGGATGAAAACTGCATGAAAAAGTGATGAAAAAAATCAAATATACAGTGGAGCCTGGTCAGCACCACTAACAGGCATCCACTTCTCTGGAAAACTTTTTCCTGTGCCTCAGCACTCTCACAGTAAAGAATTTCTTCCTAACATCTATTCTAAACATCTCTTCTTTTAGTTTAAAATCATTCCACCTTATTCCATTACCCTCTGCCTACGTAAATGGTCACTCTTCTTCTTTTTTATATTTAGTGGAAGGCTGCAGTGAGGTGTCCCCAGAGCCTTCTGATTTTTGCAGAGAAGAATCCCAGCTTTCTCAGTTTCTGTTTATAGGACAGGTGCTCCAGCCCTCTGATCCTCTTTGTGACCCTCCTCTGGACCCACTCCAACAGGGCTAACAGAAATAAGGGGCTCAGCTGAAGCAGGTGTCTTCCATCCTCCTGTAGCAACACAACACTGTGCTTTGTCACCAAAGACATGATCTCTGACTCAGCCTGAGTTATCTCATAGAGTAGCAAAATAGTCTGGTGTTCAGCTAAGTACTACCAGAAGACAGGTTAGATAGAACCATCACAGAATCATAGAATTGTCCAGGTTGCAAAAAACTACAATGTCATCGAGTCCATCTGTAAACTCAGCACTTCCAAGTGCACCACTGAACCCTGAGCACCAGGTCTGCGCATCTTTTAAATTCCTCCAAGGATTTGGATTCTGCTGCTTTCCTGGGCAGCCTGTTCCAGTGCTTTAAATGCGGGGATCTGCACAACTTTTCTCTGAAATTCAGAAGTTCAAGTCCAAATCTGTAAGCCAGACCTGCCAGACTCAAATTTTCTCAACTCCTCAGATATCAAGAGGAGAAGTATTAAACAGCAAAGTATTTTTGTCACTGGTAGGCAAGTCTTTATGTTTTAATCCCATTTTTTTTCTCTTCTAATCTGTTCTGTTTCTGGATGTTAAAGGACGGAGATGTGTAGTTACTGGAATACATTCACTTATAAAAATTTAACAAGGGGGTTTTTATCCCTCATTTATAATGATTCTCAGTCTTTTTCTAATTATAGTGAGAGCTATATGCCAGAAGCTCTTGGGATATTTCCCTCTTTTCAAAATGAACACTTTTATTGTGTTGAGTACATTTGGATTGTTTTTATAATAATTGCATGATTTTTCCTTTCTTGCTGTGGCACTGTGTTGTTAGTCTCTGTAAAGCTACTCTCTGGTGCAAGCTGATAACATGAATGAATACAGGGCAAAGTCATTTTTTGGGACATAGTGATGATATCTTCTTTCAATTGCCTTTGTTTTAAATGAGTACATCTAATAATATATAAATAAAAACCCATATAAAATATATATAAAATGAACGATGATTTTCCATTTGAAATTCTACATCAGAATGAAAATTCCCAATTTTGTAGTTTCCAAGATTTGGCTTGATTAAAATAATATTTTTTTGGCTATAAAATCACTAATTTTTCTGCAATAAAAATGTCAAGAAAGACGAAAATTATAAACTGTATTTGCCTATGAATAAAACTCACAGAATCATATCATATACGGAAGTTTAAAGTCAGTGAAATCACAAGTATCTTATCAAGGCCCATTTTCACCCTAACATGAGGCCTTCTTATTGAACCTAACTTGGTGGAAGGTATTAAAAAAGAGTATAATACCAGCAGGATGAAAAGAGTCAGAAGATAGTTGCCACTATAGTGCTGAGCCAGAAGCGAGTAAGTAGAAAAATTTAAACTGAGGAACAAAAAACCCAATTAGAATGAATTCAAAAACCATGGTTGAAACACTTCTTTGCTTCTTGCTTCAAGTCCTCTCCTGCTGAGAGTAAAACAACATGCCAGCAAGAAAGGCACAAAGAGCAGCTGGCAGTCCAATAACATACTAGAACTCTCAATGCCGTCCACATGGTTCTCCACATGAGGTTTTTAGAGACTCCTGATACAGTAATCTATAATGCATTGGGAAAAAAAGACATCCCTTTTCAAGGCTATTCTCCACCAAGGGGAAATATAGGGTTAATGCAAAAATAAAATAAAAAAGGCAGCACTTCCCTTGTATGTCTTTTGACCAGAAACTAAGGAAAGCAGTGAAAGAGCCTATCACGCAAAATGGTGCAAAAATGCTAATCTATACCTGGCAAAATGTGTTTAGATGATATTCACTTAAAAAAAATGTTAAATTGGTAAAGATTGCCACCAGACATGATTTTTCTTTTTTTTTTTCTTTTTTTTTTTTTTTTTACTCTATAATTTGCTTAAAAACTACTAGTCTTATAACACTTATATCATAGAATCAGAATCATAGAATATGCTGAGTTGGAAGAGACACATTAGGATCATGGAGTCCAACTCCTGGCCTTGTACAGTAGCATTCCCAAGAGTCACACCATGTGCCTGAGATCACTGTTCTAACACTTTTTGAACTCAGACAGGTTTGGTGCTTGTATGATTTCCCTGGGGAGCCTGTTCCAGTGCTCAGCCATCCTTTAGGTGAAGAACATTTTCCTGGTTTCTAATTTAAACCGCCCTTCACTCAGCTTCATGCCACTTTTTCTAGTCCTGTCAATGGTCACAAGGTGGAAGAGACTGGTACCTGCCCTGCAATTTCCCCGTCAACATCCTGAGGATGTTGCAGACTGCAATGAGGTCTTCCCTCAGTCTCCTCTTCTCCCGGCTAAACAGAACAAAGTGAACTCAGCCATTCCTCATCTGGCTTCCCCTCTAGAACCTTCACCATCTTCATTGGACTCCTCTGGACTGTTTCAAATAGCTTAATGTCTTTCTTATGTTGCAGTGCCCAGAACTGCATACAAAATTCAAGGTGAGGCCACCCCAGTGCAGAGCAGAGCGGGACCATCCCCTCCCTTGCCTGATGCCCCTCAGGACAGGCTTGGCCCTCCTGGCTGCCAGGGCACTGCTGACTCAGGTTCAACTTTCCATCAACCAGGACCCCCAGGTGCTGCTCCGCAGTGCTGCTCTCCAGCCTCTCATTCCCCAGTCTGTCCATCCATCCAGGACTGCCCTGCCCCAGGTGCAGAATCCAGCACTTGTCTTTGTTGAACTTCATACTGTTGGTGATTGCCCATCTCGGCGGGGTCTCTTTGCCCCTGGGAGAGTCAACAGATTCTCCCAATTTAGTTTAATTGGCAAACCTACATAGTATTCCCTCAAGTCCTGCATCTAAGTCTTTAATGAAGATGCTGAAGAACACAGGACCAAGGAAGATCACAGCCCTCTGGACACCCACTAGTGACAGGTCACCAGTCTGATGTCACCCCATTCACTGTAACCCTTTGTGCCTGACCCATGAGCCAGTTAATCGCACATCACTTAGCACAGTTATCCAGCTATGCGCTGAGCATTTTATCCAGAAGGATCCTGTGAGAGACAGAATCAAAAGCTCTGGTTAAATCAAAAAAGATTACATCAACTGGCTTCTTCAGATCAACTAGGTGGGTGATCCTGAAGTACAAAGATATCAGGTTCAATAAGCAGGACTGTCCTCTCCTGAAGCCATGTTATGACCAGAGACTGAGCTGTCCTCCAGGTGTTTTTCAACACCTCCCAGGAAAACCTTTTCCTTTGATTTCAGTGGGCACTGAAATGAGACTGACAGGTCTGTAGTTTCTGGGGTCGTCCTTCTTACTCTTCTTGAAAATCAGATCAACATTGACCAGCTTTCAGTCAGCTGGGACCTCTCTGGATTCCAAAAACTGCTCAAAAAAACATTGAAAGAGGCTTTGCAATGACATCAGCAGCTCCTTGAGGACACATTTAGAAGACAGTACTTTATTATTAAGGGCACAACTAAAACTGAGGAATCTTGTGAAGAAATGATGTATTATGATGCTTAAGCAATTTAATTTACACTTTCATTTTTATTTTGAATATATTAGTTGAAAGCTTTTCTATTGATTTTTTTAGCAGTGTCCAGCCATGTGGTACATTTTGGTCTAACTTTAAAAATAAGCAAAAAACCTACAGAATTACTACAAGAAGCAAACATTTATTAAAAAGGCTTTTGTCCTCTCTGTCTTGAATGAAGTGGGTTTGGTTGCTTCATGTTTGACCAGGCTCTTTGTAGTGAGTACTTTTGCCTTTTATATATTGACATTTAGGCATTTCTTCTCTAAGGTCTTAGAGGACATGCCTTATGTAAGAAAAAAACCTTAAATGTCAGCAAGACTTTAGCTGCAGTACTTTCATATGTTTTTACTTTTCTTCTTTCTTACAAAATGGAAGTGATTTCCACATTCCTTAGCATGCAGCACTGGTAAAAGAAGGTATGTTGGGCAGTCAGGATGATAGCCAATATTTGACATAAACTTAAACCAGGAAAGATAGGTCCCTTCCCAGATACTACAAATTTGTGACTAAAAATAAAACAGGAAAATAATTTTTGCTTGTTTGAAAACAAAAATAATTCACATTTTCAAGACTTTAAGAAGCTCTGCACTTATTTCAGAGGAAAAAAATAGACTTTATATTTTGAAAACATTTTTGTAGAAAGATTTCTGAGGTCAAGGAATAAATTTTCATATTATTACAGAATTCGTTTAGAATGCATATTCTAGAAGTCAGCCTCTGTTTAATGCATGTTTTTGGCAACTGCTCTTTCTCTTTCCACATGTCTATTCAAATTCTCCACTTGGCTTGTGCTTCTTTAGGCTATGTTTCACCTTCAACATTGTCAGAGTAGGTATAAAACAAGCAGAGTTTGATTTCTACTCAGTAAATTACCTTTTCATCTTACGTGGGCCATAGAATTTCTGCAGAAAGGAATCCACATAACTCAAATCTATCACATACAAAAAATACAACTCTTCCTATTTCCCCTGCACTGATTTTAATGAGATAATTGTGGTAGGTTCACCCAGGCTGGATAGACAGTGTCAACCAAAGAGGCTCAATCACCCTGCTCCTCTGCTGGATAGGGGAGAGAAAATGTAACAGAAGGTTAATGGATTGTGATAAGGACAGTGAGAGATCAGTCACCAGTTACTGTCACAGGCAAATTGGACTTGATTTGAGGACATTAATTTGATTTATTGCTAATCAAATCAGCATAGAACAATGAGAAATAAAATGAGTTCTTCCTGGGATCAACTTCTCTGCTGAATTCTCTGCCTGATACCCTCCAGTGGCACAGAAAGGATGGGAAATGGGAACTGTGGCACTCTTTTCTCCTCAGTAGGAGGACTCTCCATGGTCTTCCCCTGTCCCAGTGTGGAGTTCCTCAGGGTAGACAGTCCTCTACCAGCCTCTCCAACATGAGTCCTTCCTCATGGGCTGCAGTCCTTCAGAAACTGCTCCAGGCCTTTCTCCAGGTGCAGTCCTTCAGGAACAGGCTGCTCCAGTGTGGGTCCCCTGCAGGATCACAAGTCCTGTCAGAAAACCTGATACAGGGTAATTCCATATCAGACATGGAAGAAGCTAATGATGTCCTCTCACAGGAGCCATCCCTGTAGCCCCCACCTCAAAACCCTTCCACATAAACTAAATAAACTCATGAAAATCTGTGGTCTCCAGTGTTGACTTAAAACTGCAGATAAGCTCCAGAATTATTTTGGTCAGCAGCTTCTTGTTTTACCACCATAAAATATTATACTTTAAACTAGAGCAGGGACATTCAAACTAAAATAATTTCAGTAGTTTCTACAATAAATGGTGATTGGATAAAAATGTTATTTCTCTTTAACAGCATTGAGTAAAGATGCAAATGTAAGGACACAATGAAATTTCATATCAGTTTATAGGAAGAAAGAAGCAGTGTACAATAAATAAACAAATAATAATTCTCTGATTTATCGCAACTCCACCTCTACAGCATAAAAATATCACAGAAATATTTTTTCTGTTCAGTTTTTTTTAATTATTGTTTTTTAAACAGTAGGGAACTATCACCATCTTAAATCTAGGATTCAAAAGAGAATGCAAGATATAAAATCATTTTGCTTCAGTCCATGGATTCATAGCACCATTTTTTTTTTGGCTGATGCATCAAACAATGTGATTCTGAACTCTTAGAATGTAAATACCTGGCTGCAACAAGGACGTTAATAATATATTCAGTACAGTTTGCTAGGTTGTGATCAGGTCATAGAGTCCAAGTACTGTTCATCACTGTTCTGCTGATCTTTAGCAATTTGGATCAAACAGCCTAGAGTCAATAGCTTCCATTATCTTAGCAGCAATCCTCTGGGATATCTGCTCTGCAAGTAAGAAAATCTAACAGGTGAAACACCGATAAACTCACACCAATAAATAACCCAACTACTCTTGGCCAGCCTCAAAATTTGGGCTGTATTCCTCCTTAAGCCACAGTTAAACAGCAAAGAACACTTTACAGCACACATGCTTTGAGTAGCTCAGTTGGTTAGAACATGGTGCTAATTCCACTAAGGTCCTTGAGTCTAATCCCATGCAGGCCATTTGTTTAAGACTTGGACTTGATGATCCTTGTGGGTCCCTTCCAGTTCAGAATAGCTGTGAATCTAAAGCTAAACATTTGTACCTCTTGCTACTGCCTAGTGCTGGTTTTTTTTCCAGGTTGAAATTGCCTTTCTTGCTGTTCTATACCTTAGTCAATAGGTGGCAATGCCTACTCCAGTACATTTCTTTCATGGGCATTCGTGATGTTATACATTCTCCATCTTTATATCAGCCTTCAGTAAATATTTCCATTCCACACAAAACTCTGACAAAAAAAAAACCCCAACCCATCCTTCATGCACATCAGTTTACAAAAAAAAAAAAGTCTGTGTGACATTTACCTCTACTTTCAGAGCCTTGTTTTAGCATCATTTGCCACCAGGAAATAATGGTGTCTGGACATATTCTTAACCTTTTTCCACAAACTCTAATTAGAATTTTACCCCAATTACTTGATATTAAGATATTTTTGGTAGCAATGCTTCAAAGACTGCTATCTTTTCCATGATACAAAGGTAATTTTGAAACACTTGTTCCCATTTATTCTGAGGAAATAGTCAGATGTTATTGCATTTCATTATAAATAGTTTTCATAGGTACTAACCACTGAAGTAATTAATTTTCTGAAGGTAGAGAATCCTTGTAAAGCATCCTTGCCAATATTGCAGGGAAATTTTAAAGAGGTGTGTCTTAAATGGCAAGTAAGGTTCTTGCTCCTTTTTCACTCTAATGGTGATTTATATAAATAAATCCACATAATTTTGGCACTAATTTAACCCTAATAGGTCACTCTTAAGAGATCATTAAACTAGACTTATATATTTTTCCCCTATAGAGCTTTACATAGCATCAAATATTTACCTAGCCCCTTTTGTAATAGTAACAAAAGGAAGATGGTATAAGAAGACTGGCTTCTTTTTCCTTTCATGTGGTAATGGACAGTTGCTCTTGTGGCTCCAGTGAGTCACACTGAGGAGAGTTTCTAAACAACAAACTACAAACTATACTGTTTTGTTTTTTTAATTAATTACTATGCAGGGAAGTAATAAAAACAAAACAGAACTTGTTTTTACCTGATATGTGCCAGATCTCTCTGAAGAGTAGCCAGTAGAACAGGGAAGATCTTGAAGATTTAGTGGTTTCGGATAAGTTTCTTCATTCCAAGATCAGTGAAGACAAGTGTGGAGTTATTACACTCAGGCTTAGCTGTCCAGATTTCTCTCAGGGCCAGTTTAAGCAATTACTAAATCTTGGTTGCTTGCTGCAGTCTGTGTTGCTGTTCCACTTGTATTACGGAGCTGGTGTAGGGCTGCAGAGTGACCTGATCTGGATTAAAAGTCATAATTTTGGAAGGGTTTGTGATAAGATCAGAATCAGTCTCCTGATTCCAGTACCAGCTATAAGGCTTCTCAGTTGGTGAAATCCTTGACTGAAAATTAGTAGGGGTAAATAATAATAATAATGCATTTCAACATTTGTTATAAAAGTAAGCAAACAAAAATCAGTGGAAAATTGCTTCAGAGCAATTTTTCACAAAGTGTTAGCTCTGTGTTACATTGTCATTGCATTTTTCTATTGAAACAGAATAACAAAGGGAGACTGTAGGAAGGGGATTCTGGTGGAAAGGGGCATCATCCCAAAGTCAAATCTTGTCTGATTCAGTTCTTCATGCTGCTTTGCACTATTGGAGCCAGGATGGGCACAACAGCAGAAGCCTGCAAGCAACACCATAAACTGTATATAAAATCAAGACCTTGGGAACAGGGGAAGCTGAAATTTAATTATGTAAATGTAGGGATAAAAATGTAAATAGGGATAAGAAATCAGTGCTAAATGACAGCTATTATTATAATGGAAGGATTTTGCAAAACAGTGTCTGATATTGATTTTCTCCTTGATAGACATAGGAAATAATTCACCTTGCTCATAAAACATGAGTTCTCAGTATATGTCTGTGTCCAGTTTGAGGCATTCATTACATTTCAATAAGAATATATATATATTACATCTGGGAGAAAGCAGAGGGGGTACAATCATAAGCAGTTTTGGAAAAAGATCTCATGAGAAAGAGAAGGCAGAACAGTCTTAAAATAAATTTGCTACAAATTAGAGAAAGTAGAAGTATTGTTGTAACTGCAATCACCAATGAGATCATATAAGCTCAGACATAAGAGCTGGAGAAATTAGGTGATATGGAAAAAGATATTTTAACTCTAGAAAAGAAAACAATTGCAATAAATCACACTGAGAAAGCCTTCCCAATGAAATTTTAGGTATATTTTCACAGCTTCAGAGCAGGGAAATGGATTAGATGTTCTTCTCAGATTTCTTTCAGCACAAAATTTTTAGGTTTCTTTCCTCCTTTTAAGAAATTATACTTTCTAACACTGCTTCCTCCCAGCTGCTTTAGAATTTCCAGCTTTCATTTGCAAATGCTCCAGGACAGAACATACTGTGGCAGGTGAGAACACAGACTGCTAATGAGATATTGTAATAAGTGCCATTATTTAAAACAAAAATACTGACAAAAAACCCCATCACTACCAACAAAAAAACCCAAACCAGGTATATCTTATTTCCTACTTACTTCCCTTTATACTAAAAGATAAGCTGCTGCAAAATTCCAAATAGTCTTGGATGTGACGTACCACTAATGATAAAAAATCAGTAAGCTTAGAACTGTGCTTCCTATTAAAACCATGTGAGGCTGCAGTAACAAAATCAGTTTGAGTTGTAAGTTGAGTTGAGTTGAGATTTTTGCAACATTAGGTCAACAGAGCAGGCTAGAGGAAAAAAAAAATGGGCATAGAGGAAAGAAGAAAAATCTTTATCATTAAAAAGTCACACACAATTACACTGCAATGTCACAGCTCTTAATGTGTCATCTCAACTCATGGTTACTGATAATAACGGTACTTTGCCTTTGGCAAGTTGTGGCAAACAAAATAATTTTATTTCTGTTAAAAATAAAAGGCTATTTTAACTTTATTTCAAATCATCATGTAACATTGATTTTTCTACCTCTATCTCACAATATACAACACTGAAATGGCAACCTATTATAATGATAGGTTCCATAACTGTGGTGAATAAAACAATACAGGAAGTGGTGAAAGAGTAATATGCAATATAATCTAGTCCTATTCATTTCAGGCCAGAGACACATGGTTTCCTTTTTTCCAAATAAAAAGAAGATCAAAAGTAGGAAAAACTAAACAGAGCTGAACCATCTCTCATCCCTTCCTACAGTTATCATTACAGTGGAGAAAGAAAGAAAAAAAATACAGTCAAAATACCTGCAGATATGAGTCTAACTGTTTAATAATATTTCCACATGAAAGCACACAGACAACAAAAAGTAAGTTTACCACATTCTGGTGTATAATGAACATGTGTCCAAAGAGTTTCAAAAGAAAGAAAGGAATCCCACCAAAACTAAAGTTAAAATGTTGCTGTGGGGCTCTCCTGGATTGAAGAGAAATTGTGACATTTCTCAAAAGGAATAGTTTTGCCTAGCAAGTTAGCATGTGTTACCCTCAGGAGCGTTAATAGTGTCTAGAAATGCATACTATGCCTCCTGGACTCATCAGGAGGCATCTTCACCGAAAAGTACCTTCTTCCCCAACTTTTCTATGGTTCTAAGGTGTTACATGCAGTGGGAAACTTTCATCTGTGAATTTGGCCCTAAATGCTTCTGGGTGACTGCTGCTTTAGCAAAACTATAAGACTTGTCATAAATCTTCATACTTTGCAAGTATCCTGCATGTGAGACTGGTATTTCAAAAGCTGATGTCTTCTGTTCTGATAGAGCTTTCTTTATAGTGCACATATTGCTAGGAAAGTATTTTGTTACCTAAGCTACTTTTTTTAGGTGCAAGTGCTATTCAAGAGCTTCTTATACAAGCAATTTAGATCACACAGTATCCAAATATTAGTCTCAAACAAATAACATGTTCAAAACACAAACTCAGAAGAATGTATTTCTTCATACCTGGATAACTCCAGTGCCATGAGAAGACATGCTGGCACAGTACTGTGGACATGCATTGTAGGCTATGGGCAGGAGTCCAGTAGCTCAAACTCATCTATCAGTTCAGGGTTTTTTTATTATAACCGTGTATATATATCTTTGTGTATCTTTTCTGATAACACTGGTAAATTTTCATTTGATCTTGAAATTAAATCATAAACAACTTACCCATAGGTGGTTGTGTTATTTACCTAGTTAGGAAACCTTACAAAGGAGTATCTTGAAGTTTCTGTTTTATTTATTCTTCTAGAAAGACAGGTATTTATATAATTTCTGAAAAGTCTTCATATTGTGAAGTATTACAAAGTCAGCAAAGATTTTGATGATGATGATAATTATGGTTGCATTGCATTTCATTTCATCCTCAATCTCTATATTATTTTTTGTTGAAAGCCTTACACATAATGCCATTCTGTAATCAAATTTGTAATATGATAAGAAAGACAACCTACTGTCCAAGGCTATGTGCAAATGATTAGATATATTAATCTATCACATAGCTGTACAATTGTATTATAATAAAGCAAGTACACTGAAAAAACTACCAAGGCAGTAGCAAGGAGGTAAAAATGCACACCAGCATAATGGATTTTACATGAAGGCACAATGGACATAAAGATATTAGGGAACAATCCAAATAATCAGCAAATCTGTCATTCCTAAGTAGTTTAAATTAATCCATCCAATTTACACAATCCGCGAGTCTCACTTTATCTCATAGCAATTATCACAATCTTACTGACGCTCTTGTGTGCTACAGGAAATAACAATCTTCTGTCTTGCCTTGTGTCTTGATAAACAAGCAAATTATATTGATTGCCATCTTAATGGAAAATACCAATGCAAAGTCCTTAAGGTCTTTTATCTTGTGGAAAAGAGGTGAGAAATGCTCTAAAAGTCTTTTTGTCTTTGTTTTTCAGTTGAGAAAGAATATTTTACAATGAGCTTAAAAACCTCTGACAATGTGCATTTCACTTCTGTAATTCAATCTTCTTTCAAACATGAAGCAAATACACAGTCTTACATTAGCCATTATTTAGCTAGGAGACTGAAACAAATGAATAGCCTTTTCATGGTAGCAGCAAATATAGCTCTAGTCATAATTATACAATGTATTTTATTTCCTTTGCAAAATCAGGACAACTAAAACGTTTCAAACCGTGTTTGTTGTAGCAATCAGCATCCTAAGTATTTGATAAGGAATTGTTTTTTTAAATTCTTTGTCAGACAGTGAGGTGTCTTCAATATGTCCACAAGGAGAAGCTCCCCAGGGAAGTGGTCAGAGCACCAGCCTGAAAGATCTCAAGAAGCATTTGAACAATGCTCTCAGGCACACGTGTGACTCTTGGGGTGTCTCACACAACACCAAGAGTTGGACTCCATGATCCTGAGGGGTGTCTTCCAACTCAGCATATTCTTTGATTCTAAGTGATTCTGTATCATGAAGTTCTCCCAACCATGATTTTTCACATTTCATAAGTTGTGAGACTCAGAACTTTAGAACAGCATCTCTTTGGAAAGGCAGTCCTGAATGAGCAATTGATGCAAAAATTCTGAATATCATGAGATAACAGGTAGGAAGCTTGTGGTGGTGCATTCTACCACCACTGCTAGCAACCACCTCCTCAGAACACACTATGATCTGAGAGATGCTTGCTGGGCCTCAGCTGTGATGAGCAGCACCTGGGCTAAGCTTCTCTTGATCTCAGCAGAAACACTATCTGCTCCCAGATACTAGTGTTGTCTAACAAGATCCTGTTTTTTAATGAACAGCCTTGGAAACTTATTTGTCCTGCCCGAATAACAAATCAAGTGGAATAATATTTTTGTTATCGAACCTTCAGAGAAAGTTAGTGACTTGGATTGTGGCCAGGATGGAAAATCACTGTGACTAAAGCACACTCTCTAGTGACCCTACAAACAGTGGTGCAAAGAGAAACCCTTGGAGCTCTCCCAGACTACAGCAGGCTGCAAACAGCATTCTCCCCCTGAGTGGGGCCTCTCAGAGCCAGCAAACTCCCAAATTTGCTGTACTCAGAGAATCACCGAATGACTATGATGGATCTTGGGCTGATACTCCCTACTCATCAAGTCTCCATCCTTCACCCAGTGGGAAGCACTAAGGCATCTGAAGTGAGAACTTCACTGAATTCAAGGGGAACTTTTTCACAGGTATGTGTCTTGCACAGACTGCTCTTGTCTGTGTGAATATGTTATAGCAAATGTGCCACAACGAGGGTTGTTCTACTAGATTCTTAAGTACTTCACACTTGTATTAAGTCAGGCCTGTAAATGCGTTCTACTGTGATAAAATAAATTCCATATGAATCTTTTGCTAAACTGTTTAACTTCAGTTATCACTTAAGTATTGTTAAGTTTAAGTGCTGTTAAATTTAAGTCCTGTTGGGCCTTTAGGCATAAACTTTTAGTCAAGTGCAAGCTCAGCTTAGCACAACGCTCTACTCTGTACCTTGTAACCCAACAGGGAGGGTCTTCGGTATTTCTTTTTATCCTTACCCTTTCCTATCCTTTTCTCTTCCCCCCTCACCCTCCCAGCCTCCACATAGACAGTTTGGGGTTTATTTCAGTTTGGATTCATTGATTTTGGATTTTTGTTTGCTTTTCCTTGGTGCACTTTAATCATCTAGTAAGTAATAGAATGCACCTTGCCAGCAAATTTTGTCATGCTTTCAATTTTATATTAAACTTGTTTTGGCTGATGCCTTTGCCAGTGATTCTTGAAGAGATCTTAGAATAGACATTGGTAAAAAGTTGAAGGCAAAGGAAAAAAGGTTCCAGGGTCTTGCACAGTGTGCAATAGAACTGTCAGATTAGTAGTGCTCAGACCCTTTTCACTTCTCCTTATTGTACATTTTACTATTTTTCAGAACTCATAGACTGGAAAAAAAAAAAAATTAAAAAAAATCAGTCACCTTTACACAGGTCAGACTAGAATGCTTTACTTTTTCAACTTTTTTAAAATAAAAATTCAAACAAAAGAGAAAACCAACAGCCTAATGTCATAAAATAAACAAGATTTTCTTTCCAAATCATTGTTTCAGTTCTATTTACCAGACCAGACCCAGATTAATTTTTGCTGATTTTAGGCTCCTCTGGGCTTGAAATCCCTAGCAACAGAATATTAAAAAAACTGGCTTAAAAATTGGCAAGATTCTGTGCTATTTATTTTCAGTTCTGGCTAAGCAGAAGAGAACAGTGAGCTGTCAGGTAAAATCAAATACAAATAAATTACTTAAAATCTCATTTTTCCACCTGGCAAAACCAAAGGAGAATAACACACACATATTTCTTGTTTAGGAAGTTACAATGCCCCACCCTCACCACTACTGCACAATGTAAAGAAAAGATGGCACAGATTGCTATCAGACCTGCTTAGTGCCTCAGTTGATTTCAGTCTTACTCTCATAGTTTCACAGTCAATTTAACATGGCATAAACTGGCAATGAGGTCAAATAAACCTTTCCCACTGATCCTTTCTTCCTTCTTATTTGCTCTGGCTCCTTTAGATGATGAGGTGTAAGAGTTAATGAGGCCATTGAACACATGGATGTAGGAAATTTTTTTTATGGATTCTTGAGCAGCCATGAGACAGGGAACAAGCAGTCTGCAAAGGGCTTGCAGTCAGGGATCAGAGATGCTGACAGCTGAAAATAACAGAAACTCTGCTTAGATACATCTGATCTGTATAGGTTTGTGCTGTACTAGAAGCTAGCTATGCTGTGTCTTGTGGTCACGCCAGTAGCCCTCTGATAGAGGCAATTGGTACAGCTCACTGGCATCAGACTACCTCACACACAGCCACAGCTGTCACATGGAGATAAACAGAGCTTTTTAAAAGAGGTATGATTATTCATCATCTGGAGACAGGAAACAGTATGAAACACTTGTCTACACTTGAAGGCAAGGTTGGAGTGAATGGGCATTGGTAAGTTGGTTTAATAACAGAGAGGAGAGCTTCTGCGAGAGCTTCCCATCAAAAATAGGAAGCCTAAAAGCCTATTACTAATTTGAAAATTGTTCAGTTTATGAGAACTGTTTACAATTGGGTTGCTGAAGACTTCTTCAGAAGGTTTTCTCCACTTGTCTGTTCCCATAATCCACTAGTCTTTGGCTGCCAGCGCAAGAGTTCAGCTAATAGCCAGGAAAATAAATGCTGCAAGAATAATAAAAGTGTAAATAATCAAAAAAAGGGAAGATTTATATAGCTATTTAATAAAATAAGGAATGCATAAAACTAGTCTTTTCATCAGATTTGAGTATGGAAGCAGCATTAAACTAAGTGTGTGGTATAAGTAAACATGCTACTCCTATGAAATACTTTGTATCTTTTGAAAAAAAAAAAATCCTCCTAAAGAAAGTGAACATTTTGTTAAGATACTGACAGACACAAATAAAAACCATGTTAGAAAAGAGCAACTGGTGCTCTCCAAAAAGGAAACAAGCAAACAAAACCCCTTTTGTTGTTCATGTATTTGGTACAATTGTGTTGAGACTACCTGAGGCTCTGAAATAGAAAATCCTAACTACTGCAAAGAGGCTTTCATGAGTCTCCATTACTCTCTGGAAGGTAGAAAAGATAGTTTTGACAAAGAGGGACATGCACATGACAGCAGGGGTTTTTTGAAAGATAGATAGCCATATAGATGCTGTGAGTTTAACACAAATAGCGACTTTTATCCAGATAGTAAGCTACATGTGACATCTAATGATGTTTTGGGATTTTTTTCTGAATTTTCAAATACACTTTCACGAAGGCACTTTTTGCATGCTGTGTTTGAAATGGCCTAGATTTACTTTTGAGGATGAGAAAATGAGGATCAGGATGGTCTTTGAGCTACACTAGTCTAATACATGAGTCTAAGCAAGATCTTTCTAATCATGCTTCCAGACTGTCACTGGGAGAAAACTTTGGAAAAATTTGTCAGTACGAGCAAGGCAAAATAGAACAGAAGTACAAAGAGGTTGCTGAAATTGGCTGTATGTGTTGCTGAGAGGCTGCTCCTTTGGAGAAGAGCAATACTGCACAACAGAGACCTGCCTTAATGATCACACAGAATGAATTCACAGTGCGCCAATTGCCCACAGCACCCTGTGTAGAGCAGTCAAATTCTCCCTTCTCTGTGAAATACATGCATCAACCTCCTGCAGAAGCAAGTATGCTGTTCCTTGGCAATGCTGGGACACACTTGGTCTTACCACCTGAAGTCAACATCCCTTAAGGGAAATTTTCAGGTCCATCTCTGCAGTTTCACTGTTCTGTTCAAGCCCATTCTGCATCACACAGAACAGAAATTCTGAAAAAAGTGTCTAGAGTATACAGTGGGGAAAAGCTAAATTCCAAGAAACTTCTGATGACCTGATAACCGAAAGACATACGATAATTTTTTTCTCACACTTGGCTTTTATTAAACTTAGTAAATTACATCCATCGGGAAGAATCTTGGGGAAAATACTGTGCCTCCAGCTTGTGTTTTTATCTTATCTAAAGTTAATAAGAAAAACAATGAATAGGAAGTGGAGAGTGTGAAATCAGATTTAGAATGAAGTCAGGGTATTTCGTACCAGCTTTCCCTGAGCTGTAAGCAGAAAGGTATTTCTAGCAGAAGTGCTTTCATAGAAACATCATCAGATCATCTATCAAAAAGGAACTTGTCTCTGTAGAACAGCTCCTTGAAACACAGACATTTTAGAGCAGGAAAAATGGAACTAAAATAGGCCATCAGTAAAAGGATTGCATAAGGAAAATTGTTTCCCCTTGGATGAACAGAAAGGTTTAGAAATTCAATGTTGCTTTTTCATTGATGTAATATTTGCCAGAAATGACCTGATTTATTAGTGTGCTGTGATCTTATACCACCAAAGAAGAACAGTCAATAGAACATGCATATTTTTCCAAAGGTGGTGCTCATCATGAGGATACTCAGGTCTGTTCCTCCCTGAACTCTATAATATCAGTAAAATTCTTTTGAGTGACTCTCCTTTGCTGCACTGGAGTGGCAATTTACCAGCATCAGGAGCACCCTGAGGGAGGGTACACAAGAGCATGAAATACACCCCAGAACAAGAAGAACCTGTATTTGCACTCTGGCTGTCTGTAGGTGGGAGGGAGGCAAATCTCCACCAGCTAAAAGATGTTAGAGGAGTTTATATTCAAATGTGTGTCATGAGACATGCTTAACAACAAATTAATACTTACAGACTAAATACATTAAAAGCTGTAGATATTTCAAAGAGAATTCTTGTAAGATAGTAAATTATCTTTACTTATGGTTTTGGGCTTATTTTTCAACTGAAGTAATTTTTTTTAGCTTCTGAATAAATATTTTTTCAACAGGTTTCAATGACAAGCACTTCTTCCATTGTCACCTTGAGAAAGTTATTCACTCATGCTTTCTATAGCTAATATTTATAAACAACACAGAAAAATTAAAGAAGTAGTGTCCTTGGTATTGGATGGAAGTAAATAAAACTATTTTGAAATATGATTCTTTGACTTGCACAGCAGTTAAAGAGCTGTAGAAAAAAGTGAAGGTTGTTAGCCAAGCTGTAACTGAGAAACTTGAGACAGTGCATCTGTGCTTGATTACACACACTTCAGGGCACAAAGATAGAAATACACACAAAAGTGCCATTGAATACTCGTGTTTCTACCAAACAGAAAAGAAATATTTCAGGAAAGGAATTGATGACTCACAGAGATAACTCACAAAGCAGATACAATTCTTAAAATCTTTTTTCTGATCTTTAATAGAGTTTGAACCTTCCCAGCTTAGAAGCAGATCTGTATACATAAGAAAAAATTGAATTGTTATGCTTAGTCATACTTATCACATGACAATTCCTAAATACACCAGAATAAAATTAACAGAAAATTGGAATTTTCAGTCATTTTAAGACTCTATATATTGCTGTATCATTAAGAAAAAGTATGCAACTAAATCTCCTCATTAGCAACAGAGATCTAACTGGAGTGTTACTAGATCTAGCAATTAATCATCTTGAAATAAATTAACGAGCTGCCAACAAAAATAATTTATATGAAGGAATGGAATATACCATTTCAAGACTGCAAGATTCGTGCAAGATCTTATGACATTAGACATGATAATCAGTTTCTGTGCTGAAATTGTTTGGCAAAGCAAAACTCAAAACTACTAAACATACTTTGAAAGCCTTCTTAGCATTAATAACTGAGGTATGAAGTAAGCACAGTTATTTTTCTCTGCTCTAGTTTTGTTTTGGTTTGTATAAGAGGAACCAGAAGAAGCACAAATATCTGGAGTTCCAGTCATAACTACATCATCACTAATCATAGCAAAGAAAAACACATTCTAATTCAAATCAGTAGTTTATCTGGGATATTAAAATAGCAGAGGTTGCCAGTAAAGACTAAGCACTGGTGTGTTTAGTTTCTATATATATCTAGAAAGCAAACTGAATAGAAGAAGAATGTGCTAGGAAATATGTTATAATTTCAGGAATTCTCAACATTCTTAACTAGTTAAGAATAAAACAAAGAAAGAAAAAGAGTGGAAAATTTAAATCCTGTAGATCACTAAAGCCACTTCACACAAATCAAAATCTTGGATCAAAATTATATTAGCCTGAAAGGAAATTTTCTCTAAAAATTACTCCAAACATAAGGCAGAGTCTGCATTCACTGAAATACCCAAGTAAAACAAGTTTGAGCTGTCATGCATACCACGACATAAAAGTCCAGAAGGGAGGCAGGTGAGAAATACATCAGAAAAGATACAACAGCCCAAGTCAAGGAAAGATATAAAGATAATATATATCTGTGTCTAGCAAACACAAATTATTTGGAAAGCACAGAGTGAATAATACCAGAAAACACTTGAAGTTTAGGTGACAAACCAAAAGGTGCTCTGTTTTTTTAACTGTAGAAAGAAAATAAATAAGCAAAAATGTCTTATATAACATAATAGGTCTAGAAGAAATTATTTTACATAGGAACATTCATAACTCTTTTAACTTTAGCAAAGATACTCAGATTAGTTTTTTCCTTGTGCAACAAGCACCTTTCAAACACACTGATAATTAAGCTATTTCTTTTACATGATGACACCAAATTATGTGCAGTTATCCCATATCATGCTAGTTGTGTGTGCAGCCAAATCCATTTCTAAGATTTTTTTTTTAAATATTTTACTTTTGTATTGGGTTTGTACAGCCAGGTTTTTGTAGCATGGATGGCTACAAGGTGGCCTCTCTGAGAAAGTGCCAGAAGCTTCTCCCATGTCTGATAGGTCCAATGTCAGCCAGTCCAAGACAGATTCCCTACTGGCCAAGGCTGAGGTCGTTGATGACAGTGGGGGCACCTTGTGGATAACTCAGTTAAAAGGGGAAAAGAAAGACCCACACACCAGGGATTGCAGAAAAAGAGGAGTGAAGATATGTGAGAGAAACAACAGATTCCAAGGTCAGTGAAGAAGGAAAGGGAAGAGGTACTGCAGGTGCCAGAGAAGAGATTCTCCTGCATCCTGTGGTGAAGGCCATTGTGAGATGTCCAGTCAGGGTCAATCCACCTGAGGTTTTTACCTGTATCCAGGGTGAATATTATGAAAACCAGGTTCTCATTGTTTTGTCAAGGTGCTGAGAAATGCTGGACTTCACAGGCATTCTTAAGTCTGTTAAAAGGCTGTGCAACATATACATATACCAGCAGACTTCATTAGACATGGCTTCTTTAATGAAACAATTAAAAACAACTATACATTTCACATACATTTTAATGAAACAAGAAAATAAAAATAAGTAAGTTACTTAGCAAAAATAATGGAGTTTTTCAAAGATGTGGACAAGCATGATGAGCAAATAATTAGGAGACAAAAGGTTGTAAATCTATGAGTTCAGGAATTCTCATGTCTGTGCTCTCAAAGGCAAGCTTAACTTTCTCTGGCTTGCCCTTTGACAGTATCTTTCCAGATTATTGACAGCAGATTATTACTTCTCCTCTAACTCCAAATGACTCTAACAAATGAAGGGCTAGGATGTAAACTACACACTGAGCAACACTTCAGGCTCTCATAAACACAGACACGGTCGTCCATGCAGCTTTTTGTGCATGTCATATAAAGGCTGCTCAACCCTATTTGCTCACCTTAGATAGATATAGCGCCTCCAAATCAGCCAAGGGCTTTCAATAATTAATGGAGACAGTTTATAAACTCTTCTAAAGCTTCTGTATATATTACTCTGATGGAAATCTCTTACATCTGTACTATAAACCTGGCTATTTAGTATGAGCAATTAAACAGGCCATCAGTCTGCAACTGCCTCTCAGTAAGTGAATTTAGCCCCTAGGTATGTCAGTGTGACAGGAAACATTCATGCAGAATCACTTATTCTTTCTTATGTTACACGCAAAATAGAAAGAATTATACATAACTCTTTCTTTAAATTAGAGGAAAAACACAATGTAATATTTTTTTAAAGGGTTGTGAGTTATTTCATGGCTGCTGGCAGTTAACTGTAACTATTAAAGAGATTTTTATGAGCACATCTGACTTTCAGCCAGGAAGGAGAAAAAATCTCATTGATAGGAAAGGTATAATTCTCATAGAGTAGGCAACTGTAAACAGTTGTTTTAAGGCAAATAATTGTAAAGCAAGAAATTTAAACCTTCTATAGAACTCCTATTTTAACTGTGTTTTCATATATCAAAGTGCAAAATGACACAGTCCTTGTTAATAATTAACAGTATAGTCCAAATCAATCTTATGTTTCCTAAAGGCATTCCAAGATCTAGTAATTTTAACTATTTTTTTTGAAACAGGATATTAAATAGTTTTTGGGACTGGAACTTCACTGTATGAAGCAAAGTAGGACAATGAAGACTTGACGTGAAAGATTTTGTAGCTCGACATGGCAGAACTGAGAAAGTTAATGGGGGCTTGACTTTCCCACTACGTTCATGGGAATTTAAAAACTATGCCACTGAAAGATTAACACTTGGTTCCTTGGCTTCTTCTGTAATAAGTCTTGTTCATAGATATGATGAAAAGTGGAATTATAGATTTACACTTCACTTCTCATATTTGGATGCATTTAGAAACAGGCTTGTCTCATTTATCCAAAGTAAATTTACAGAAAAATAATGTAAATTGACATAGCCAAAATGTACACCTGATTTGCCTGTTTGATCCAAATTATTTGGATAGGGGACACAAAGGATTTTTTGATTTTGCATGGCCTTGTTGATGATGAACATACAGAAACCCGTGCATACATTTGCACTTAAAAGTGCAAATGCACTTTACACTTAAAGTACACTCTAAGTATAAATTTGTACATTTCAAATTAAATTAAAAGGAAATTTTTTAAGAATAAGAGAATATGTTTCCAAAAGGTTTCTGAGCATCTTAACTGGAACACATATATGTATAGTCTTGGAAACAAAACAAGTTTCTCTATGACAATATTTATTATATTCATTACATAAAAATTTAAACTCACAAGAAAGCAATGCCTTCAAGCACTTTTGCCCTGTTGGTGGTATTCTAACAATTAATATTCTGTGGTGGTAGGATTTCTCTAAAAGGCCACAGAGAAGGGCCTGGTATGACAAAGCATATTTTGAAAGAAATCTCTCTGCCCTTTAAGATTTGGTCTACTAACTATATGTGGAAATAGAATTCCTTCAATTTCTCCTTTCCCCTGGAAAAAGGCATCCTAGCAACTCTTCATACTTTAGTTAAAAATAAAAGTCATGGTCCAGGAATGTGAATTCAATGGGAACAAACCAACTTATGAATACAGAGCTTATATTTTTAGTAACAGAAAAATATGAAAAAATAAAATCCATAAAGAAATTAAAAACACAGCTGTAGCTTTCACAACACTATAGCAGAGTAAAGAATTTCACTAAACATTACAACAATTTTCATAATAGTTGCCATTTATCTGATCATAATGAGCAATACTAGTATAGGTTCCTAAAAGTATCCTTGTGCTCAAAACTCATATTTTATGTGTCTATAAACATGCTTATATGCATATGTATGAATAAATTTATATGAACAGAAACAGGAAAACTCAGGTGGATTCGTTTTTGTTACAGATTAGAGATTCCTACAGCTTTTGTGGATAGTACAGACATGGCAGAATTATATAATTCCTACCACTTCAAAGTACTTTCTTGTATGCAGAAAAAAGGAGTCATGGAAAGGTTGCAAAGCTTGCTTAAAATCATACAGAATTTCTGCAACAGCTACAAGTAGAAAGCTGATCTACTGAAGTCTCACATTGTGAATTGCAAACCATATGTTCAATGTAAGGATATCACTGGCAGTGGGTATTTCTTGAAACTAAAACTGTAATTATATATATCAAGTGAATAATTTAGTGCACTAAATATGAAAAGTCATAATGCAATATTAATATACAGCTTAAGTTATGCTAAATTTAATTTCTATTCTTGCTTCATTCCTTCTTTTCTTCTCTTACTTTTATTGATATGAAAGCAAACTATTTTCTGTGATAAAAGAGGTATTACAATTTGAAAGGGAATTACTGTCGATTTGGGAAATGGAGGAGACATATGGCTGTTTTCTTTTTTCATTTTTGTGATGCAGTATGATATACAGTCATGCAGAGATAAGCATACATAGGTCCCATAGATGTCAGATTCAAATAGGAAAACCAAATTTGAAAAAAGAAAAAGTGAAACAGGGTTTAAAAAAAGGTATATCAAAGGTTGAGTCCCATCCCTACCAAAAATAAGCTGGATAGATATTATTTTTGTTTGTTTAAAGATCTCTTCACTCTTTTTTTGGTTAAATTACTGTGTTTTAAATTGTAAATAAAAAACATAGCTCAAACAGTTAATTCACATTCTGATGAACTGCAAGTACTCCACCTGTTGCTGGAGATGAGAGAAAAAATCATGGCTGTTTTCCAACTGACCATTTACAGTTCACAGCAAATAGTGTCAAACAAGCTGTTTCTCATGATCAGAAGGCAGCTTTCAAAAATACAGATAAGCAGCAGCATAAAAGAGATTTTGCAGTTCACTAATTGAATGAACTCTGATAACATCAGTCTTTTGCACAGAAACAAAACACGTACAATTCTACATGCACCTTGATAGAATAACAAAAAAGTGCCAGGTGTCAAACATATGCATCATGATAAAGAAATAATTATTTTCTAAAATTGGAAGCGTACACATTTAGCTACAGAATTCATTTATTAAGTTTTTTTAATGAATCTAGTGTGAGAAAAAGAGGCAATCAACAGGGCAAGTATCTAAAAGTTCTCACCAGAAATGTTGTAAAATTCCTCTAAGTAATGAGTGCAACATCATCCCAGGAAATTAAATTTTACACAAGTGAGCAGTGAAAAAAAGATAATGAGAAAAGTGTACCCAAATGGAGAATAAAATCTAGGCTTCTCAGGTTAGTGTCCTATTTGCTCTTCTATGCCTGTGTTACAAGGTTATTAATCTGTCATCTTCCTTTTTCAACAGTTTGGATGCTTTCTTTGGATTTCCTGTGTCAATGAAATTATTTTCCATGAGAACAGTTATTAAAAGCAATGAAATTACTCTGTACATTATATTCAGGAAGTCACCTCTACTGACAGAAGGATTTTATAAAAACAAGGGTTTCCTCCCTTAGCATAAGTGAATGCTTTTCAAAAATAGCAGTTAATTAGAAAGGAAATTGCAAGTACACCTATGCAAAAAGTAATGTCAATAGCACAACTCAAAACAAATCCATTACTTGATGCAAGCCTAATTTTGGTAAATAGATTTAATTGCAACTCATTCTGCTTTGTCAGTACTTAGCAGCTCTATATTTGGTAAACAGAAAACGTTGATACTGTTTTGTCTTGTGTGTTAAACACAAACAGCCTGGGCATTGGTTTATAGCAGTCCATGTCTGGTTCCCATAAGAACTCATTATCCTCAAGTAATGACATAAGACATTAATCTTGGATAAGCATAGAGTTCATGAGAAAACAGAAAACATAAAAGAAAGAAGAATATAACATAGTAGTTTTCAGATACTTTTTACCCAAATTGGATGTTCACTGAAGCCATGAATGCCAGAGTTCCTAATACTTATAATGAAGGCGCTTCGCCTTGACAATAGTGTGCTCCTAGCAGGACATCTGGATATTCTTCTCCTACTCTTTTCACCAGGTTTCATAATTTAATAAAAAGGAGTAAAGGACTGATTTTGTAACTTCTTGTATTTTCACATTTCAAGAGAAAAATATTCTTTACAGTGAGGAAAAAAAAACCTCTAAATTAACAAAAGTAACTTTTTAAGTCCTAGTTTTTCCTCATATTTACCACTAGTATGTTGCAGGATTATCAAGCAAATCTCTTTTATTTAAGATACAGATTCACCACTTTTCTGAAACTTTTCCTTTGGCCTTTATTAAGACGTTCTCATGAAAATTTTGTTAGACTACTGTATGGTAGAAAGAAATATGAGTGAGAAATCACTTAAGAGACAGTGCTTCCCTTCTGAGTTACTGGTTAGGCACAACTTTAAATTGTCCTTCGCTAGTCATATCTGATAAAACAGCTGTATTTTTAACATATATGTAGCTCAAGAAAGAAATTCAAATTAAGTTTCTTAAGAATTTCACAACATAAAATAATTTGTAGCTTTTTCCTTTTTATAAACTCTTTCTTCAATTGCTTTTAATTTTGGAAAAACTGCAGAAACAGGCAAATCCAAGAGATGGGAATTTTTCAGAAAATGACATTTTGAGAGAATATTTATGAGGGATGCTGTCACTGGAAAATGCTTAAAAAAGGAAGATAAAAGTACCTTTTAAAACTAAAGTAAAAAGAAATTTTTACTTTGAACTTTCAATGAAACTTAGACCAGAAACACATTAATATAATCTGATATTTCAACATTTATAGCTTGAAGTTGCCATTAATTAGGATCACAAGATTTCCTTTGTTTCTTTGACCTAAAATAATTTTTACCCTTGTTTTTCAGAGAGGCAGATACACATATATCTGTTTCATGACTGTCTGGAAGCTTCTTAGTAATTTGAAACAATTTTGGAAAACATAGAGATTAGTGTTTCTACCCCTGAAAATAATGAGGAACACAGATAATTAGGAAGTCCTGAAAAACATGTAAGAAGCAAACCAAAGGAAACCTACAGCAATGAATCACATCTGAGAATGATTAGATAATCTCATATTCTTTGGAAAACCTTGAAGGACAACTTTTTCAGTGTGATAGAAGCTTTAAAACTTTCTTTTGAGCTGACTTCTTCCCAGTGCACCTGAGAGCGCTGAAGAAGAAAGGATGCTACTCGGTGCTCTACTTAACAGGACATTTCCAGTTCAGAAAGTCAAGAGAGCTTCTCCCTCTAGCTTCCACTGTACAAAAGGAAGAAGAGGAGTGGAGAAAGGATGAATCTGTTTATTTTACACCTACTGTAATATCTTTCTTTTAGGAAGGCAGAAAGAGCCCATGGAAGCAGCAGAGGTGAAAGATTTGATAGAAGCTATGAAGTTCAAAACAAAAAAGAGCTTTGTTCTGTTATCGCCTCTCTCTGTTACCTCATGAGGTTGACTGACATTACAGTAGTGATCTAATACAAACATAAGGATCATTTTCCGTACAGCCTAACAGCAAATACATCAAGCCTTAATAACATATATCAGTAATATATGAATTATCAACTATCACAGACTTTGGACTCAGCATCTCACAGCAGTGCCTAATCTTTCTTCTTAAACTTGCATCTTTTCTGTCATAGCTACATAAACTGTTTGTATAACAATGTGACAATAATTAAAGTGATACAAAAAGTTTAATAAACAGAAAACAATATATTAGCAAACAGATCATCATCTAAATTCAAGGTTCTGCTTTATCTGATTATTTACTCCTCTGATCACAGTAAAAGAATTCAATTTCTAAAAATGCCTATGAAGATGGTGTAGTCATGTGTAAGAATATCTGCAGCACATTGACAATTTACTTCAAGTCACTTTCCCTAGGACTCTTAAGCCGTGTGGTAGAGAGAGAACCCCTTGTGGTTTAACCCCAGCTGAAACTTAGCACCATGCAGCGTCTCACTCACCCCTCTGACACAGCAGGGAGGAGAACTGAAAAAAATAAAGAAGCAAAACTCACAGGCTGAGATAAGAACAGTTTAATAATTGAAACAAAATAAAATAGAATAAGAATAAAGCAAGAATTATGAACATAAGAGAGGGAGAGAGAAATAGAGTCCAAGACAAACATGGAATTACTCATTAGTAGACTGATGCTCCGTCTGTTCTTCAGCAGCAGTTGGCATCTCCTGGAAATTCCCCCCCAGTTTATATATTAAGTATGGCATTCTGTGGTATGGAATATCCTTTTTGCCAGTTGGGACTGGTTGTCCTGGTTATGTTCCCTTTTAGCTTCTTGTGCTTTTTCTTACTTGTAGAGCGTGCAACATTGAAAAGTCCTTCACTTAGGGTAAGCATCACTTAGCAACTACCAAAACATCAGTGGATTATCAACATTAGTCTCAACTGAATTCAAAATACAGCACTATACCAGCTAGGAGGAAAATTGACTCTATTCAAGCCGAAACAAGGACAGAACTATATTCTAAAAAATCCTTCAAACAGAGTGTTTGCAAGTGTTTGTCTAGTTGAGACAAGATTTCAGTTTTCCAGGTGTTTACAAATAACCTCCTTGTGTTGTTCCTGTATAACATGTTTCTAACAAGCTACAATTTCTGTACAGCATGCTGTAAAAATGAAATATGTGGAAAAGGAAAGAAAAACAACAACAAAGTAATGGAACTGCACAGTTCTATAACACTTGAAAAGAACACAACAAGAAACTATCTGAATATGAGACCAGAAGTTTGGGGGTTTTTTTTCATTTTTCCAAGCAGATGTCACAATACATAATATTGTCACTGTAAATAATCCCTCTGTCACTTCCACTGCACGTTGTTTTGCCAAGCAGTCCAAACTCTCTCACCCTGTCTTGAAAGCAGAAGTGCTCCAGCCCTCTGATCCTCTCCAGCTCCTTCTCTGAACTCCACATCCTTCTTATGTTGGGGACTCCAGACCTGGATGCAGCACCCCAGGTGGGGTTTCACCAGTGCAGAGCAGAGCAGAGCAGAGCAGAGGAGAGCAGAGCAGAGCAGAGCAGAGGGGTAAAATCCCTTCCCTCTCCCAGCTGTTCACACATCTTTGGATGCAGCCCAGGACACATTTGACTTTCTGGGTGTTCTGAGCTGCAGGCACATGTTGCTAGGTCAGCTCCAGCCTCTCACCCACCAGCACCCCCAAGGTTTTCTTGGCAGGACAGCTCTCGACCTGCTCATTCCCCAGCCTGTGCTGGAAGCCAATTGTTTTCAGTTTAAACAAAAAAGCAGCATGTTTTCATATCATTGCAAAATGCATCTACATTTGTTTTGTCTTTAAATTAAAAAAAAAACAGGTTTCATTGTTGAGAGGCAGAAATCCCTGTATCCCAGAAATCCTTATAATTCTCTCATGAATTTGTAAGTGTGGTAGTTTTATTTCAGAATAATTTGGTTGTAATGGAAAGGAGGTATGTAGCTGTTTTGGTTATTATCTATGGTAATGTAGCAAGATGAAAGACTAAAAATAACACTTTAGAAAATACATAAAGAAAAGAAAGGAAGAGAAGGAAAAGATAAGAGTAGAAAGATATCACCATCTCGGTGGTGTTGGTCAAAGTGATGGTCACAGTCTTGATCCATCATGGGTGGGGGAAAGCCCCCAAAATATATAATTTAATGGGTTAATATACATATACATGTATAATATACATATACATGTATGTATGTATGTATGTGTGTATGTATGCATGTATGCATGTATGTATGTATGCATGTATGTATGTATATATGCAGGTGCACCCAAGCATCTTCCCTGGAGGGTTTTTTTACACTGCCTTTTGCAAAAGGCTCTGGATCTCTTGTAACACTATGGATCACCTCTGGTAGAAGGTCTGCCCCTGAGGAATGAGTCTGTGAGAACTTTGGGGGTCTCTGATGGTCTATGGCCCCTCCTAAGACACGGCAGCTGCCTCTCATGCCAACATAATTGAACAAGAAGGGATGAATACTCTCATGCCATGGGCAGTTTTACAACTGAGTTGTATAAAAGAGGACAATCAGCATGATAAAAAGCATCACCCTGCCTCCAAAAGATCTGCTTCTGATCAACCTTCTCCTTTATATGGCTCAAAACCCAGAGCCTCCTGTGGCAGGTGCTCATCCTCTATGTTTTATTTAGACCAGAGACTTGGCCAGCCCACACTCAAAAATTCACTTCCTCCCCCTCAGGGTTTTTAGTTATTAACTAAAAAAGTTAACCCAAAAAAAACTTGACAAAGCATTTACCTGCACCAGTTTGGCACCCTATGTAATGGTGTAAAAACCCCAAACCCTAAATATGACTGAAAATGACTTGGAGTATAAATTAAATTACTGACTTTTTTAACACCATAGAATGTTACTTGCTAATGCTGTGGGTAAAAGTAGTCATGCATCTAAAAATTTGGTTTTTTCCTTAATACAATCTGTGCTAATCATTCCATACAAATAGAAAAAGCTGATAACTTGATTATTGAAATTTCAACAGCCACTTATTACAGACCATCAGAAGCATGATTACAAAGGGGACAGCAGTAAAACAAAATAATTTTGCCAATTATACTTGACTGGGAATATCTTAATTGTTAAATGGGTCTGTGGACCAAGCACTTTTGCTGCAGGCACATTTACACTGGAATAAAATGTCATCTAATTGTTTACTTCAATAATCACAACACTGAATTTTCTAATCATCCACAGCAGAATGGCAAGCACCTAACCATACATTGTTATTGAAAAATACTCATGGCATTAAACTGTATCACTCTAAAGATTCTTTTCAAGGCATTAAAAAAGAAGCAAAAAATTATAAAATAAGTGCCTAAATTTTTGTTATTTCTGTTGTTATTGATGCTATTCAAGGGGAAATTGGAAGAGAATGTGTCCACACATTCACACATGAACTGCCAAAAACCAACTTCAACTATTCAAAGGCTCATTAAAAAGTGTTACAATAGCCAGATACAGGAAAAATTGCTATTTTGATTGTAACACAAAGTCTAACAATGTCTTTCTTATTATCATTATGATATATTTTAAATATCTTCATTGTAATTACTTCAGAAACATGGATTGTTTGTGAGGTAATTAGGTTTGTGGGTAACTGGGTAGATTGGGTAACATCCAAATCTATAATAGTGAAAGTCTTCTGCACTGATATAATAGATGGAATACTGTTCTTACATAAGAGTAGCTCAAATACAAACCAATGATTTCTAACAATACAGGTGAGTCATACTTAAATTTCACTCTTCAAAAATGACAGACAGGTAATGGAAGATGAAATTAAGAAGAAGGCTGTCAAGATTAGCTATTTAAACCCAAATCTGTTGTAATTTTGTATCCCCTTCACCATCTTCAAGTACTCTTCAAAGCATCAGTATAATTTAAAAATGGTATTTGACCCTTAGCTCTCATATCAACATCTATTTCACTGAAAATGCAACCGGAGGAAGTATGATATATTTAGTAATATAAAAAATAAGAAACTATTTCAAAATAATTAACTCATAGGACACTTGGGAGCAGATTTTGCTTTTGAGGAAATCTCCTGGAAAGCAGTAAAATGGAAAATTTTGAGAGCTTGTTCAAATTCTTGGCTTTGAAATTCACACTTAAATTTTTTTTACAAATTGACTTTTGGGAATTATATACACAGACCTCTGAGAAATTTTCAGGCTCCTGGGTAATCTGGAAGCAATAGAGCTTTGATATAATGTACAAATTTGGTGTATTAGCAGGCAAACGAGTAAAAATATTTCTTGTGCACTAGTACATTTCAAGACCTTGTGTTTTTAGCACCTATTTAACACTTGTAGATATCTTCTATCCCATTTACTCAGCTCCTTAACATCAGGCAGGAGCAAGCATCTCTGCTGAATGTTTGCCGAGCCAGATCATCCAGTAAATTAAATCTGACACGGAGTCCCCGCCAGCGCAGCACCTGCTCCTGCCAAGTGCAGCTCTTTATAAATGTGATGGGTTCAGCCTGGTGCCACCTGTGCAGTTTGGCAGTGCTGCTGATTGCTTCTCACTCAAAGCTGCTCACCAGGAGCTCTTACTCACCCCTTGAGCACCCATCGTGCAGCAACAGAGCAGGATGGCAGGCAAGGATTTACAAAGGCAAGGCTTGAGGCCAGCTTCCAAGAAAACACAAAATGCAGTGTCTGTAAGGCTCCTGAGAAGAGGGTGCCAGAGGACAGAGAAGCTGAATCTCTGAGCACCAGAGGTACTGGCAGCCTTTGCCCCCATGGGCCACTCATTGACAGCAGAGAGGAGCTGCACTGCCTGAACTGCTGAGCAGTTACTTCCCAGAGACCCATTCGATGTGCTTGGCTCATTCTGTATTTCTAATTCTTAACAGTTCATTTTTGGTTACTGATTTTTGGCAGTTGAGTGGTTTCTTAAGAATTCAGCTTATTCTCTGCCGATAACTTTGTCTCCTTCCTCCTAATCTGTCTAGCCCTTCTCTTAGCGTTTCATGAAACTCCCTGGCCTGGGTTTGATCTTCTTTCCCTGAAACACCAACTCTTTTCCTTTAAAAGATTGCTAGTGCAAGCAAATAATCCTATTTGCTGGACTTCCTCCTGTGACTCCTTATTGGGGAGCCCAGAACTTGACACAGAAGTCCAGGTGGTGCTGAGGGTGCACATCTCTTTGTCATCCATATCATTAATGGAAAATTTTAATAGGTTCTGATCCAATGTTGACTACTGGGATACACTGGTGCCTCTCAACTAGACTTTGTTACAGTGATCACCACTACCCAGAGCCCTGCTAACAAGTTTTCAATCGACCATTACAGCCTGATCATCCAGCTCACACTCACCAGCTTCTCTGTAAGGCTTTTGTGGGAGACAGAATAGAAAATTTTCCTAAAGTCGAGGTAGACAATGCCCACTGTTCTCCCTTCTTCTACCAAGACACTTCGTCACAGAGGTGCATCAAGTCAGGCAAGAATGACTTCTCAGTAGGGAATCCAAATGACACTCTTCATGGCCTTGACTTTTGTGTGCCTGGAAAATGCTCCATCACCTTCCCAGGCACTGAGGTGGCCAATAAATCTATAACCTTGCTACATTTTTTATGCAGTTTTTACAACTATTACATTCAGGGAAATGAATGCTCACATTTGAAACTGTAGTTTGATTTTTTACATTTTTTTCTTAGATTACACATGCAAACACTCGGGAAAATGCACTATAAGAGGGACTATATCAGGAACCTCTGAAATCAGAGAGTATTTAATGAAATTTAAGGAGAAACTTGCATCCTAGAAGGAAACAATATAAAATATTCCAATAGAGAGATATCAATGCTCATTTTGGAATTTATAAAGACCACTTATATTGAGCTGTTTCATTTAATATAACATGAGTAGAAGCAGCATAAGAGTCCATTTTGACCAGTAATTTCCTAAATATTTAACCTATAAAAATAATTTTTGAAAATAGTGTTCTGTGTGAATCCAGATTGAAATCCTTATCCTATTTTTTTCTATGTTTCAGGTTTTTACATTTTCTCTATAGGAACTCAGTCAACATATCCCATCCAGCCCTTAAAACCTTCCAATGAGAAAGATACAAGACCTATTCCTTAAACCATGTAATTAAATGCAGTATTTCTTGTCACTCTGCCAGCAGGAATACCAATTTGCTTAAGTCATAAAATAGGAAAAATTCACTTAACAAGCAGCTATTTAAAATGGGGCTTATTTATTTGAGGCATAGTAAACACTTGACATCTTTCTGAAGCATTTTCCTTTGCATGTGTTACCGTAGCCCCAGTCAGACAGTTAGTGTGCTCCCTATTGCTCAGCAGTTACCTATCTCTGACTGGGTGAGGAGATGCTTATGTAAAGCAGCAAGGACATATTCTCCCTTGTAATTCTCTGTTCACTTTCATATTATTCCATTAAGCTTTCTCTCACAGTACCTACTCCCACATCCATCTTTTAAAATTTTACTTTTTCCAGCCACGCTTTTTAAGAGAAGCTGATTTTCCTCCTCTTTGCTTGCAAGGAATACGCGGGAGCAACTTTACCAAAGGCACAGAAACACCCAAGTTCCTTATATACAAGCCCAGGTGTAACCAAAACATGCACATGGATTTTTCATTTAAACTAGAACATGCTCAGACAAAAGGCTGGTGTAAACTGCAACCACAGAAGCAGTAGCAGTCAGCTTATTGCAAGTGGTGTGTTTTGAATCCCATTTGCATACAATTGCAAAAAATAAATATGCAGAAAGGCAAATGTTTTACAAATTGCTTATTTCTGTTCTCCAGCAAAGAGAAAATAATTCATATCATCAGACAGTGTGGCAATATTTTCTTCCTTCTTATGGCACAGTAAGAGATGAAGACACTTTTCATTGGAAAGCAATAGTAACCTCAGCTACCAGTGGTGCACACAGAGCTTTAGAGCAAGATTACAATATTGATGAGAGGAACACTCATTTACTCATTAGCACTCATTAAGCAATTGCACATTTATTATCTCTTATTCTCCTTTTCTTTTAAGAGGACAAAGAAACATATGTACCTAAGATTTAAGACTCTCAAGTCAATCTCATATACAAATGCAAATATTTTATAAACCATGCAACATGAACAAACTTGGAACATCTCTTGCTACTTAGCACTACTGATTCCAACTTTCACAAACGTTATTATCCCAGTAAGTGGAGAATCACTTTTATTTAAAGGAGAGATGCACATTTCTCTCTGTATGTGGCATGAGAAATGGTAGTATTATAGCCTTCCTTGGCAAAGACTATATTACTTCACTGCTAACACTCACTTTGGAGTAGAGTAGGTTGTTCTAGAAGATTGAATATTTCTTGATGTTCTGCTGCTTGTGTTCACTACTCTTATGATTATTTTGCCTGAAGAGCAGAGACTTTATCACAAAATTTCTAATTATCTGTCCAGCAGAGCTTCCTCAAACACCGGCAGAAGACCATATGCTTAAGGGCAACTGTGCACTCCACAAAACAACATGCAGCTTTGTCATCTCCCCCTAGCAGATAGCCTCTGCTCGTGATGGTAATAGCAGACATGCTACCCTGACCTAAATGGGGCTTGCACTAGACAAACCTTATGTTTTATGAATCAGAGGTCTTCAACTCAGTTTCTACAATAATTCCTCCAGAGTCTCTGCATGCATTGGGATGTTGCTCTGCTGTAACAGATTTATTCATAGTTTGGATACAGAAAATGCCTTCAAATATATTCTGAATGAAGAAAAATCTTAATTTTGACTGTAATTGCAGAACAAGCTGTCCCATGCAGACATCAGACAAGCTGGTTTTGATCCCTCTGAGTTGTTCATTCAAAGAAGTTAAAAGACAAAAATATATGAATTTACGTGCTGACTTTTCCATCACAGAAATTTTTAGTCACCAACTGCATCTTAATTCTACCCTATGCTGGAGCACTGGTTTATCAGGAAAGCAGTGGAGTCAGGCTCGTCATGGGTGGTGTTATCTGCATATTCCTGAGCCATCTGACAAACCAATACCATTGCTCCCATATTCACCTTGCTATTTGCTCCCATAACCTTATAGATGGGTGTGTTTTTGTATTTAACTGAGATTACAGAAAAAAATGTTCTCAGTTACTCATTAAGAAAGAAATTAGATGAAGAGGGTTAAATTTCTAGAAAAATACAGATAACCAGATAAGCATGAATTTGCACAGTGAACAGAAGAAGGAAAGCTACAGTATTATTACTTGATAAATGGATACACTATGCAAGCAAGAATTACAAATAATTATTAGCAGCAAATATTTCATTGCTGGATGGTTACTACAGTAAATATAAAAATCAATTCATACTAATATTTGAACGTTATAATGTAAAACCACTTTAGAAATTTGATTCAACTGCCCATAAATTTATATTTGTTCTGTGAGAAATGAAGACACGTACATCAATACTGCGCTCAGAGCTGGAATGGAAATGAAAAAAACACCTCCTTCACTTAGTGAACAGATTGCAGGGAGCTCTTCATTTATGCCCTCAATTCCTAATAGACTAGGCAAATTAATAATTTCTTTAAAATACTGCACACAACCATTATGTTTCATTATGAAACAAATAGAAGATCTTCTACCAGTCACCATTATTCAAGACTTCTATCACCCTAAACCTGCCTGCCCAGCCATTTTTTTTTTCCCACAAGAGGTGCTCGAATTTTCCCATGTAGAGTTTTTGTAAAAGCACACACATACATTTGCCACCAGCAGCAGTTTAATTCTATAGACACTTGGGATGATTGACAGCTGAAACAGGACCAACCACAACAACACCTAAGAAAACCAATTAAAAAAATAAAGAAAGCCTCATGTGTACTGCATTTGGATGAGAGAAATAACAAATAATCTCTCTAATTTCTAGGTGAGGCAGCATGGAGAAATAATCAGGAAACTTGAATATAAATAACAACGCTAAAAGGAAATATCTACCTGGGCAGAACCCAAGGCAGTATTTTTATCACACCTCTTCAAATCCTCAGTTTTCCTCCATCCTCATAGTCATGGTTTAATAGACAAAAGTTAGTTAAACTGGTGAGGGAGTGGGACAGCTATTTTTCATTGAATACTAGTTCTCAAGAGGGTAAGGTTCAGCATGGCCAAATTCGAGCAGGTTAGTGGAATAGTGTATGATACTGATGATACTTAGTGCAAAACATGTGTATATTCAGAGACTAAAGAATCTTTAGTCTGATCCCATGAATCAATTACCTATCAGCTTCAGCAATACAATTTTCTGTTCAGTCACACCTTGTACAAATCTACTTTTCACTCTTCATGACTACTTGAAGCTACCAAAGAGAGTTAAGTGGAATTATCAGGATATCTACTCCCCATGCGCAGCTCTGGTCTCAATTAAGACATTTATGTACATGCACTTTAAGTAATGGTGGCAAATAAAACATAGACTAAGAGAAAATAAATTACACAGGAAATAGAATAGTAGCTGAAACACAAGTAGAAAAGGAAAGAAAACAAAGAAATATACAATAAAGAAAGGCAGCATAGAACAAACAAAATCTTTCCATTATTTGAACTTGCAATTTAATTCTTCCTCTGAGTTTCTCTTTTATAATCCTATCTACATATTCAGCAAAGACATTTTATAGGGTTTATAGATAACAGAATCTATCAAAGCTTAAACAGGTAGGGAAAGGTAACGAAAAAAGAAATTTTTACCTAGAAACATATGAAGATTTTTTTTATTGTGAATACATTTTTATGCATTTTTTTCCTAAAAGAATAGTGGCTAGTGAAAGGATGATAGTGTGAAAAAAGCATTCTGAGTGCATCGGGACCAGAATTCTGTTCAAGTGAATTAATAAAGAGCTACATGACTTTTTCTGATTGCTTGGAGATAAGAGTACTACAAAAAAAAGTATCATAGTTGACTAAATACACTACCAAGTTATCTTTTTCCATCAGCCTACTGACAGTTCTGACTGCAGATTTAGGTTTGTTTCACATCTACAGTCTGTTACTATAAATTAATAATTCTAAGCTGCTATTATGTCATGCAACCTTATGGACTTTAGTGCTATCACACTAAATTTACATGACCTGCAGATCTTGTCCTTAGAATGTCTTGTGTACCATAACTCATTTCTCCTGTGCATCTTCAATCCCACTCTCAATATGGTACTTTTGAAGGAAAGTCCCTTCAAAATTTAGAATTTTGAAGTATTTTATAGATTCCTCTGAAGTAGAAAATATTTATTCTTCCTGTAGTAATTTCCATATTTTGTTTTACAAAATATATAAAATTCTAACCAATTGTTGAACATGAATTAAAATTTTTCCTTTATGTGATCTAAAGGATGACCTCAAAAATTTGCCAGTTTTCAAGAAAAATACCAACAGGTCCATAACACTATGAGCCTGGAATTGTCCTATCTCCATTTTACACAAGGAAACTCAGACATAAAATGCCTAAAAACTTTTCTACTTAAGAAGCAGAAATCATAAGGCAGAATTACTCGAACTGGCTGCATGAACTCAATTTTGATCCAAAGGTATTAATGAGAATTTGAAGGTCCATCCCAACCTAGGCTGTTCTAATTGTGGTTTATTATTTAAGCGACATTATTCAAGCTACTGTACTTTTGCACTAAAAGTGGCAAGTTAAATCAGTAAATTTACTGTAACATTAAATCATTAAAGTTAGCAAATCATAATGACTCATTTTAGGGGCTTTTTAAGACAAATAATAGCTAAGGCTCTAAGGTCTCAATACCTTTGGAAAAAAAAGATTGCAAGATGCACTTACCTTATTTTAGAGACTGAGGTTGTAGAAAAAGTTCACAATAAGGACGAAGAGGAATAAGAAAAGGAAGAGGGGAAAGAATAAAATGAGGAAAAAGAAGAGGAAGAATAGCACATCACTAAATAAGTGAGATAGAATGACAAAATGCTTTAGTTTGAAAGCTGCCTCTGGAGGTTGTCTGGTCTTACTCTCTACTCAAAGCAGGATCTATTTCAAAATTAGATCAAAATTCTGAGTTAGATCATACTAAAGAGCAAAACAACACTGCCTGACATGATTGTGCTATAGTCTGTCATGGAGATGTCCTGCTCTTTTCATAAAAACCAGGCACAATGCAAACAGAGGAAAAAAAAGTAGTTTTATTTAAAGAAAAAACAAACAAACAAACAAAACTAAAACAAGCCAAAAAACAAAAAAAAAAAAAAGAAAACCAACCCCCAAAAAACCCCCCCAAACCTCTACATGAAGTAGAAGTACCATAAGTACATTTAGAAATTCTAACAAGCTACAAGGTTTTTTTATGAGCTATGACATAAATTTGTCTGTAGCAATTTCTGATCTCATCACAGTATTTGAGACTGCCATTTGCAAAACTTTCTGCATAACTTAAATTGACCTGTTAGATTTTGACCATTTGGGGGTTTTATTTCACTTTGCATTATATAAGGACTTTACAATTTGCTGTCCTGCATTTCAGAGTATCAAACATACTGTGAGAATGTCTTTTGTTAAGAAAACTAAAAAGGGAGCCCTTAGTGACAAGAAAAGAACACTAAAAATTATATTGATGCATATTATAGTTATAGATATGATGGAACTCAAAAAAAAATTACAAGATCAGTAGTAAAGAGACAAAAATATAACAAGCTATATTAGCTCATCTGAATGTCTATCAGACCATAATGTTTATCCTTTTAGAAAACAACATCACATGATACATATTGAAAAATGTCAGGATATTAAAAGTGGATTTACTAAAGGTAGATCTGTTAAAATATTTCTTATTTTCTCAGGTGAGTTAAAAAGAAGATACTGAACATATCTGTAAGGTTATTTATTAAAGACAGTTCAAGGAAAATATTTCCTTTGCCCAGACTACATCTTAGATCAAAACTGAGACAGAAATAGAGAAAGAGAGAGAGGAGGAGAGATAAAAATTGAACCTTTAGCTTAGAAACTGTGGCAAAGACACCCCCCAGACATACTTGGACACAGGTAAAAACTGAGTTCTGTTAACAGATGGAAACATTAAGTATATAAATATGATGGCCCAATTATAACGCTAGAAATGACAGTACTACACAAGGACACATGCTTTTTACTTTTATCAGTAACAGATTCTGATGAATCTGTTTTCTATAGATGAAAAATAAAGAAAATATGAAGAAAAGCACATCAAATCATTTTCACTTGGATCTAGATAACTGTCATGTTTTTAAATATCATTGTATTGGTCAACTGAAACAAATTTGTTGTTTGAAACATCTTTGGAATTTTGAGTGAGGTGTAAAAAACTCAGAATCTACATAATAGTTATCTTTACCCATATATTAGAAAATACAAACACATTTTTACAAGGGAAAACACAAATATCAATAGACACAGAAAGAAAACGTGGGTTCTCAACCATCTCACAAAGCATTTCTCTTTCCTGATGAAAGCAATAATTCACTTTTAGTGTAATATCACCAAGATGCTAATAAAAAAAATTTTGTGACATCTACCTCAGTCAGGTTTTGGTGTTATGTCTTCAAAATCTGGAATTAATATTAATTTCTTGCCTGATGATCACTTCTGCATGGTTTCCTGGAGTAATTGTACAGTGTCAGTGTAATCATATTAGTCTAACACAAAAGGTGTTACTGTTAAGCCCATGATGCATAGGCACCATCTGCCCATGGCAGTATCTGGGTCTTTTTAGCATTATTGCAAGGACTACATGAACAACTGAGCAGAAGAAAAGCAGATAATGTGTTTAGTTCACCCACTCCTGTACTAAAGATTCTAAGCTCATTATAAGACACTGAGTAGTGCTCAATGTCGTAAGAGATCTCTGGGCAAAATGGTTACATAAATATCTGTGATTTATGGCATGAGGAACACATCACTGATAGCTCTGAACTCCCATTTTCACATGTTAGCTTTCTGTCTGTCTGTATCTTCCTCTGGACTGTTTCCTCAAGCTATTTCCCAATTTCTTTCTTTGAACCTTCCATGTGTAAAGAATATAAGTGCACAACACTGTAGGACCATCCATTTTCTAAGTGTCATCACTGAGAAACTACTTTTTTATTTAAGGTACACTTCAGGCTGACTATAACTATATAAATCATGGTTTAGCCAAAAAAGAGCTTCCCTAGTAGACAAACATATTTGAAATGTATCAGTTTATTGCAATGGTTTAAAGTGGGAAAAAATTGATAAAAAGAAAAAGCAAAAGGAAAATAAAGGAAAAAAAAAAGGAGAAAAGAAAATGAAAAGTAAACTTGAAACAATGCAGCTTAATGAACAGCATCAACTATTTCTGTGTTCACTCAACACTTCTCTTACTCTTCAACTTGTGTAGTTCTTTATTCAATCTCTTATATCTGACCAGCAGGGGAAAAATTCTGTACAAAAACCGAATAAATTTTTGTGATAAATACTGTGCATTTATTATGTTTTACCATATGATTATTTCTTGATCTGAAACTTCACATCTAATCTGAAATTAGATTTTCCAAAAGGGGAGTAAAATAGAGCAAAAGCTGTAAAGTATAGCTCTGCAGAGAGTGTCTACACCACCATTCCCTTCACAGTGGGGTAGAAAGAGATAAAGACAGGAGGATTTATTTCTTCTCATTTAAAAAGTCTGTATAACACCTCTTAATCAAAATAAATGGTGACAAGCCTAACAGTAAACACAATAATACAAGATTCACAGGAACAGTGACTCTAAGAAGTAACAGGATTAAAGGTGTTTTCTCCCTCTCCTTTTAGCCTGTTTAGAATTAATTTTATTTAAGAGTAATTAATATAATTTTGTAGGTAGAAGGAAAAATTTAGGCATATATGTGTGTTCAGGTAATTTGTACTGGCCAGTGAATGCTTGATGGGAGACTTTGGACTTTGCAGATGTAATGTCTTGAAGCACAATTATGTGGCTAAAGCAGTGAGGTATAGAAGAAAGATGCTTAAGAAAGTATACAGCGGAGTTTCACAAACACTAATATACAAATTTTCAGTGAGTACTGACAATGCCTTGTATCTAATTTTTAGTGCAATTTTGAGATATTTGGAAATCCTTGAAGGGATCCGCTGGTTAAAAGAGTTCTCTATGCATCTGATGCGCTTTAAATACGTGACAAGCCATTTTAAAATGTCAAAAGTCTCTGCCAAGAGGAGAAGGCAGTTAAGAAAAGACATTTCAATTGAGATGCCTTAAAATATTTTAAACATGCGGCATAGCTGAGGTTTGTTCAGGACAGACAATGTGTTATTACAGATGTTTACAGCACAGCCCTGTTCCGTGGTGCGTGCTGTGCCATCTAGAGACAGAACGCCAGCAAAGCACTCCTGCCTCATCTAATCCCTGAGCAAGGCCAGGGCCAGTGACAGATCTTTCACCTGATGCTTTGTCCTTTGTCTCTGGCCTTGATGGATGTGGCTCTGCTCGGGCCAGCCGAAATATAAAGGAAAGGACGGGATGCTAACAGCTCACTCAGCGGCACACCACAACGCATCGGCACGGCGCTGTCCTGCTCCCCACCAGCATTCCGCCTACGCTGCTCAGAGTAATGAAGATGCAGGAAATAAGAGATGTTGGTGCTCCCCACAGGCCCATTGAATAGATGTGTGGACAGAAACCCCACCAGATGGAGAAGATTAAAGCAGAGTGATGAATGCCTTAGGAGGGAAAAGATATACCTTGGGAGAGGATATTGATCACTGATAGAGATCTGCGATGGTAGAATGAGATAGGGTAGGACGTGAAATAGAAAAAAATACAGCAGGAGTTAAGGGGGAAAAAATGCAGTTTCAAGTAAGTGAAATGAGAAAGAAAAGGGAAGATTTAACACTTTGAAGAATAATTAGAATATGGAGATTGTATCAGAAACAAAAGACATCACAAATTCTGTTCTGGGTATGTTAAGGTGTGTTGGTGGAGCATATGCAAGGTAACTCTTTTAGTAGTCCTTTCCTCAGTCTGTCTTCTGGTTTTGTTGGTATATTCTACTAGTTTGCAGCACTTGGTGCTTCATGACATATTGGAGTTGTTGGTCTCTTTTAAGCTTAAACATTATTGTGGCAGATTACATATAGCAATATATATGTATGCATACATAAAATATGTAAGTCACAACAACAGAAAAAAATCAGGTTGCTCACAAACAAATGTAGTTTCTGGATTTTTGTCATACTTTTTACATTAGGCTTGGCAAATATAGCAACTGCAATATTGGAAGTATTTCTGGCATGTACAAGCAATGACATTTCTCAGAGATGAGAGATAAAGGAGATTTCATACCCTAATCTTCTCATGTCAAGCTGCTCAGAAAAGAAGAATCCATACGAAAACATAATTTGACAGATAAAGTGTTCCTACCATGTTCCTGAGGAAAGGAAATATTGTTTCTTCTACGGCTAAATTTTCCTATAAGAAATAAGAAAGATGTGCAATATATATATGAAACTGAAGACTAATGGACTTTTATCACAGAACTGATCCCAGTACAGAAGTAAAGATAGCTTAAACCTTTCAAGAGGTCACTCTTGAAACAAACACCAATATAACAGGACTTTCACAGGCTCTTACGAGAAAAAGTAAACCAGAGACACCGACATGATTTTAAAAAAGTGGGACAGAGTGCACATTCCTCTCCAAGATGCTATTAGGCCTGCACAGGTTCCAAATATCCAGAAAAAACAGTTTGTCGCTCAGTCTTCTACTATGCACCTTTTAACCATTTATACATTGGTTAGCGGACTAAAATAGATAGAGAGATCTGGTTTGGTGTTTGAGTTTGGGTTTGGGGTTTTTTTTTACTTCTGTTTTGGGTTGGGGTATTTTTTGCTTTTTTTGGCAAAAAAAGCAAAAATTTTGTTTGGGGTTTTTGTTGTCTTGTTGGTTTTTCTGTCACTTTGTTTCTTTTTGGTTTTATTTGGTCTGGTTTTTAATGAACTCTTCTATTGTGGGGGAGATGAGACCAGCAGAGGAAAGTGTACTTCAAAACACTGGAAACAAATTCTCAAAAAAACCACAGGGAAGCACTTGTTTTTTTAATTAATATCTTTATTGACTGTCAATAGACCAAAGGTTATTTACAATTGATTCTGTACATAATGCAGAAAAAAAGTGTGGACGTTCCAAAAATTAATAAACTGGTTACTTCCATGCTCATGGCCTGATTGTGTTCATACAAGTTACTTTGTTTTCTCTGTCAAGAAATCCTGAATGTCCAAAATATATCCAGAGAAAAAATTAGAAACAAAGAAAGTACTTGAAAAGAGAAAAAGACACTTGTATTTCCTTTGATGAAAAAACCTTCATTCTCAGATGTGAATAATTATCTTCCTGATTTTAGAGCTCTCAGACTGGGTCCTTTCTCCTGACATGATTCTCATATGAACAACCAGCCAGGGATTATCCCTGTAGTACCAGTCCACAGCCACTTCCTAAGAAGTTTTTAATGAACATGTACAGAAGGACAAAGAACAGGTAGAAAATGAGTATTCAGACATTAAGTTGTATTGCACATTAAGTTTTGATTCAATTAGCTTCATAACAAAAATATTAATTTCAACATTAAAATTGATCAGTGAACAGCTTACTGTGTCCTGTGATTTAACCATTAATATTAAGCTATACTATATTTTTATCCTTTGTATTTAGATGAGGGCAAAATCAAGGGTTTGCAGAAGAGATTGAAACTTTAACTCCATTTTTATCTCCTTTTGGGTGTTTATCATTCCTTCCCTTTAAAAATGAAGCTTCATTTTTGCATACCCTCTATCCTTTTACATTTGCATATGCATCATATTTCAATTTCTGAATAATAATTTTCCTAAAAATCCTTTGATTTTTACGAAATTTGATTACACATTTGTAATGCTGTAGAAGACTGTTAGGAAGGATACATAAACACATGACAGGGAGATCTTCAGAGTAATACATTTCCAAATAATAAGATTAGAGAAGAATTCCTGCTGTTAATGTAAAAAAATTGTTATCCTCTTCCTCAGAGAGTCACCTTCTTTTTGGCAGAATGATTTTATAGAGCTCATTCAAATATTTTAGTGGATTTCCTAATCTTTTCTACTAAATTTATGCTCATGTTACTTTAAAAGCATTGTCAGAATTAGAAACCCCACCAAAAAAAAGAAAAGATGTAGGAGCAGAAATAATTTTTAAAAAGCAAGCATATATGACTGAGAAAAAATGACCATGCAAAAGAATAATAAATTATACTTTGTTTTCTACCAAAGATGGAGGAACCATTAATATTTTTGAAAGTAATATCTCTGTTCATTTTCATTCAGACCAGTAGAAAAAAAGATATTGCATGCTTTAAATTCAGTGACTCAGACCTGATTGAATAAACCTGTTGTAGAAAAATCTATACACATAAGAAATTTTTCTGTGGGTACAGAGCTGTTGTAAATAAGGATGTGCATAAGTACCAAGTTCATGTAGTTTCACAGAGAGCTTATAAACATCCTTAAAAATCCATAATAGATTTTTGTTGTTTTGTTTCCCATGACCTCTATTTAACTAGAACCTTTATTTTCTGAGATGAAGCTAATACATGCTTAATAACAAGAAAACCAACAAAAGCTCTGCAAGGATTGGATGGGGTCAGGAAGTAGAAACTCTACTATCACAAGCTCAGACCTCAATCTATGTCATGTGAATCATCAAGTGAGCAATAATATACAAGAGTCTGCACAAATAACTGCAACTTTCCATGTACTTTAAATTTGTATGGTCAATACAACTCAAATTCTCTCCTGAATTTCCAGACTTCTACATCACTTGCTCTAAACTACATTTGCTCAATTGCTGCACATCAGGGATTTCAATATGTACTGTCCATTTCTTGGTAAGAAAGTAGCCTGTGATTCCATTTTCACCCTATTTTAAACATTCTGAAAAGGGAAAAGAATATAAACAAAAATTATATATCTTAAGGAAGCTGTCTTACCAAATGGTCAAGAGACAATCCAAGGATAAGTAATATAGTTTGGCCTTAAAGATAAAGAATGGTCTCTCACCTCGTTTTATGTAGGTTTGTCAACAGAGCTTGAGGTAGCAGAAGGCTAAAAGCAGTGTTGGTGGGCTTACTGTGGCTAATCAATTCAGTCTTAGTGGGACAATGAAATAACAGAAACTCATTGAGAAATCCTATATACTCAGAATTTTCTTTTCTGCTTACTTACACCTCTTGTTGTTTCTACCAGCTGTGTCTCCATCAAAATAATCCAATTTCATAGAATAACTTTGTATAGTTTGCATACATCACTAAATATTGCACAGTATATATCACTATATAGTGCAGTCGCAGAAAGAAGAAAAGTGAGTCACCATTAATACTGCAGATAAAGGAATACCCAATACCATCAGTTGTCATATTCAAAGCATGGATAAGGCCTCAGATAGCTGCAGGTAGAATTTGGTAAAGATACTAATTTCATTTTGATTTAGGAAGAATTGTTTTTGACCCTATATCTTATATATGCTGCCATTAAATGTGAAATGATCAAAAATTTCTGTTAAGAATTACAAAATTACAATGCATTAAAACATTTTTGCACTGATATTTTAAAAGCTTCCTCTGGACACCTATTTGCCCTGTTTAAAACCAATACATTTCACTATTTTCTTTCTCCAGAATGAGGATTTGGAGGTCACCACACAGATAGAGAAGAGCATCCTTTAATGTGAATGAGATTTTCTGCATGTATTTGAAGGCAGATTTTTTCTCTGATAGTAATATGTCTGTAGTACAAAAATAAAATAGATAACATATTCAAAGATCAAAAAGGTTAGGTGAAGAAAAAGAGCAAAAGCTGTAATGGTATTCCAGATTCTGCTGTAGCACAGGAATTTATAATTTTTTGAAGCTGACCTCACTAACAAGAGCCAAGACTTAAAAGTCTGAAAACTGGGAAGAGCCAAAAAATTTATCTACATCTTACACTATTTATTCTTAAAACAGGTATGAAATCACATCCAGCTAAAATGATCAGCAAGAGATGCTCTTCTTGCATTGACATGTTGCAGGATATGGCACTCACTGATGGCAGGAAGAGCACTCAGACCTTGCTACACACTGTAATAATATTCTAGTCATAGCTGGTATTGCCACAAATCAGAAAAATTTTCAAAGTTTTTAGTCAATCTTTCTATATTTCACAATAGTGTGTAAAACAATGCTGCAAGAAGTACTTAAACAATTTTAAATGTCATTGAACTTTTTTCTAAAACTTCATGACAACAAATTCTACAAACTATTTTTGTCTTATGGAAATTTGTCTTATGGAAAGCTCTTTCTGAGACATGGTCATCCTCTAAATTGTAAAAAAGTAATGCATGATGTATTGGTTACAGTATAATATCTTGTTTCCATCATTCTTTCTTATGATGGACTTAATGATTTTATTTTATGATTTCTACAGAAAATGATAAGAAATGCTAAATACCCTCCTTGGGAAAAAAAAAAAAAGATAAACCTACGTAAGCACAAAATAAAAATTACCTTTCACAGTTCTTTATACACTCTATATTGCTTGTGAAATCTAATTTGTGACAAGGTAGCCAACATATATTACTAACTGAATATTATTTTAGGTCTAGCTATAACTACCCTCTCTCAACCTCCCAGTCATTTCAGAAGATAAAAATACTTCTATGTTTATCACAAAACAGAAATGGAATGTTTATTCAACAGTAATTTTTCCCTATCTAGGATACCTCAGCACATATTATAATTGTACTCAAAGCAGGAATATTTTACAAGTATTACACTTTCACATCCTATGATTTTCTTGGTTTTCCCACAGAAACAAAGACTATATGATCAGTAATGTCTGGAGAAACTCAATGTCTATAGCTATTAGATTTTGAAAACTCTGAACCAAAACTCCATTCCCTACTATAATGCTACTTACCAAGTATCACACATGAAGATATTTACTTGTCATACACGCCCATAAACCTGCCCGGGGAGAAAAATCACAGCACCAAACCAAGCAATGAATTGACAAATGAGAGAAAGGGAGAGAGAGCGAGGGAGGGAGGAAGGAAGAAAGGAAGGAAGGAACACAGCTCTGGTATACAATATTAGAATGAAGGAAAAAAAAATAGAAAAAAGTAAACACACTGAGTACAGGAAGAGGTGTAAAATCCAACTATATAATAGCAGTTTGCAATGAATACCTGATACACCCCTATGCTTTTTGGGTCTTTTTGTTTTGGTTGGTTGGTTGGTTGGTTGGTTGGTTGGTTGGTTGGTTGGTTAGTTGGTTGGTTGACCACTTGGTTGGGGGGGTCTTTTTAGGTTCGTTTGTGGGTTTTTTGGGATGCTACAATCATGTTTTTTCTTGTATATACTAGCTCCAGAGGAAGAACATCCTAATTCAACAGTCATGTGTTTTCATATTAGGCAATGAATATGACATTTCTTCTTTATTTATCATCAAATATTTGCCTAATAAAAGTGTTTTACAGATCAGATGTGAGCAGAACATACAATTGCAACAGCATTTTAAAACAATACACTGAAAGCAAATTTAATATACGAAAGGATCTTTCTAGAAAAAAAAAAAAAGGATTATTTCCATTTGCAATAATTCCAGATCATTCCATTTTCTAGTATGGTATCTCCACCTCCCATTTTATTCCCTAACATGTTGAAAATATTCCCAGCCTTTTAGAGTTAGTTACAAAGGCACATTTGGCAAATTCACCACCTTTGATAGCATCCTTTTTAATCTGCTTCTGTAACCCAAGAGAATCTTTTAATAAAGAGAGTAAAGTATTGAAATTTTATTCTTCATGCTCAAGAGGACAATGTTTGGCCCTGATGGCTAATTGAAAGCTAAATTTTACTGCATTATGCTGGACACTAATTAAATCAGTTGGGACACTTTTCCAGCAATGCAACAGTCACCATAAAAAATCCTCCATATTTAAAAAAAAATAAAAGGAAGGAGCACAAAGAAATTGTATGAAAAAAAGAAAAGAAAAGAAAAGAAAAGAAAAGAAAAGAAAAGAAAAGAAAAGAAAAGAAAAGAAAAGAAAAGAAAAGAAAAGAAAAGAAAAGAAAAGAAAAGAAAAGAAAAGAAAAGAAAAGAAAAGAAAAGAAAAAAAGAAAAGAAAGATACCTACTTAATATCATCAGAAATGAAGTGGGAGATCATAACAGAATTAGATTAAAAATAAAGAGGATTATAATTTAATTAAATTGGTTTGTGGCAGAGTAAGTTAATCAGATTTTTTTGTTTGTTTGTTTCTTTGTTTTTTTTAATATCCTATTTTGAGATAAGAGCGTTTTTCAGCAGGAACAGAAGTTGTTTACAGAGATAATGCAAAATTGCATCTTTGCAGTCAACAACAGTTACTTTACTTGCAGCAACATTAATTAACATCCTCAGTCCTGAAGTAAATTCCTCTAATAAACACACTTTGATGTAAACCGACAATATCCTCCCAAATAAAGCCAAATTTTTGCACCATGAGACTGTGTAAATAAATTATACTGCTTTAATGAGATCCACATTAAGATCTACATCTGATGCTTGGCCAGGGTAAAAAATATTTTACAGTCCATGCTAGTATATCTAGTATCACTTTCCTTTGTGTGTATGTGAATTTCATTTGTTTTTCTGACAGACAACAACATTTGGCTGGGGAAAAAAAAAGGAAAAAGAAGAAAAAAAAAAACCCTATCTTAATGGTTTTTCTATTGCTCTTTTCTTTCTTTAACCAGCCCTGAATTTCTTGTGTCATGCTGATAATGATGTGGTGAAACTCCTTGTTCCCAAGATTACATTTACCCTACTTAATTATTCCAGGAAGTGGCCATGGATGGAGTAAGCCATGCTAAAACTATATGGTCATAGTCCTCCTGAAGCTCTGACAGTACCAGAAAGGAATATTCATTTCCATCAGAGCAACTGGTAGAACACCCAGCTGATCTCATGAGATGGCTACACAAGTCCAAGACCTGACACAGGACTTCGTGTGAACTCATGCTTGAAAGGGAGAGGAGAGTGAAAGAGAGGGATGGGCATGAGGAAGAAAAGGAGAGGGAGAATGGAATTAAAAAAAAAAAAAAAGGTGAGCAAGGCTTTAAAGTAGTAATTCACTAATATATTGCCATATGCCAATCATGAAAAAGTAGAACAAGTTTCAAGGCTTCCAGGCATTACATTCTGGAAACAGTGTTTGGTTTTCAGACTTTTTTCTCTCTGGGTACTAGGAAAAGACTTTGGCCACATGGTGTTCTGATGAATTCAGTACTTGGAAAATTTAATAAATTTAATTTTAATTTTTTTTCCACTAAACACAAGCTATTGTGCACCATTTTTCATAAAGTTACATCATTAAGTTTTTTCAAGGAAAGATAACGGACAAGATGCTAACAGGCTTACAGAATTCTTTTACAATGAACTGAAGATCCCACTTGAATTTCAAACAGAACTGTACATTTCTATTCTAGTTCTATGGCCAGTTTTAAGGGCTACATCACCAATATTGAGTATTGCATAACTCTTGTTGTTGTTAAAATTTTTGATGGCATGTTGCTTTATAGGGATAGTATGACAAATATACTTTTGAATAACTTAAAACAACACATTTGAATACTTTCAAACTAATCTAAATTACTTTTAAAAAAAGAAAATTTGTCCTTAAATAAAGAAAATATATTCTTTTTCTGTCAAACACATACTTGTACCTTCATTTACATCCTTATTCAAACTGTAGGCACTAAAAATTCAAATGAGCCCTAATTAAAGTTATTATCTTAAAGCTTCAGTAGGACAGCTCTCATCTATATGAAAGAAGTTTCTAGTTCAAAGGAAAACTCCATGCAGTGAAAGAAATGTGTAATTTTTTTTTCTCTTGTCAGAAATCGATCATGGCTTTGTCATCATTAAGGAGAAGAGTTGGCCTTTTTTAAGAAGAAAAAGCACAAAAGTACCTGGTCCTGAAATACCCCTACTTAATTACAATACCCCTACTGACAGGCTCCTATTTACAATTATAAAAAATAAAAATTCCTCATACTTCAATTTATGTCAATAGGCAACAGAGGAAAATTAAGACTTATAAGACAATTTAACAGTGCAAAAGTATAGATATGAATTCCCACACATATCAAGAATTGTTGTGATGAACATGACAGAGGAGGAAAGGTGATAATGTAGGTGAAATTTATCACTCTATAAAAATTCCCATAGAAATAATCTTCCAAACTATGGTTGACAATGGAAGTCCTATAATTCCTGTATCAAGCTCAAGAGGTCATGCACACAAATTTGCCTAAAAATGCTGATTTCCTAGAATCCAAATACCTAGTGTTACTAGGTACTTTAGGAGCTCATAAAATCATAGGATAATCCAGGCCGATCGGTAAACTTTGGGCGGTCTCTGCAGCTCTAACCTCCTGCCCATAAGAAAGAGCCTTGCTCTGTGCTCCTGATCACCATTTCTTGTCTGTATATGCACATTAAAAAAGTGACTGTGAGGGCCTGTGTTGTTCTTGCTCAACTTCACAAAGTCTCTGTTGGCCCATTTCTCCAGGCTGGAGAATGCCCAGGACATTCTGTACAGCAGCCCTGCCTCCAAGCTTGTCTACTGCTGCCTCTTGTTTGTTGTCATCCTTAGACTGGAAAATTTACCTGGGTACCTTCTGCTTCCTCCTGCAGGTCACTTGTAGAGAAAAGAAACAGGCCAACTCCAAGGAAACACTCCAGAGATCATCCAGTCTTTACTGACCTCCAGGCAAAGCACCAGCCACGAACTTCAGTTCACTAACCTGAGAGTCCAACCACGTTTTCATTTATTCTGTTTTACTCCTCCCCAGACTGTTACTTCCCAACACAGACCACTGTGGGACACCATGGCAAAGCCTTTTTAAATTCAAAGTAAACAACTTTTAATATTTAATTATTACATATAGGTTTTTTTCCTCTTATCTTACATCAGAGGAAGGAAACATTAGACAAAATTTATTAGCTGTTGTTGGACACAGACAGAACATAATAGAAAAAGCAACTCTTCCAACAGAATATTGTTTCTAAAATATTAGTATGACATATTGTTTTTTTACTAGCTAAAGCAGATACTACCTTCTTTTCTTCCTTTGTTTTTATTAGCTTAGGCAGATTGCACTGAAGCCACCACCCACTTAAGCTTTTCCAAGCTTTCTGAAAGGAAAAGGCTTTTTTTCAGGTGATGTTCTGAGTGGCAGTATGAAAGCCTGATAAAATTAAATTATTCACTGAAGAATATTGAGAAAAACTTATCTCTCTAGGCTTCATTTCCTTTAGACAAACAGGAATCCCCCGAGAAAAACTGGGTTTGGATATAACATCAAATAATTTTACCAATGTGTTATTTAATAATATTTATCCCAAAAATTCTATTTCTTGCCTCTTTCATTATCCTAATTAGTCAAATGGAAACAAAACAGAACTAAGTGTAGCATGAGATAAAGACTTTCATGAAACCAAAAATCCTTAGCTGTAAGACTAAGGATCTTTTGCCCACTGAAGAGCAAACTCTTTCTTTTCTGTCAAGTAGATGATCATGAAACTCCAGCTGTAACATATATCCAGGACTCCAATAAGCAAATTACCTTTCCCAAGCTGTAATTCAAGGTCTGAAACACCTGGCTGAGGGGTAGCTGGGGTAATGAATTTAGTCTTAGGTTTTACTTAAACACAGAAAATTAGATTACTATCCAAATAATCATGGTATCTTACTCTGGAAAAGAATTCTGCTTCAATTTTTCAGTATCATAAATAGAGCCAATGAAAGAAAAGAGCACACAGAACATACTCAGCAAGTAAGAAGGGCTGTTTGGATATAAGCAGGCAATTTCTGTTCATGTTTTATGTAGCAGTTATCATATCATGCTTTTGCATACATCAGGCAAAGGCATCCACAAGAGAAGAGATGGACAGAAAAATGCACCCCAGGCTCACACACAACATGGGAACGGACAAAGATGTGCACTGTGTACAAAGCAGGAAGGCTTCATAGCAAGCTGGGAGATGTCTGTTCCTTCTATCTACTTTGTCTGCCCTTTGAACAGGACAAAAAGGCAGGCTAAATTCAATTGAGAGGAGATAGAAGTCTAAATAAAGGAAATGATGATTTTATCTGTGACTTCTGAGGGAGTATATCATTATCTCTCTGTCTACAATCTCTAAAACTCTTTTTAACTTCTAATTTTCTGTTTTTTTGGTGCCTTTTTCTTTGGGGTTTTGGGTTTTTTGATTGGTTGGTTGTTTTTTGGGGGTGTTCTTTCTTGGGGGATGTATTTTGTTCTGTTTCCTTGAGCTAAATTTGTGATTTAATCTTATCCAAGTCTCTCTTGTTACCTCAACAAGACAGAGACTTTTTTTCATTGCAAATACTTTCTTGAACTGCACACAAAAAATTAACTGTAGATTCTTTAAATATTAGTGATTAAATTGTCAGTTAACATTTTCACTGTGGCAGTTTTTCTGACATTCTTCAAAAGCTGGAGTTAAATCTAGCATTACCAGACTAAGATATCTTTTTATCTTCTCAGCCAGTGTTATCTTTCAGTTTTGTAGCCCACAATGCAGATGCTTAATAGTCTTCCACAGCATTTTTGTACCCATTAGTCTTGTAGCATAAAAGCATAAAGTTTCTTTGTTTTGTAAATGAAGTACAAATTTGTAAAGGTTACAGTTTATAATGACTACGGTCAAAAACACCGGGCACATCCTGATTTCAGAAACATTTCATAAATATGGAGTAATTCTACAAACATAATTCTAGAGTTATCCCATGGCAAAAAAGAAAATATAAACCAGAGTGACCTATACTCCCATAATCAATATATCACTGGCAACATTTCAAATTAATTATATGTATGTGTATACACACACACACATATATATATGCAAAATTGTTGCAAAGAATACAGTATTTCGGGTTAATGTCTATTCTGACTAGAGTCACTGAGCAAACCAAATCTTGAGGTCCAAAGGAATAGCTGTTTAGCCATCATTAACCCATTGCTATAAAAGCTTGCAGTAAATTAAAATTTATATGTAAAATCATTTTACTAAATCAAAAAACAATCTGCAAGGGTATGTGGAAGGATAATATCTGCTCTTTAAAGGGTATCTGGTCAAAGGAGCCATAAACAAGAATTTAGAGACACAAACATGAGTGTCAATTGAAAAAGGAAGTGTTCCAGATTTCAAGGCAAGATGTATTCTATTGCCATCTGTATGGCAGTTGTCTGGTGTCAAGTGGACAATTCTCCTTATCTCTCTTCCTGACTGATCATAATCAACAGGGGACATCTGCTGATAAGGGGCTATTGAATGTCACCACATGACTGATTAGAACTATAGCATCCCATTGTGAGATGCTCCGCCCAGAGGGAGGAGCCAAGCAGTGCCATGCAGATATAACCTGCAAGATTCTGACACATCAACTCAGCTCTTCTCCACTGGACTTCCAAAGGAACAGCAGCTGCTTCTACTTCCACGGATCTGCGGAGGAAGAATACACCCCTTTCCTACAGGACTCCCCTGCTCCAACAGAACCACGCCTGACACACCAGGAGGACTGCAGCCCCTTTTCCAACTGGACTGCTACCAACACCCTGACCCACAGGGTGTCAGGTTGAGTTCTGACTCTGACAGTGTTGTTCTAGTGTATTGCACTGTTTTATTTTATCCTTTTATTTTTTCCCCTCCCTATTAAAGAACTGTTATTTCCTGCTCCCATGTTTTTTGCCTGAGAGCCCCTTATTCATACCAATTCGGAGGGGTGGGGAGGGTTTGCATTCTCCATTTCAGGGGAGGCTCCTGTCTCCTTAAACAGGCACCTGTCTTTCCAAACCAAGACAGGAAGTTATGCTAAGGATAAACCCAGTCAATCATAGTAATTGGTGTGGAGGTGAGAAGGTTTTGTTTTTCTTCATTATGATTGTCTGACTAATGACCTTGCAAAATTGGGATGATTAGGGAGAGAGACAAACAGAGACACAAAACCTGTACAATTAGCCTAATGAAGACAATAAGCAGAAATGTACCTGTTCATTCACACTAATTGATGGGCTACCAAGAAATTGCAGTCAACCTTTTCAACTGGTAAGGAGGCAAAGAGGATACTGCAGGTGGGGAGGGCAAGGGGACGAGGCCAACTGATGAATCGACCTGCAAGTGAAGGGAATCTGGGAGGGGGATAGAGAGAAAAGGGTATTAAAGAGGTCAGCTGCACTTGTCTGTGCCTGATCACCAGTCTGTTCCATCATCTCATTCATTCTTTCCTCAGCTCTCTCACTCCATGATCTCAGTCTCTATCCCGTGTGTGTGTGTGCCCTGCATGCACACCCAGGTGACCCTGAGTGGACTGGGTGTCAGGGTAGGATAGGCACCCTTAGCCCATGGTGTCAGCTCCTGCAGCAAGTGAGGGCTTAGCAACAGCAACGAAAATGACCTGGTGTTTTTAACTTCCTGCTGCAGGGGCTGGGACGGGGTGTGTGCTCCCAAATCCTGCTGCAGGGAGGACTTGTGTGAATGAGCTGAGTGAGGGTTTCTGCATGGGCTGCTGGATGGAGCAGGACCACGGGGCACAGCTTGTGTGCCTGCTGCCAGCTGCTGGGGGCTGACAAGTGTTTGTGTCTTACCCAAACCAGTTCAGTGTGCACTTCTGTGTGGGCTTGTGCCTGGAGAACTTCGTCTCAAACTTCCAGCTGGACTCCATGGCAGATAAGGGACCCTTAGGTTTGGACCAGGGTAGTAGGTCAGCAAGAGGTCCATGTGCCACAGAGGACTTGAGAATGTGAAGCTTGTGAGAGACAAATTTGCCAGTGAGCATCAAGCTAGACCAGCTGGTGAGTCAGGGACTGTGAAGCAGGTAAGGAGCCATGATCTGGGCAGGTGTGCCAGGCAGACTGTGGTGGTTCTGTCCTCACTTGGGGCTCACCATTTGTGACCATGTCCACGGGGGTCTCAGGGTGAGGAAAGAGACGAGAAAGTTGACTCCATGTTCAGAAGGCTTGGTTTATTATTTTATTATATTTATATATATATTATATTAAAAACTATATTAAAAGAATAGAAGGAAGGATTTCATCAGAAGGCTTAGCTAAGAATAGAAAAGGAGTGAATAACAAAGGTTCAGACTGACCGAAACAGTCTGGACAGGTGGACTGTGATTGGCCATTAATTGGAAACAACAAAATGAGACCAATCACAGATCCACCTGTTGCATTCCCCAGCAGCAGATAATCATTGTTAACATTTTGTTCCTGAGGCCTCTCAGCTTCTCAGGAGGAAAAATCCTAAGGAAAGGATTTTTCATAAAATATCATGGCTACATTAGACAGAATCCATGGTGGTACTGAGAGGATCTGCCTGCCTGTGTGTGCTTGTGAACCTGGAGAGTGTCAGGGAAAAGGGGGCTAGAGAGGAGGGTGCGGCTGCTCTTCTAACATCGCTAAGAGCAATTAACTTGATTACTCCAAATGACACTATAATGGCTGTTCCTAACATCCTGAACACACTCAAAAAGTTTGGAATTAGCAAATATCAGTAAAGATGTGCTTTCTGAAGTACATGATACAGAGGGATCATAAAATTACTAAGCTTTCCACACTTGAAAGTATTTCCTGTTCTTTTGAGCTCTCTTTCAGAGGGGTTTTAACAGTAACAATACAGTAGATAGGGGGGAAAAAAGAGTATGAGCAGCAGTATTTTTTCAGTGGTACCAAGAAAGTACTATGCTTTTCAGAGCCTTCCTTCCTAGGCCAATATGTAATTCAATTAACGTTTCCACTAGCTCCTGGACAACAGGAAGTGCAAGTACCTGAGAACATTTATTTTAAACATTAAGCACTGTATTAGCTGCATTAATCAGGCACACGGCAGAATGAGAAGAGGGAGTGGAAAGCAGACATGAAAGTTTACAGCGTCTTTGATTGTGTTGCAGCTAAAGAAACCTTGAAATATTTTATCCTCTGGCCTTACTAACTTCTACCTCTTCATCTGTTATCTCACTGACAGCCCCTTTGAGTCATCAGTCTTAGTAGTCTCCAATTTTAATGGCTTTCTCGCATTAGGCAGCAGACTGTTTTCCTCTTTTGTCAGACTATGAGCACAACCCAAGTCAGTTCATTTTTTAAAAATAACCTTTTTCTACAACACAACATGGAATTTAACTGTCTACCATTTTTCAAGTAAATATAATCAAAAAATTAAAACATTTTTTCATTCTCTTATAGAAACAGAATTTTTTTTCTTTAGAACAACAGTTCAGTCACTGCGCAGTGTGTTTCTTTGCCTTTGACATTTAGTAGCACGACTGATTGATAACTTAGCATTACTTAGATATGAGATTAATCTCCAAGTAGATTCAAGGGTAGGAAAAAAGAGACATTGAAATTCTGTCTTTATACCTGTACTGCTGTAAATTAGAAAAGTAAAAATGTAATTCATCAGGTTTTATGCATTGACAGGCAGCAATATTTCTTTAAAAGTACTAACAGAAGGAATATTAATTCTTTAAGCCAAAACTGTCTACAAATATTTAATTTGTACACAAAATATCTACAAAATTTCTCATAATTTTTGAAAAATGCCCTGCCATCTAAAGAAGAAATTAATTAGTGCACGGAAGCAACCATTAGTGTCTCATGTAGCGCAGGTAATGCAGAACAAATAACAGTTATATTATCCAAAATGTATGCAGCAAATTTAAAATAATTCCACATTACAAGAATTCTTAGCTGTTGCAAGGAAAAAAAAAACCAAAAAGTACATTTAATAGTATCAGGAAACTCTTTGAGTAGTTTTACTCACACTTGCTAGGCTGAAATGGAGATGCTTCTGTAGGCTACACCTGTGTCTCAAAACTGCTTAGGAAAAAACCACACCACCAAAATGCTCACACTACCATAGAGGTTATAGTAGTCATGACATGCTCTATGCCAATCTGCTGTCATAGATAATGTTTCCAGGAACAGGAGTATGTCAAACTTGGAACTGCATCAAGCTGTCATGGACACAGTTAAATTTCTATTCAAATTTATTTTCTGTGTTTGAGCTCACCTCCAGCTCCAGCAGAGGACGGTGACTGGACCACACAGGCTTTTTCTCTTCATCACTCTCATCCAGGGGATTTTGAGGGACTTATGAATTAGTGGATCCTAATTTTGTCCCTTTTTCCCTCTTGGATGATGAGTCACATTCAAGAATCAGAGTGACACCCTAAATGCATGCTTCTGGAATATCTCTTCTCATAAATAAAATCAGTCTTTAAATTATAAAAGACCAATAGAACTTCCATTTTAATCTTGATTTAAAGACTACTCATTTCTTTACATAGAAGTGGGACAATGGATGAAATATTATGTTACTCTGCAAAAAATATTTTCTAAATTTTATCATCCTTACAGTATAGCACTGTAAAAACCCAACAAACTAAATAATAATAAAATAAATTAAAATATTATTATTATATTATATTATATTATATTATATTATATTATATTATATTATATGGAGAAAAAACTGATTAAAGAAATTCAATTTTCTGATTAAGGCTTTAGAAAAAAAAATCTAGAAAACACACATCTTAGAATGAAAAGCAAGCAATAGGTGAATGTAATTACATTCTTCAGATGCATTACTCCATATATCAATATATTTTTACACATTTTCAGACACAAGTCCTTGTTGTCTTGTTATGTAAAATTCTACCTAATAACATCCACAAGGATGAAAATGTGCTTGCTAAGTGAGCTATGGTTTAAAACAAAAAATCCAAAGCAGCTGCATAGTTGCATCTTTTGAAAGGATGTTTCATTCTTTTGAAGCAAAGAATACCGAGTCATAAACCTTTAGGGGTTTTTTACCTTTATCTTGATACCTCATCTCATTTCCTTAACTATAAATCTATTTGAAAAGTCTTGCCAGAACGTTAGATGAGATCCACTGAATTAAAAACATGTTGTATTATGTCTTTTGAGAACTGAAATACATGTTTAGCTGCTCCAAGTAATTTCCTCCCATTCCCAAACATGTAATTGAATATAATTAGAACATAACTACCTCCTTTTTATAAGCACATGAAAACTATATGAAAATTCATAATTAACTCTGAAAATGTGAGAACCAGAAAATGCCAGATTACAGTCTATGTTTAAATGCTGTATGTTTTATGGTGTTTCACAGAATGGATTGAATACTGTCACCAATGTACTGTCCCCAATTAATTCATTTCCTGCGATGGATGATATTCACAGACTGTGGAGCTATTCAGTGCTGGGGTTTTGGGTTTTCTCGTTAGTGTTGGGGATTATTTTATCATTCACTGAGTGGATCAATGCACTATTAACTGCACATTATCCAAATTATATTAATTTTTTCATGGGCTTTTCTGTGGTTTTCCTATCACATCATTTATCACCACAATTCCCATCTGAGACAAAAATTACTTGAGATCATTACTACAGCAATTTAATATATCAGAGATGGGCATAGACATATTTATGTTAGGACCATTGAACATTACTATGCTTTGGAGCCATCTGATATTTTAAAACTTCTCAAAAACTTCTCACGTTCCTAGGATGAATGCTTTAATAGTTTAATTATTCATGCATTCCAGTACCCAAGTTCCATGAACAGAGATATGGAAGACATCAGTGACTTGTTGCAAGCACTTTGTTTATGTAATTTTCCCACTACCACACAGCAAATTCACAGCCACAGGACCCAGTTACTGAGTGGATGCAGTTGTGGAAACAGGATACAAGATGAAACACAGGACAAAAGGAGCAGGACGTGTTACCAGACAACCAGTGAGGAGTTAAGTAAACAGTAACTCAGGTAAAGGAAAGGTGGGGATATCCAAATATGGAGAACTGTGATGTTATTGGTTAAGCAAGAAGAACAGTATGTTACCATTTAAGGCAATGTTTAAGGTTATTGGATGACTGCCGTGTTAAGAGGTCCTATATAACTGCCCAGTATGTCTGGCCCAGTAAATCGGCTTCTGACCATCCTTCAGTTATCTCTGAATGATAAATCTCTTGAATCCCGACAGCACTGCTCAACTGTCACGGCCCAAACAATTTCTCAAATTGCCTAAGTGATGTTTCTTCCATCAGTGCCCCAATTCACCACAACATCTGCTTTATGATGTAGAGAAACTAGTATAATTTATTGCCAATCAAATCAGAGTAGGGTAATGAGAAATAAAACCAAATCATAAAGCACACCATCCCCAAACCTCTCCCTTTTTCCAGGGCTCAACTTCACCCCTGAGTTTCTCAGCCTCCTCACACTAAGCTACACAAGGTGTTGAAGTCAGTTCATTGCATTTGTCTCTGCCACTCCTTCTTCCTCAAGGCAAGGACTCCTCACACTCTCCCCCACTCCTGTGTGGAATTCCTCCTTGAACTTCTCCAGTGTGAGCCCTTCCCACAGTCTTTCACAAGTTGCTCCAGCATTAATCCATCTTCTGTGGACATGGGAGAACCTTCTGGCTGCTTGTCACAAAAGCCACCCCTGTAGTAATCTCCACTCTATTACTTGGCCCAATCACTTATTCAACTATGCTAGGACAGGATATGCTAGGAGATGTAGATACGTAGGGGAACGAGCAATGTGACAGTTCCCTGCTTTCAATGTCTGTATTTGGTGACTGTGAATCTGGACAGCTGAGGGAAAAAAAAAGGAAAGGAAGGCTACAATCCAAGGCCTCAGTCTGCTTGCTGGATATTGCTGTGGACCTCTCCTTTCAGAACCTGGTGTCTTTTCTAATAATCTGACTGACGTACTGTTATACAATTCAAATTTCATAGAATATCATTTTCAAGTGGAATAATGTCATAAGAAGCTTCACTTGAGTCACTCCTAGCCAGAAAAAATGTCCATACATATGTAAATCTAAGGCAACATTTTCACAGATAATTTGAAGACTCTTGTCCCTCTGAATCAAGTAATTTGTACAACTCTTACGAAGCAAAATTACTTGAAATATCTGCACAAGTTAATTAAACACCTAAGATTTCACCAACAAAATTGTAGCATTTTCAGACCAAATACTGTATTCTGATTCTGTTGAAGGCTATGTAAATTGATAAATAGCAAGATAACAGAGATACTCTAAAGAAACTGCATCTGAAATTGCATTTAACGGAAATAGTCTTTGTTTCTTAGAAAAAATATGTGACTCCAGAAATTTGCCATGAAAACTGATGATTTATTTCCATACATACATACAAAGATTGCAAAACTATTCTTTACTGTATTCGTCTTGAACCACAGGATCTACTTTAGTTTTAATGTAAAAATGATAAAGCAACAAATAAATTTATCTTGTGGACTTAGAAGCTAGCACAGCTCCTTTCAGGTTTGTGATGAGAGCATCTTGTACAGAAAGTATTGCTTAAATGCCTAAGTCTGTAAGATTGAGAAGCCCAGTCTGCCTTTCTAACAATAATAAATCTTGCCTAATTGTTGTTAAAACAATTTTGAAAATATTGCAAACAGATGGAATCTGAAAAAATAGGATTTGATGACCTAGAAGAAGATCTCTCATACTGATAGGCACACAACAGTGAGGTGGTGTGGAGTAACCTTGAGATTCTAGCCATGATCCCTCCTGGGTACTACAAAAATTAACCTGTCCTGGCCAGGGCAGGATAATGTCTAATGAATTTTTATTTTTGTTTTCTCTTTATCTTTTGTAGCCAGACTAAATAAAATCTAGATATGTTATGTTAATTACGCTGGTATAACCTAGAAATCAATTTGGTACAGAATATGAAGTTCAGTTCAACCTCCTTAGTAGGAATGAAGTAATAAATGGGACTAATACACTTTGAAAATACAGGAAGAAAAATGTAATACTAGGGTGCTGGGTTTCTTTATTCAAGCACAAATTTTCTGAGTGTTGTGATGCAATCCCATTTATGTGACTGGAAATGCCGTGAGGAAATCAAATGTTAGATTTGTGATGTCAGTATTTAAATGTGTTCTTAAACTGCTCTTTCATATCTGAACTATTTCATAGGAAGAGAAAAATTACAAAGCACTGCAATATGCTAAAATATTGGGAAAAAGGTTAGGAAAAGTGCTACAAGCTACAACCATGTATTAGCTACAATCTACAAAACTACAAATATATCAAAATATGTAAAAGCTAAAAATCTTTAGGCATCATTTAAAGAATGTTTTAAGAGAGCAGGAGAGATCTTATGTGTCTCAATAAGTAGCTTATGTTGTTTTTCAGAGAACATGCGAAAACAATTTAAATTAGCTTGAGGTTTTTTAGGTTTTTTTCCTTTCAGTTATTTTAGTTTGAAAGAAGTCAAGAAGACAAAACTGTGTTCTCCTTTACAGAAAAAAAATCAAATCAGTGTTTGAAAAGTTCAGCCCATATTATAAAGAGATAGGGAAATGATACAATATGAAAGACCAAAAGCTCATTAGCTACTCTAAATAAGTAGGTCATAATTTGTTTCAGTATTTACAGAAGAGATTAACTGCCAGACCAAGATATTTTATTAAAAGACACTTTGATGTCATACGTTAGAAAAATATATTTGTCCACTTACATATCATACTTGAAATGTTAGCAGCCAGAAAAAGTAATACTTAGGTGAGAATATGCTGCTTCATGCACAAGAAAAAAGCATCAAGCACAAACACAGAAAACCAGCAATTTTTACTGACAATTTACCTCAAGAACTCATAACAGCTGGAAACCCATAAAAGTCATCACACCACAGCAATGCCATGATCATGTGTTCTGTAAACTGACTGGGGAAAACTACAATACCCAAGTCATTACACACAGATAAGAGAGGGGAATATAATGAAAATGCTATTTCTCAGATCACATTGACAAAAGAATGGGAGAATTTGTATCCAGGCCAACAAATTCGCAGAGAAAGCAGCGATGCCAAAGGCTCCAAGGGAACATTCTCAGAACTCAGAATTAAGAGCACACCTCTGAAAAGCATAGTGCTATCCCTGAGATGCTTCTGTTGGCAACATCAGCCAGCACCTGGCTAAATCAGCAGCACTACCAGTCTGGAGTGAAAGATGCTAGCAGCCAGACTGAGAAAAAGAGCCAACTGCAATACGAGACTGAAAAACAAACCAACAAAACAATCCGTCTGACTAATTGAATAAATGTAGAATACTTGGGAAGCCATTCAGCACCTGCATAGTTAGGGGAAAAAAAAATCTAAAAAATGTTTTAGACAGCTTAGTTTCATTGCAAGAAGGAGATATGCAAATAGATCCTGATTTCTTGCCACATGAAGTGACGCTGCACTGCTGCTTTCATTTGTGAGCTGAAATGGCTAGAAGAGACTATATTCACAGAAGAGCCAGGCTCCAGGCTGCTGCCTTGAGCTGAATACCTTACCACCTCTGATCCTGATCCTGCCCAGCAGGCAACTGCTCTCTGGAGGACAGGTCTCAGCTCTGACATAGGGTGGGTATGTACACAGCATGCTGAATCTAAGGGTTGGGCTCCTGACTCTTAAGGATGCCCCCGAGCATGCAGGGTCTCCAATTCTCTTAACAGCTTCCTGAAGGGGCATTGAAATGGTCTGTAATGTATAGGAGGAGTTTAAATCTCCAAAGAGAAAGTATCACTGTAGGCAGGGATTTTAGTAGCAGATGTGCCTGAGACAGATGCTACAAATCAAAGTAAACCCAGATTTTATTATTTACTTTAGTGTGGAGAGAAATGTCTCCCTCAAATTGGGATCCACGTTACCTCACCTGAAGGGTTAGCCTTGTAAAGGATGCCCCATCCCCCCCATTTTATTTTAATAGTCATTAAATATAAATTACTCTTCAGGACTTGATGCCACTATTTTATCCAAGAACTGAGCAGCTGAAAAAAGTATTGCATATCTGTTTTTAACTTCATACATTTAAAAAATCCCCTCTAAAATGCTTGAAGCAGCTCTTTAATGTTGTGCTTCTTATCAAACGCAAAGGCTCTTTCAAGATATACTGGCTGAATTCAACTGTGAAATTTTGAACTGTCATAATTTCTCATCTTCTGAATCTATTTGAACACAACTTCCCACCATCCAGTTCTGCACTGTGTATTTACAGGGCTGTTAATGACTCTCATTGATTGTATTTTTTGCCTCACGAACTCCAAAACAAATGGAAATTTATAGTTATTTTCAACAGAATTCTTTCCAGTCCAAACAAATATGCTTTTTTTAACATCAATGTCCTGTGGCAAATGGAGCTGGAATTTAATAGCATCACCCCAAATACCTCAAAATGCATGCAACTTCCTTTTAATATAGTGTAGTTTAAGACTTTCCATGTAATTTTTTTTTATTTCATTACTTTGTGTTTTTTGCAGAGACTTAGTTAAGAGAAAGAGAAATTATCCTCTTAAAACAGAAGGTAATTTACATCTAGGAAGGTATATCTATTGATTTTCACAGCAGTCACAGGCTAAGATTCTTTTCTTTTTCCTAATAAAACCCCAATAGTTTTACTTTGGGAATTATGAAAATACATAGAATGTATCTGCAATGCACCTACTCACAAAAACCAATAGGGAACACTTTGCCACAGCAAAGCATATTTGTCAAGACAGTTTATTGCACATGCATGGGGAGGTTATTGGATGATGGGCATGGTGATGAGAAGACCCTATAAGACGTAACACAAGTTGTTCTCTTCTTTACTTCACCTTTAGTTACACTCCTGGGGCAGTGCTGAGTCAAAACATGAAGGAATATTAATAGGAGCACGCACAATCAACAGGAGTGCAAAAATTAGCTTTTATAGCATAGCACACTCTCCTATGGATTTCTCTCTTCACACCAAAGCATCAAAAGATTATGTTCTTCCATCTTTTCTTGCATTCCCTGTTTTACACAGAGAGGAAGTGTGCTTGTCACAGACCATTTCAGACAGAAATACCAATATGATCTGCGCTTAGCTGAGTTAACCAGGGACCAGTACCTATCTGAAAAGAAATTATGAGTCCACAGCTGGATTAACTATTTCCAAATAGAATCTCTAATATGTTAACTTTGGAGAAGACATCTTAAACTTAATAGGCTACTCAAGACAAGCTTTTCATTGCTGCCTCAACTCTAGCACATTTCTTTCCAAGGGGCAAAAAAAAAATAATTTTCTGAAGGCAGTTACTCCCTTAACAGCATAATAAACTGAACATCCAATCTGACATGTTAATATACTGCTTTTGAGGATGCAATTGTAAGCAGAGAATGACAATTTCTGTATTTCCTCTTCTTTAGGTAGTGAACATTATCTGTCAGATGATGTTCGGGACACGGCTTACAGTCCTGTGTCTAATGTTCTTTAGTGTTTTTCTAATACTTTTGAAGAAAATAGGTTTCGTTCTCTCAGTTCATATTCAATGGGGTTGGGCTACATCAATCTTATTTAAGTGAAACGTGCAGTTCTAAATTAAATGTACTTTCTTGAGCTCAACCAAGTCTCTAGGGAACAGCAGTTTTCCCGAGAAAAGTACTACGCATAAATCATCACAATTCATTAGGAAAACACAAACAATGATATTGAACAAGGTGTTGGTTACAGTGTGGTGCCAATAACACCAAGATTGTGGGTCTGATCCCTGTAGGCGCCATGGGCTTAAGAGTTGGACTTGAGAATTTCTGGTGGTCCCTTCCAACACAAAGTATTTTGTGATTCTAAATGAGTTGTGAATCTGAACTTCTTTTAAACACTAGGATATATGGACATCTGAACATCCATGTTATGGTCAATATAATATGGGAGACTGCCTTTAAAAGGGCGTCAATTAAATTTTATAGCCCATTAAAAGCAAGAGGTGTCCGATTTTACATTCAACCTTCATTCCCTCAAGCATATAAGTTGCAGCATAAACTTTGGCTGACCTAAGAGTTTTTATATTATTTTTATTAGAATTATAGTTTAGATATTAAATATGTTGGACTTATCTCCAGATCAGTTTAAAGCTCTGACATTTTGTTCACAAACTCAAAACACTAGATCCCACTATATCCGGTCAGCATAAAGGAATTTTTATTTTGTGGTTACTTCTGGATTCAAATGAAGATAGCCAAATTTATTAGTTGTTTATAAGACTTGGTACAGAAAAGTAAAAATTATGAAATCCAGCTACTGAAAAGTAAAATTTCAACAGGCCCTTGAATATGTAGCTAAAGAAAACTGATGGTGGAATACAGACATAAAAAAACAATCAGGTGCTCTTTGCCTGACAACGTGTCCCAGTCTTTCCTGTCTTTTCTATTTCCACGAGTGCTCCTAGCTAATGTGATGAGGGCATCAGACATGCTGTGATTTCATGTGGAAATGTAATTCTTATCCTAAAGAGAAAGGGCAGAGTCTTCTCTTTTCAGCCTTTACAGTTCCCTGCCGTGTGTTTATTTCTGTCCAGCTGGCCACAAACAGTTTCCCACCTGGCTAGGTGCATCAGAAGATGTATATCTGAGTTTATATGGCAAGAGGAAGTTTGAGTCACTACGAAGGCACAAGCTGGTGTTCAGCACTACTGCATTGCTGGAAACACACATTCCTTCAGCTGTTATGGAATTCCTGCAACTTTCTTTCTGCTGGACGTGACCCTGGTGGCTGCCATAGTTTTTTGGCTGTTGGCAGAAAGCTCTAATCAAGTCAATAGGCTTCTAATGCAGAATTTTAGCCTAAAAAAAAAAATCTTCCTGCTGACACAGCTGATCTAGATGATGAAAAGTGGTCTGTATAACAATATTACACAGTACTACATACCACATTAGAAAAATAAAGGCCATATTGAAATTTTCAAGTTAATAACTTCAAAGTTAAGTGTGTTATGCTACGACCTTTGCATAAAGCTCCTACATAAAAGCTCAGACCTTGCGCATTTTGCTAATACTGTTTTTATTAAGGAGTGGAATAAAGCAATGATGTGTACTGTTCAGCATAAAGATCACACCAGGTGCAACAGTGAGGTAAGAGAATTCCCTCTCCTCCCTCATCTTTGGCTGTAAAAAACCTAGCTGTTACCTTCAGATGTGTTTTTACAAGAAATCTGGATGTAACAGATTAAATCAGAGCAAAAAAATCACTCTAATCTGGAAGGAAAGTAACTTACTAGATAGAAGTGGCAAAAGGAAATCAAAGTTGCTGACTGGAGAGGGGATGAACCTTTGTGATGGCCGCAGCTGAGTGTGAGTTGAGTTGGTTCAAATAGAAACATTTGTGACCCTTTTCTCATACAGCAATATTCTCTGCTTTATTGTAAGGGCATCTAAGCCACTCCCTTTTGAAAGAGACTGATCAGGAGCTGTCAACACACACACACTGGTCCTCACTTTTGTCATATCTTCTGTAACCCAGAATATCTGCACAAAGATTTATGAATTGTTTACTGTCAAAAATAATAACTATCTTTAGAAATCTAAATAGTGATACATGGTAATAATACATATGTGTGTATGTGTGCATGTATATGTTTATAAAAAGATTTTTTTAATGGCACTGAATATCTAAACCTTTAATATAAGAAGGGAAATTTAAGGATCAGTGTTTATTGAAATTGGTCACTGACAGATGTTTATGTCTAGATGAAAAGAAAGCTCTCTTCCATCCTCACAGCATGAAAAGGCTCATTTAGTTTCAGTGAAGTTACTAGGAAAATCCTCAATGTGACAGCAGGGTTAAAACATGTCATTGCAGAAGCAGTCTCAAAAAGATTCACTTGGCACAAACACCATCTCTGAAAATGTGTGTAGGTCCAGAAAACCAATATAAATCAGACGGCAATCTTCACAGAACGAAGAGCGGAATTTAATTAAAATCCATCTCATCTGCATTCACACCGACAGGCACCTCTGAACTCCAAAAAAAAAGTCTGATTTCACCATAATATTGGAAAAGATTTGAAGTGTGGCACGTAGTATTTTCCAGAAGAATTGTGCTTGTTATCAGCATGAAATCCTTTCTGTACTTTGGGCAAATATCTCAACTGCAGATGATTTTGTGTCAGAAATCATTTGATTTGTGGAGCTGGTTGAGAGCATCTATGATGCTACCCTCTATTATACACAAACTTAATTTCAATTTCACGCATGTGGCTTATAAAACATTTTTTAGCAGAACAACAATTCTTGTATATTTCAATACACTATGATTGACACTTATCTTTTATCCAAGAATAATTAAATGTCATCACTGGAGCTGACTCACATTTTGACTAACAAATATTGCCAGATTATGTAATATGTAAAAATTATATCTGAAAAGGACAAAGTCAAAAACAAGTATTCCCAGTCCTGCAAAGATAGCCAAATTTAAAGGAATTGATAATTTTAATATCTGTGACAACATGTATTCCAAAAAATTTCAATTTGGTGCAATTTTTTCATTTTTTCAGATGCTATCATAGTCACTGTGGTGATTATGAGTGCTGCTGGACTCATCTTCAAACTGCTCTGAGGATTCAATAAAATCATTTAAAAATAATAGCAATAAGAGCATTGAACAGAATATATATGACAAAGGATTTGTTAGCATGCATGAGGGTTTATACAGCCAAATTCCGTTCAATTAGAGATATTTAAAGAAGGGGATTATTAGCTAGAAAACCAAAAAACATCAACAGGCAGCTAAAACTAAAAGCAAGAAGACTGCTTGCCAACAAAACCAAAACAAAACAAAATTTAAAAACAGAAAATTAAAAAAGGGAAAATTGCAACAGTAAAATAATATTTCTGCACAACTAGATTGTCTAATGCACTTTTAATATATTTATTGTATCTTGTAAGGCTATAATAATAAAAAGGTGCAAAAGTAAGAGTAGTAGCATTATTTTTGCATTAGGATTATTGATAATTTAAAATTTAGTGATGTTGAACATAATTGATTATGATCAAAGAAGAATTGCAATGGAAAACGCTTTTAAAAAATATTTTGTAAAAAAACATTTCAAGATTTGGTGTGGAGTACCAATTCAAAGCAAACAGGATAAAAAAGAAGTAAACACTGGAACTTTTAATACAAGACATACTTCTGAGAACGCTATATTCACTAAATGAAACAAAAAAAAAATCTTACTAAGAGGATAATAGCGAGCTAGACTATTCCTGGCTTAATAGAAATCTAATAAACATTTTTAATCTTTTCTTCCTAGTTTTGGACAGAAAATTATCTGTTCCTCTCAAGTTTTTCTTGTCTCTCAATTGTTAATATAATTTTTTAAATTCTTCAGTATTGATTTGTTATTGTTCTTTTGTTTCTATTATTACTAGAAATAAATTCCATTGCCATTTATAGAACTGATAGCGATTGCTTTCCATTTCTCCTTTAAGTAAATACATAGGGTTTTATGTATTACCAGTGTGAATATTTAGTCACTAAAACTGCTGCTGAGTGGAGATTCATTATCTCATCAAACAAAAATTTTATGACATAAAATACTAAAAGCCTGGTCCAGTTTGACTAGATGAAAATTAAAGTTGTGCAATTACAAGAGGTCATATCATCATGACATCATGCTTCTTCTTTGCTCTAAGTATGATGACAAATTATCAAAGATGTTCTTGTTCCCCACCATAATTCAAGGACTCAATTCTTACAGTTCCACACTTGTAACTCACATGAAGTACCATCATTCAAGTTAAAATTTGGAGAAAAACTGCGCTGAAAGTCTGCTTCTCTTCCCTCATTTTTTATAAGTATTTAAGCTATAAAATTAATTTAGCAAATTAGCACTTACAAAAAAAAATACCCTAGAAGTAGTTAAGAAAGGATGAAGCCTCTATCTATACTTGCACACAGAATTATACATTTTATACACACAACACACTAGTGTAACAGAATCCCAGGATGATTAGGTGTTGTTAGGGACTTCTGGAGATCATCTAGTCCAATTTCCCTGCCAAGGCACAGCCACCTAGAGCAGGTGACACAGGGGCACGTGCAGATGGATTTTGAATGTCTCCAGAGAGGGAGACTACACAATCAGCCTGGGCAGCCTATTCCAGTGCTCTGCCACCCTCAGTGTGAAGAAATTCGTCTTCATGCTGAGGTGAAACTTTTTTTGGTTTAGTTTATGGCCATTTGCTCCTTGTCCTGTCACTGGGCACCACTGAAAAGAGTCTGTCACCACGCTCTTGGCACCCACCTTAGAGATGCTTATATGCCTACGTGCAAACCCCTCTCAGTCTTCTCTTCTCCAAAATAAACAGGCGCAGCTCCCACAGTCCCTGCTCATACAAGAGATACTCCAGACCCCAAATCATCTCTGTGACCCCTCCTGAACCCTCTCCTGTAGTTCCCTGTCTTTTTTTCACCAAGGAGCCCAGCTGCACACAGCATTCCAGATGTGGCCTCACTAGAGCTGTTTAGAGAGGCAGGATCACCTCCCTTGGCCTGCTGGACACATTCTTCCCAATGCACTCCAGGATACCAGGAGTGTTTCAGAGGAGAAAACTTCATATGGATGCCATGACAAATGTACAGCTGTGTGAATGGAGTTCATACAGGTTTCCCAGGCTCATATATTCATTTAAAAAATGAATGTTTTCCTGTGGCTGCTTCCTCAGGGATGGAGAAATCCTGCTGTAACACAGACCTCATTGGTACAGTTTCTATGCTCTCAATCATCCAGAGAGGACTGGCAAGATGTCCAAGTTTGCCAGCAGCTGGAAGAATTTCTTGAAAATCTCTTCAACATAAACCAAATAAATTTAAGGACTACTTCAGACATTACTAGAATCTGGCTTCCAACAACTTCCTGATCTTCTTTATTCTGACAGCTTTCCAGCCATACTAACAAAGAGATCCCTGAGCTATGAAACAGGTCTAGACTTTTATCAGACTTCCTAATGCAGAATGCTGGTGGTCAACTTGTGTTGAAAGACTCGTAAAAGGAGGGGGCTGAAAACCAGTTTCCCAAAAGAAAAATAATGTAAATTTTCATGAAGAAACAGGTATTTCAACTCCATAATACAGTAACTAGCAAACTATTAAAGATGAATATAGGATATTTAGTGTCATAAAACAAGCTATAAAATTGATGAATTTAATATTCCTAAAATACTTGCACAAATAAATCACATAGACAGTATTGAAATATTGATTAAATTCCTACTTAACTCACAATATCACTTAAGATTAAGTATCATGTTTGAAATAATTAACTTATAAATTGAACCTGTAAAAAAAGTTTTCTTACCTTTTATTCCTCATGGACAGCATATACAAAGGCTACAAATTTTTTTTTTTTTTAAGTTGAGCCTTTGTAAAAATGATTAACATAAGACGGTCTTCCCAAAATCCATGAAAACAAGAACAAAGCCATTAACAAGATCTATGAATTTTTAAAATCCTCCAGTCATGATGACAACATGGTATTGAAGATGCAGTGTTTTAACATGGAAGACTCTCAGCAACCCAGAATCAGCATTTTGCATTGTGGACAGAGTCAGAAGTGCAAAAGAGACAGAAAACACACTCCAGGTGACTCCCTTTGTCACTGATCTAAGTTACAGGAATTTGAAGACATAAATTTACTGTGTAAAGCCAATTTTACACAGTACAATGTGTTTCAAGGTCATTCCAGAGTCAGTAGGATCCGTGTCAACATATCTAGGTTCAATTCCACACTAGCATTTTTAGCTGATGTCCAAATTGTGGGATTATCATATCTGAGCAATACCACCCTAAAATATGCAGGCATGTTACTACAAAATGATCTGGATATTTCTTTGTGTTACTGCACCTTGTATATATTGTATATTATTTAACATTTCCTTTTATGCTTCTGTGTGTTTGCATTTCTAACATAGCTGCTTTAATGAATATATTTTGAACAGCAAACTAGCCTTCTTCATTTAAAAAAATAACTGAAAACAGTCAAATGTATAAAATATTATGCTTGTAGTTTCCTTTTAAATTTTGAAAATTGCTAAAATTAACTCTGGCATTAAAAAACCTTTTGGTTTGAATTAAAGATAGGCAACAGTATTACTTGGATTATAATAGCTAAATAAGTCTGAAGAGTTGTATGGTATTATTAAACTTAATCACCTGTTCTTATTATTTATCGAAGTTATACTCAGTGGAATATACATAACAGTTATTGGTGAGGCTTGATGAGCTTTTGTTTTGCTATCTGTTCATGTGTCACAGAAATCAACGTCAGCCTTCACCTCCAAGTGTTTCATCTGCTTAGATAATTTATCCTGCACCCTAAAATTTTAATTTACTCTATGTGTGTATTTGACTGAGAGATGAGTTTCAGTTGACTTCTAAGCCTTGATGAGAAGAAATAAAATTTTTAAGCACACACATCAAAACAAATATGTTATAATTATAACAGATTCCTCTGAGAAGCTTTTCCTAATATACTGTTCCAGATGGCCAGTTCCTAATAAGCTTAAAAGCTTCATGGATAAAACCCTGGACATTAGAACTGATAAATAAATTGCTTTAAAACAAAGAAGAAGAAAAAATTTAAAGTTGCAGAGGTCAGTCAGTACTCTGATCCCTGAGATTTTAATCCTTCTAAAGCACACAAATAAGAGGACCATCTGCAAACTAATTCAATTTAGAGATGGCTGTGCACAATTAATTCCTTGCTAGAGGTGGAAAAATGAACCACATTGCTTAGAGCAAAATTTATTCTGTAAAACAAAACTTACACAACCTCCCCCCCCCACCATGTAAGTGCTTGAAGAGAGGAAGGAATGCAGAAAATAAGTTAAAAAGATCACTTTCTTATTTAAAAATTAACAAATCAGTTTCATGGACAAGATAAAGACAAGGCAATAAAGGTTTGAAATGAAGAATAATTAGAAGAACAGATAATTAAAGAAGGAGGCAATACATTTGCACTTCAAAATTTTTGCCAATAGATATACCAATAGCTACAAAAAGAGCAAGGGGTCAGAGGGAAAGTATGGGGGAAGGTTTTCCCACCAAGCAGACATGGATCTGTCTTCTATAATACTTTGTCACCGTCTGTCACATGTGTGCAGATAATCATTAAAAATGTATCTATCTAATTTATCATAAAGACAATGTTTATTAAAACTAAACCAAAACAAACCACAACCCTCTGAAGGCAACGAACATGAATTGCATCTGGGCTGTTAATCCAAGAGGGTGCAGCAGAAGGTCAAATTGAACATCTCTAAAGCCATTGCTATCTCATATATGGATGGCGCGTATGACAGAGTAAGGATTACACTTCAAAAGTTTTTTGAGGACACTAAGATGAAAAGAAGTGAAATCAATGTGGTGAACAAGAGCAAAATTTGAAATTCTGTGATGAGGCTGGGATAGCTCTAAAGCCAGCATGAAGCTGAAGTAATTGCAGACTTCTACAGTGAATAGTGAGCCATTTTTCCATGTATTGTTATAAAAACAAACTTCTGGCAGACGTCTGCATGGAAAACAATGTGAAAAAAATATAGTTTACACAGCTGGTGTTTTGGAGGGATTAGAAACCTCATGCCTGCTTCATAAGACATTTGTTCATCTCATCTGCTAACATAATTCTGAGATTCACCTTGAATAAAAACTGTCTTTTTAAATATCTGTTACCTCTGAATATATCTATTCCACAAATTTCCTTAGAAAGCCCACTGAAACACCAGCAAAACATGGAGGGAAACTGGCACAGTGTTTGTTGAATAAATGAAGCAGGTTGTATTGGATCCATACTTGGAAACCCCTCAACTTCCAAAAATACAGTCTCAGAAATCTCTAGTTTATCACGCTTAAATCACATTTCAGTCTATTAGCACCTTACAATTAAGACTTAAAGAATTAAATTTGTATTTAGTATCTTTCATGAGATTATGATTGTTTCCTTTTTTATATGGTGCTTAAAAACAACATCCCCATTTATTTTATAATCAAGATTAACATGCATACACAGAAATGATGACTACAGCAATTTCACAGATTTAATGAAGGTAAATAGGGGATTTGAAGTGTTTCAACCCTAAAGAAAATAGCATAATAATTCCAAACATTTACCTATTTGTAAATCTCTCTGTCCTTACCCACAACAAATAACATTTTTAAATTGTAATTAGCCAAGCTTGGATTATAAACAAATCTAATGCACCTAGTGCTGTGAAAGCCAGCCATCTGCTAAAATAAAATTAATGGGTAAGGAATGAGCACTTAGGAATTAAAACATGTTATTTACCTTTGAATTTTCTGCAATAATAATTCAGATTAATCTTATCAATTAGCACAATTATTTTCCTTGGAAAAAAGAAAAAAAAAAGAACCAACAAAAAAGCATTTTAACAGCTAAAATTTCTCATAACTAACTCCAAACAGTCCAGAATTCTGTAAAAGCAAGACTTTGGGTTCTACAGTTTGATCATATAGTGAAGATTTTAAAAAGCTTTTTGAAAAATCTTAAAATATTGAGGAATTCCCACCATTTTTTTCATCATATAGACTAAAGTAAGTAATTCTCTTATCATGTGACAAAATTGTGAGGCTTAAGAAGAGAGAAGGTATTTCCATTATATTTGTATCTTAGATGCCAGACATGCACTTGAAGTTCAAACTCAAGGACTAGATGAGTCTCATTGGGTTTTACCTGAAATAAAAATAATTTTAAAGAAAAAACCCAATAGCTTTTAATGGAAATAAGCTTTTCATTTAATGGAAATAAGTTTTTCATTTCTGCTCTGCTCCAGTGCCCCAGTATGAGATGCATGTCATCCCTAGGTTCACCAGTTGCCAAACTATGGTGCAATGCTACCCAATGAAGTTCCAAGGTTATTTCCAGGCAATCTGAAATGTTTTTCATAAGGAATTGGGTGGGTATAATATGAATGAAATGGAAAATGCTTGGAAAACAGGGTTAAATAAAGCAAATTAAGACACAAAGCACAAGATAAAAATACATAGGTCAAAGGATTCCCCTTGGTTTCTCATAACACCACAAGATAAAGGAGAAAGTTTTGGAATTCACCTGTATCTCAGGAGAAGTACAGTACCTAGACCAGAGGCTGTTTGAAATATTTTCTACCTCTACATATTCTTTGTTATACCAAAATTCTAAACATTAACAAAGTTGCATAAAAATCACATTACTGATGTTCAGTCTCTGTCTCAAATGATAAACAGTAAAAATTCTCTTTCACTTGAGTAAGGCCAGAAATTCTCCCTGTGTAATTATTTTAACTGAGGAAGTGTAGAAATAAAATAAAAACCCTTTCATGCAAAGACTGATGTTAAACCCGAGCATGGTGTTGAGGCTGAGTATGTTGGGAAATAAAATGATTTTTTTTTAATCATCACCATAAACACCAAATTTGATACCATCATCACCACATTTAATTTTTCAAGGTTACAGAGGAGCTTTCTTATGTCTCAGTTAAATTGTAACTGAGATGCAAAGGCAGATGGGGAAAAAATATAAAACAATGAAATTTTTAAACATTTTCATTTGGTAACCCTGAGTGCAGCTTTCATGGTAAGTATTTTTCATTAAAAATGTGAAAGATCTCAGAGGCTGGAAAGTATTCTACATATTTGCCTTTTGAGTACTTCATTCAAGCAAAATGTGCAAGCTACTAACTGTTGGTACTCACTGAATTCACAGTGTAGGGAAGCAGACTTAGCATGGAATAGTTGAAATCCACAACCAAATTTACCTTCCTGGAACATCTTAGTGTACATGCAGCAAAACACATTACAGTAAAGTGTGCTTCCCAATGCCTATCCTTACACACAGCACAGTAAAAGAAATAGAAAGGCTAAGGTTTTAAACAGAAAAAAAAAACCATAAAATATTATTTTATTTAAGTGGTTTTCTTTCATTCACTGGCATGTACTGCTGGAAGAGCAATAGCTTGGGGTGCTTTTCCAACCTAACCCTGTAAAAGTAAGTAAGTAATAATTTTGTTTGAGGTTTATCACTACAGCAAAGCAGCGCAACCCTATGGACAGCAGTGGAAACCTCTGTGAAACACAAAAGGTTCAGTCCATCTACCACTTCTGTTTAACCTTCATCAGGATGAAACTCAAATGCTGCAGAGCATATTTTGCTTATGTCTTTTCATACCAATTATCAAAAAAAAAAAGCAAGGATTGTGCAACTTGGGGGATAGGAGGGGAAAGTACTGGAGTAATATTTCAGAGAGCTTGCAATCTACTTGATTACTATTTACACAATTTGCCTTTTTGTTATCTGAACCAGTGATTTTTCTTTTTAGCAAGATCATTTAATTTTTCTTTAAGAAAAATAACAAAAAAAATGATAACATGAGAAAAATTCCAATCAAGTTCTGGTTCAGACTATTGCTCTATAAAGCGATAACTTTGACTAGACATTGCAGAATGCTGTTCAAATTGAAAGTCCACAAAATATTTCTCCAGCAGTGAAAACAATGAAAGCGATCTGGGCTGCAGAAATGGCAGGAAGCATCCAACCAGTGTTAAACAATAGGAAGGACTTACTGTTCAGGCAGGCAATTTTCTCTGCATGAATATAATGTGATTACAATGGGAGCTGCTGTAGGCTAATGAGCTCCTATTCACTGTTTTTATGGCATGAAACTAAGGGAAGTGTTCAGCATTTCCCCCTGCACTTTCAAGCAGATGGTACTGTGGTGAGACAGTGCCCTTCCACGATGCACTGCATAATCCATGTGCTGCACAAACAGCTCAGAGGTCTCTTCTCTATGCTGATGACATTTAAGATAGACTAACGGAAACTCCAACAAGGCAAATTGGTTTTGCCAAAGGCATTTAATTAATGGGATTTAAAATACACATTATCAGACCCAGCAGAGATTTATAACAGCCATAGTTTTCTTCTGTGAGCAAAATCTTTTGGTGCTTTTTATTTGTTTTGGTTTTGTTGGGAGGTTTTTCTCTTAAGGGTCATCAGCAAAACTCAAACATGGTTGGTTGAAGATAGTCCTTTTATTTAAGAAGATTATCTTCAGCAAATTCTTATTTAAAAAAAAAACCACCAGAATCTTTTGTTAAAAAAAGAAATATTTATAGCTTTTCGATGTCATTGAATTGAACTTAATATAGGAATGGACTCTTCTTTCACACTTAATTTTCAATATATCACCCATTATTTATGTGGCAGGCATTGAGTATGGAAGTTAGGACTAAATATCTTTAAATACTCTAGCATAGTATTATCATAGCTTTCAAATTCAGAAATTAAACAGGGTTTGACCATGGGATTAGAGATATTTTGTTTTAAAAATATTTTGCTCAAGCCACGTCTAAAAAATGTAAATTTTTATGAGAATCCAGGCAAGTGTTTTGTGATACCAAACCAAGATTGCCAAAATCAATAAAGAAAAATGATTTTGAAGAGATCCATAGGACAACAGTATTCCTCCCTCACTCCTGAACTACTTCTTGGAAAAGTATGCCCCAAAGCTCCGTTACTATTCAAGGCCAACCTTTGAAAAAAATCATCTATTTTCTCAAGTGATTTAGAAGTAAACATAAGGTTCAAACAAGAACTTTGAACTTGATTGCAGGAACTGACTGACAAATCAAATAAAGCACAGGCTCACGTGATTGATATTGATGTACTGAAATCAGCAGAATCCTTCAGTTTTAGGCAGGTGCACAAACAGCACTCGCTGTGCTGGCATTCGTCCTCTTGAACTCTTCAAATGAAGACTTAACTTTTTTAAGCCTGGCCATTGTTACATTTGAGCTTAGGGACTGCAAAGCCCAGATTCCCACTGAAAGTCCACATACAGAATAGTGTGATGCAGTCTTTTTGCCAAATGGAAAAGATTTTGTTTGTATGCTTTGTTTTCCTGTGACTGCTCTTCATTCTTGAATTAAATTTCCTTTGCCATTTCCAGCAAAATAAAAGCAGACTTTGCTCTATTTCTTCTTTGACTGCAGAACTGAAGATCAATGTCTACCTCTGGTTCAGTGAGAAAGTCTTATTTAATACTGAAGAACTATATTTTCTTCCATATCTCAAACACACAGTCAAGCTCACTAGAGGTGCATTTATTTTGTCTGTGTGGAGCTCTTATTCAGTTTTTATTACAAATGCTGTGGGTGATCATCAAACACTATTTGAAGCTGTGTGCGGAGAAATTACACAGGAGCAGAGCAGGTGTTCAGACTGGCTCAGCAACCACAGAGAGGAAACCACCTCCTTATCTGTCAGACTTATCAAGATTGCTGTTCTCCCAAGATGTATTGTTATAGTAGAAAAATTAAAGGAAGATCAGTGCATCTTACAGATAGTGATTTTATCCTAGATTATATAGCTTTTAAAGAGAGATCCATTAGTTCTTTTAAAAATACAGACTTCTGCAGTTTAATTAGTATTACACACCGTTTGTTGCTGGGGAAATGCATATACAAACAAGACCTCCACTCCTTAGCTTATTCTCATTCAGACAATTGTTTGGATTCTCACTTCAAGAGCATTGCACCTAACGTAATTATTCCTTAGATATTAAAGCAAAAAATCAGATAAATCTACATTCTAGGAAACTTGTTCTTGACATAATACACAGGCTAGGTAACCATGGCTTTGATCTGTGAGAATCTCTAGTACCCTGCCCTCTCAAAACTCAAAGGACAATGACAAATATCTACCTACTCTATAAATTAAATGGTCACATGCATTCTGCAGTTATGTCCAGAACTCAAAATAAAGCTCGAACATTTTTTCCCTATTTCTACCACTAAGTCTCTATGTTTCCTCAGTGAGAAAAATTAACACCAGCTTCAGTAATTTGCAGTTTGTTCATAATCTAAAAGGAACTCTGAGGTTTAATACAAAATTTTCTCTCAAAAATAAGGGTTTATGACATTGAAGAGACAAGGTGGAACGGCATAATGATTACTGCTTTTAAGACTAAAAGCGCTGTAATCTCAAAGAACATTTTGTCAAGGCATAGATCCACACAACACATCTGCATGTTCACACTTTCTGTTTGTAAATATTAACTCACAGTTGCCACTTCATTTTCCATTAGCATCCTTTTCTGGGTCCATGGCAGTACTCCTAGCCTGTGTTAAACAGCTTTCTCTGCATTCCATCATTCTTACATCAAAAAGAACAGTATTTAGTCCATCTTAAACTCATAGGGACAGTGAAAAACCTATTAAAAAATATACTGATGCACCATCTTCTTGCTCTTCAAAATTTTAAAAATATAGAAACGTTATAAAGATGGCTTCTTGCTCTCAGTGGTATGATTTTATTGCTATTTTTCCAGAATTGTAGAATTTTCTGTATCCTTCAGACTGAATTCATTTTGGTTCTCATCAGAGAGCTCTGTGTGGTAGGAATCACAACCTGGTTGTCATGATTTCTACACTGACATCAGAGAAACTCCCAACTGTTTTGACTGAAGTAGGGATTTACGTGGTAATAATCTCAGCAACTGGTAAGAATGCAGTCATTTATTGAGCTAGTTCAATTCTCCAGTGATTGTTTGGAGAACTGTGTTAAACCTAGGAAATAAGGTACTACATTTTAAATTTTGCAGAATGGCAGCCCTGGAGCACAAGCAAGTCTTCATACAAGTGCCTCCAGGGGTTCATTCATGTTAAAGGAATAGTTAGGCATGAGAGATGATGTCCTCCTTCAGCATCAGGCAGGACTGTTGCTAAGATACAAAGACTGTCCTTTTATTTGTATTCTTCAGAGGAGATGCAGCATTGCCCTTAGCCTCACTCCTATGCTAATGCAGTCTATAATTGCCCTGCATGGCACAATCTGCTCCTTAAAAAGAAAAAAGGATTCATGAAAATCTTGGGGTTCATCTTCCTGATTGTTCCTATTAATTAATCATCATAATAAGAGTCTGAAATTTGAGAATACAGAAACATTGTGTGAAGAGACTACTATATTCAATAGCTCTTTAAATGTAAACTGAGACCAAGAAATTATTTGGATGGACTTTGAATACATTTCCCCCTTAAAAACAAATTCTTTATTTTCTGGTAAACAGCTGGATAGGCAAAGTAACTACTTATGCTCTGAGATCTCAGATGATATTTCTTCTGGGGAAAAAAATCCCTCTCTTTACAAAATAAAATGTCTAAATATCCTGCTTTCCTGCTTTAAGTTATACACTACCAGAATGAAATTCAAAGTATTTGTGCAAAAATGATACTTTAATGAAAAGATAATTCACTTTGTTTTATTCTTAGAGGAATATACTCATTGAATAGTAAATGCATATTCATGACATTGCTTTCTTTATTTCAGATGGTTCTTGTTTTTGTTCTTCTGTTTTAAAGATGCATAAAAAATGCCTATATATAATAACACTTATTAACACAAATTTTCCAGAATATTTTGGAAAAAGTAACAAATATTATACTGTTATTCAGCCTCATTCTTACATTTATTTTGCAGTAAACATCCATTTCATTGCTGATGTGTCTGTGTGTTTTACTTTGAATTTACAAGGTTTTACAAGCCATTTTTTTTTTGTTACAATTTGCAATGTAATTCTTACCTGTTGTAGACTATCACAACAATCACTTAACACCAAAAAACATGTGTTTCTTCTTTTTCTTCTTTAGAAATGCTTTTGTATTAGAAATCACATCTGTTCCAAGATATATATATATATATATATATATATATATATATATATATGTACACATACACCGATGTGATGCTTGCATAAAACACATCTATAAGATCTTTGTGTCATGATGTTTAAATTGTCCTTTACCATAAAAAAAAGCAGATGAAGTTGTCAGAATGTTATTATGTTATTTTTAGTTCCTGCTCAATATCACAAACAAAATTACTAGCTGCTACAAATGTACAGATATACATGCATCGCTTTCCTGCCAGCTTAACCAGTAAACAGGACTGAAGCCATCATAGGATATGAAATTCATCATCTGTATGGTGTTAAGGTGAATTTTGTCCTTCCAATCAGCATGGGTTTATCATATTACCCTGTCTTGACCTCTGCAAATTGCAAACCATGCCTGGTAATCAGCCAGAATAATGGCAGTTGGCACAGGCCAAGACTAGTTAGTGCTTGTACTAAAAATCAACATTGCCAGTGTTGCCATAGGCCAAGACTAGTTAGTGCTTGCCCTAAAAATAAACATGACCATGCCTGTATAGTTTTCTAGCACCATAGCAGTACTTTTCCAGGACTGTAATTATAAGTACAGTAAGAAGGGCTCATCAAAAGTTAAGGGCTCATCAAAAAACACTGCACTGTCAAGAACAAGTTTACTGCAATAAACATGGTTTCTTGTGTAAAAGAAAATGCTGGCAAAAACCCCTTAGAATTTTAAGAGCATTTGAAAGAAATGGACAAAGACAATTCTGTTCCCTATAATCCCATAGCTCTGGATGTGTATTATCACTTTTTACTCAATTGCACAATTCTGGCAAGTGACAGCTGCACTTTTGTATCATTCAATATATTAGCAACGACTCTCTGATATTAAAGTTGTAAATGCCAAAAGTTCATGGCTGTTTTCGAGCTCTCTATCTCGCTTCAGAACTTGTTTTGTTTTCCTTTTGTTCCAAATACTTTTCTTCTGTAAAACCTAAAATTTTGAAGAAGGTTCTTTGAAGCTTTAGATAGTAATGTTCATAATGCTCACATAAGTTACTAAATTTTTGTAATCCAAAATAACCGTTTGTAAAATGTTTGCTCACTTTGCAGTTTCTCATAATTGTTTCTATGGCAGGAACACCCAACAAATATAATCTTTACTGACCAAGACCAGCCAATCAAATCTTATTTATTTTTTCTGAAGTGTTTTCTTGGCAAACTGTGATAAGCCATAATTATGCCATTTCTTTGACATCTACGAAAAGTGCCCCATGGAGACATTTTTGGTGCTTTAAAATTTCTTTACATTTCTGAAAAAAAAAATTCAAATTTTCTCGTCTCAGATTGAATTAATACCACTCTTTGAAACATTAATAGTAACCAAGACCTTAAATCACAGCTTTACCTATTCTGGTGTCACTAATTTTTGTAGTGTCAGCTAAGGAGTCTAAATTGGTGTTAATTTGATATTTGCCAGAATAGCAGGAGCTGATGAAACTGAAGGAAACCAAGTTCACTCTAAAAAATAAAGTGTTCCTGGGATGTTCCCTTGAGATTCCTGACATAACTGATTGTTGCTGAGCAAACTCCACTGGTATCTGTTTCATGGATCATGATGCTTATCCTTGGTGCTACAAAAAGACTGTATGTGTTCACTATTGTCAAACTGACATTTAACTACCTGCATTACACTAAGCAAAAAAAGCATTGTGGGTTTGCTTATAACAGAAATAACTATAGCACTGTAGCATGGTTATTTTAGGCATGGCTGAAGAGCAATCTGATATGGGTTTTGTGTTTTTTTAAACAGTCTCATTCAGTAGGAGAAATTCAGATCAAATTCCAGGAAGTCACATATTCAAGTTCACCTTCCCACCATCTGGATTGTTACCTCAGCAAGTGCTACCTGCGGTTTTATTCTTACAGTTATGTCATATTGCATCCTGAGGTAAATAATGAAAACCAAATATATCTCTCTTTCCAATGTCAATCTTTTTTATGAATGAAAAATGAATAATCTTTTTGCAACATTCTCACTGACATCTGATTTGACTCCATCTACAGAATTATATTATTCATTATTCTGTCTGAGCAATTCTCTAGAAAAAGACTACATGAAGTCCAGAGCAATTTCCATCCAAAAGCTAAGTAAGTAAATATATTCAACTCCTGCAGTCTTTGAAAGGTAAGGAATTATGTAGATAAGATTTCATTTGGGCCATGGTTGCAGCTGCAGTGAGGAGAATTTATTAGTAGGCTGCTGCTCCTTGCACTCTGTGCATAAGTCATCGTATGTATTACCACTTGTTACTGATAGACACTTTGCATTCAAGTTTGCAAATTCAAGAAATGAATCACAGAAAGGATATTTACTTGGGATTGATATGCAGACTGTGAAAAAGCAGCTTGACTCTGCAGTGTGGTAGACACTAAGGCTATGGAAGAGAGATGTGTCTGTCACTGAGAATGAAGAGCATGTTGCAGTGTGGCTCTAGAGGAGGAGGCACTGCTCTCATCCCTGTGCTGTGGCACTGAACACATTACCAGCAGCTCTTGATCAGAGAAGCTACTTGAAAAATTCTAAAATTCTAAAACTAATTTTCTCTTACTGTGTAAAATTGCTATAATGATTAAGGAGCCAGTGTTAGCAAATTGTAATTGTCGCCTGAGTGGAGGGCTAATATTGATTTCTTCCTGCTTATGGCACATGCATGCCACGGGTCTTAAGAATTCTGCTAAGGCTCTGATCTGCTTAATGAAGAGAGCCTTTTTTTGATTTAGAGTTGCATTGCCTCAAGATAGAGACTTCTGGCATGAGGATTTCAATCAAAACAATTGCCCGGTAATCAAATCATTAATTTTGTTTTTATGTAATGAAATTTATAAAAAGTGAAAAAACATGATCACTTGCTCTAATGAAAATGAATCCTATTTCTTAATTGTCTGTCTTTATTTTAATTACCATAATTAATCTATCTGTCTCAAACTAATATATACGTCCACACAGAAATGTTCTTGATCTTACAAAAACAATTTTGGTTTCAGTCCTATGAAATTCTGCTAGTGATTTATAATAAAGTATTAATGAAGGGGCTTCTAAACCAATGTTGCACTCAAATTCAAGCAATAAAAAAGCTACTAATTTTGTGTTCAGACACTTTGGAAAGTAAATAGGCAGGGGAAAAAAAAGAAGCACTAAATAACAAATAAGTAAAAGCAACATCTCCTCTGTATGATTCCCTACAGCAAACAGACATTCTGTCAACAACAGATCTTAGTCAAACTGTATCAGCTGGGAAAAATCCATCAGAAAAAAATACAGCACAAAAGACACCCCAAATATGTGTGCTACAGCCCAACAGACTGATGCTTCTGACTTCACCTTACATCTAATGCTCAGATAAAATTTCTTAGAAATTTCAGCCAAAGCGATTTACTGTGTGACAGTGTTGCCTGGTATAAAACATAAAAACCCTTCCAAACAACATTAAGAATGACAATATAAAACCAAATAAATCTTTAATGAAAGCTTTCAGGTGCACAAAATATTGCTATATGCACATGTAATACAGTATTTCTACAAATTTTATAGGGTTAATTAATTAATATCTAGCAGATGCATCCAATAGGAGATTAGTTGCCCCAGGAACTCACCCCTAGGTCAGGCCCTCCAAATGGGTAAGATGCTTGTTTGCTCTGTTTTCTTGTTATGTCTCTAAAGTTCTGGCAGAAAAAGAGATGTCCTTGTCAGGAATTGTCTGCTTAATAACAAGACTTAACAGAATTTCAGGAATGTATTAATAAAGAATTAGGTAAAATATGAAAGAGGATAGGAAAGTACTGGAAGCTGTATTGCTATATATTACAGATCTGCAGAGCTACAAATATGATGAAGGCTAAAAATCTTTAGGTATCAACAGCCCATGTTGTTCTGGCTATGGTAATTTGAGTATATATATATCCTTGTTCCCAGCACCTAAGACTATATATATATCCTTGTTCCCAGCACCTAAGACTATTTCCAAACTTAAGTACAAACCATGGTATCTGAAAATATGCTGGGTTTCCATATATTTTATTATATCAATCAATCTCCTGAAAAATCCGCATCAAAATTATGACAAAGAAATATCTGTTGATTATTCTTTTTGGCAATGAGTTACAGTATCCATTAATGTAGCCATAGGCTCTCCATTAACTACCACAGAGTGAGAAATCAGGCAAGGGCTGGGAAGAGGGGGCAGGGCTAGAAATCACATAATCCTTGAAATGACCACAGACTCATGAAAAGCTAACCCTAATATGAATAGCAGCCACCAGATTTTCTGCCACCAAATTTTTTTACAGTGTCTCCACAGCCACAAAATGCATGATCCAAATAAGTGCCACCAAACCTCATAACAAATGTTGAGTTTGGCAATAAAACTGAAATTGCCTCCCAGTATAGAAATGGCACCAGAAACACAAGGCCATAGCTGCTATTTATGAAAATAACTGCCCCAAGGTGTCATAAGTCTTATAATAAAGAGATGAAATCCCTAAACAAGTGACGAGGCTTGCATGGAAAAAAATTATGTGGGTGTTTTGGTTGTATATTAATCATCTACTTGAGTTATTTTATAAGATTTAAATGACAACTAAATTAATCAGAAGGTCAGATATTTACTAAAAATTAGAAAAAAGAGAAACCTATTTCCTTAGATTTCCCCTTCACATGTCATCACTATCTAAACCATAAAGGTAAATTAAAACCCTGGATACATCACACCAGTCATAATTTTCAAGCCTCACATGAAGACTTTTAGAAAAAAGTTTTAGATTTGATCTTGGATGTAAAATGAATATGAATTCAATCTTGAGCAGTTTATTTGTACTGCATACTATCAGCAGTGAATGAGTTTTTTCTTGTCTAAAACCCAATTTCTAATGCAATAGGAATGAGATATTAGATTGCAGAAGTGATTGAATTCTGCTATAGAGAGAAACTCCATTTGAGAGTGTATTTCTGACTTAATATTGAAATTTAATGCTTAGCAGTTTTTTTTTAAGATGAGAAAAACTAGCTCTATTGTATTTAAAAGAAAAGAATTTTTGCAGGCATAAAAATAAGCTACTTTTTTTCCTGATATCAGAGGTTTATTCAGAATCAATCTCCCAAAGAACTTCAGAGTGTTTATTACCCACAGAAATATTTTGTGCTTAACTTTTATATACTAGCTCAACAACGCTGAATTCCAGTTGTATAATCAGCAACAAAAGTTCTGTGGTCTGTTAAGAAAATTTTAATCTTCAAGGAAAAAAACATAAATGGGATAGCATTAGATACCAAAGAGCACATTTTAAAAAATTCTATAAGGCATTATATATTAAAAATAAATGCCCACAATTTTCTAATCCAGTAAAAATCTCTTTTGTTATCCATCGAGGTCAATTACATCTCATTCACAAACTAGAATTTGTGAAATTCTGTAACAAAGTTGCTATTTTCTTTTTTTTTTTAATATACCAAAGAAGAAATTCAAGTCAGGTAAAGAAAAATATAATTTCTTTGCAGTCTTAAAAAAAATAGTTAATATATAATGTTAATATGAATGGAAAAATACAATCACAAAATGAAATACAGCTGTATATAATATTTTTAATGATATACACATAATCATAAGTTATATTAATAGTTTTGGGGTTTTTTTACCTTTCTGCTCTTAAATACAGTTTAAAATTCCAGAGATAAAACATAAGACTAAAAAGGTGAAATGTCAATATCGTCCTTGAAACAAAATAATTTTTTTCATATAGTATAGGACTTATGTAAGCCTGTAAATTTCTCTGAGTGCAATGGTATTTCTATTTAGTGAATCAAGTCTGAGTCTGTCATCCAAGAATATCCTCTGATAAAGAAAGACACTAAGGAAATTTGCACTTCTAAAACCCCAATGTTATGCTTTCTCACCACTCTGAAATGCAAATCAGTAACATTTCACAGCTTTTATAATGCTTGCTAGATTTAAACAAATCCAATAAAGGAATCTGGACCTGAAAAAAGCACCTTCATTATTATTCTGCATAATTGGAGTCATCCTCTAACAGTGATGTACTACATTAATCACTTTCATTACACAGGTGCCTTCTGATGGGACTGCAGCCCCATTATGCGAACACAGGATTTTCTCAGAGTTTACAAGCTACAGAACACAAGGTGAAAAAAGAGACATTGCACGTGGCAACGTTAGAGCCCCAAATATTGTGTTGGCTCATGTTTATTCATTTTCTAAAGCTACTTCAAAAATGTAGTGAAATACTTAAGAGATAGAAGGGTAAAAAGGGGCTAGGGCAGGTGTTAGGAGCCACTTCTGGGGCAGGGTAACAGAGGTTGTTGATAGTAGATCCCTTGGGGTAGATTAGTGTGAAACAACATGGTGGTCTTTGTTTGACTAGTGATATATGTAGGAGGAGTTGCTTCCTCTCACACAGTTTGCCACAGTGGGAATTTTTGTCCATATGTGTTAACCAGGATGTGCTTACCAGGTCTCGCCCCCACCAGGCCAGGAATCAGCACTGTCCTGTTGCAAATTCCTCCTTTCTGTGCTCATCTCAAGTTCCCACTCTGGTGGTTTATCTTATGGCAAATTCCTTCCATGGCCTAGGCAGAGTTTGACACGGGCAATGGCGATCTTTAACTCCTTACAGCAGGATATACAGGAAACCAAGAGGCAAAAGTAATGCAGCACAAAATTACGCAGGTAGGCATGAAGCTGAGGTCCGCATTGAAAGCAAATTAAATATTAAAGAAAGAGTAAACAGAATTAGAAATATGAAACTCTGAAGCACATATCAGCTCCTGAGCAAGGCTAAAAAACTGCCTGGAGAAGTGTAAGCTGGGTCTACTGGAATCAATTCTACCATCTTACCATCAATAACAACTGAGTCCAGAAAGGTTCCCCAGGATTGTTTAATTTACTTGCACAGACCCTGAATGTCCATATATCTGTGATTTATCAACTTACATTCCATTCTCTTCATGTTTCAGCCTGGCTACATGGCAGCAAGGGAGGAAGGCATCACCTTTATCATAATTCCCCTTTACATTATGAGCTATACCATTTCTGTATCTCTGAGCACCGGAGGATTGATACAGCACCCCACTAGATCTGCTCTATCTAATGCATCAGCTCACATACTGTTTCCTCATACACATGCTACTGCTGATATCTGTGCGGTAGCAAATGAGGAAACGTGACAAACTTGCTGTATTTAACTTAGCTGGGCAGTGTGGTGCATTGGCCTCATCTGGCTGCCAGGGGTCCATCAATGCCGCTCTGTCACTGCCCCGCTGCTACAGGATAGGGGGAGAAAATAGGATTAAAGGGTTCTGAGTAATCAAGTGAGTGTATATATCTCATTTCACCCAGTGAAAGACAGAGCCTTTACAGTGTGAGTTTATATAAATTAATTTTATCCTTAAATGAAAGCATAAACACAAAACACAGAGAAGTGGGAAACACAATTCAACTGAACTCTGTTGCTGGTAGCCAAAAACTCCATATTTACCCAAAGCCTAAATTTAAGTATCTTTAATTAAGAATTTCAGTGTTAGAACTCCAGAGTTTGCTGAGAGACATGGGGATTATTTTTGTGCCCTGAGACAAGAACTCACTGCCAAGGATATTGAGACGGAGGACAGTCAGAAGACTGCTTAATCATTTTTGTGTTAGAAACCAGCACACCTTCTCAGCAGGCACCTCACTAACACAGGAAGGGCTCCAGTCACTAAAAACTGAGAAAACTGTTCTTTAAATCATGTAGATATATGAACTTTTAATTCACATCTTTAGTAGCAGCTCATTGATCACAGCTTTTACTGAGTGTTAAGGGAGAGAAAACGTTTTGATTGGAAAATTTTATTCAAGGAAAAAAACCCACAAAACAGACTTTGACCATATTTTAAATTAATAATTATATGTTTCACCAGTGAAGTTCACATTTTTTTCACTTTTTTTTATAAAATATTATGATCCCTTTGATGCCTCAAATAAATAAAGTGGTGAAGGACATAAATGCCTGAGAAAGTCTCAATTGCAGCAGCTTGTGAACTGCAGAAAATTTAATCATGGTCCTGTTGCCTTCCATGAGGAAAAAGTAGGCAAATAAGACTTTTCAAGATCTAATATCTCATGGCTACTAGACAGATAATAACAAAATTTCAAACCACTATTTTCACCAGCAGGTTAAAAGAAAATAAGTGTTGAATATGCATATATTGAATGTTAATTAGTGGTGATCTAGAGATTACTTGATGGTATACAAGATACTGCATGTAAACATAAATGGAGCAAAAATGTAAAATTTTAGTAAAGTTTTTACTAATATTATAGTAAGAAATTCTGAATAAAACACATTCTAGCCCAAAACTATTACAGAAGCCTTACATGGAAACAAAATGTCACTCATATTACTCTATCATAAACAGCAAAACTCTATATACTCATATTTTCATGCCCTTGTAAGGGTGAAGAGATTGATAATTCATACTTTCAAATAAATAAAGAAAGTAAAACATATTTCAAGAATAATAATTTAAAAATAATAATGACCAATTGCATGACAGTAGTACGATACCCTGCAGAAACTTCTTGTTTGAAAATAGAGTCAACAGCAAGAATGAATTTACTGTCAAAAATACATTGGCCTCACTATCAAAGATTTATTTGAATGAAGTTCCTGGCAAACGATCCAAGAAAGTAGTAACCACAAACCTTATACTGAGATGTAAATACAGTAGCACAACATTGTAGCCTCAGAGAATTCAGTGATAAACAAAACAAGACTGCAATTTTTGGCAGCAGCAAACTCAGCAAGTCAGCCCAGAGAGCTAATTTGCTTTGAAGTGAAAAAATAAACTTAGAAATAAAACAGCAGAGATAGACTACAACTTGCTTCATAAAATGCAGTCAGTAAACACAACTATCCAGAGAATATGAGTTCATTCAAGGAGAAAAGACAGTCATGCCAGCAAAATTACAGATCTATGGTAAATACAAAGTGCAGCTAGAAAACTAAGGGGTAAAGTCAGGATAAAAATAAAAGAAAATTAAAAGTCCCCCCAATTAAGATACCCACAAATAAGATCAAAGTGTTGAAGGAAGAAAGGGGGCATATAAACAATTGTCGTAAGCATAAAAACATTTGAAGTCACCTTTTAGAAAACTGAAAAATAAAATATTGGGCACACAACAGTCCAAATTTTTAATTTCAAAATATTTGTGAAATCTCCAATTTTTCCCTTCAGATTTTTTAAAACATTTATACATTATATTTTAAAATTCTTCCTTAATTTTTACATTTAATTATGCAATGAGCGCTTGGAATACTTTATAAATGTTCAGAGATTCTGTAGCATTATTTTACCAAGAAATTATACTGTTATTAGATTAAAATCAAATTTCAGCATTTGCGATTTCTTTCTATTACTGCCATTTTTGTTATATTAGTGTCACATATAAATCATAATTCATAGTTTGTAAACCAATATTTTTCCGCACTATTCAAAATGGCACTTGAAAGCATGACTATCATGACTGTAAAAAAATCTGGTTTGGAAGTTGTTTCAAGTAAAGTATTCATTTTTAAAAGGGTACTGCATTTCTGCCTTATTCAAAACTGCTAAGGATAATAAAAGATGCAGAATACAGTTCTGATCTTCAGTATTTACACTCAGATAAAGCAAAAAGGGAATTGTCTCAGTTACAGACCTAATCTGTCTATTTTCAGTATCTGGTTTTAGTGACAAAAGAAGGAATAAGGGGTGAAGAGGATTGATCAAGAGTTTGCATGACCATCCTGCCGTTTTTGGTAGAATAATAATTCCTATGTCTATAGGATAAATCAATAAAAACAATAAGTCAATTAGAGAATTATTTTTTCATTTGCATATTATTTAGCTTAAACATTGATTCATTAATTAATGAAATATACAAAATGAAGAGACTCAATATCATAGTGCTAGACTTATAAATTACTGTTCTTGGATAGTCACTTCGGGAAGGGAAAAAAGAAAGAGTTTGCTTTTGATTCATTAAACAATATTTTGCTTTTTAATCGAGCAATATATAGTTCTTGAGCTCTGACTCATCTCACACATGGTCTAATAATAAACAGTAACTGCACTCCCAAAGGAATGGAAGAAATTATGACAAAACATATATTGTAAAAAAACCAACGTTAGATCCACGTTGAGGAGTAGTGGAATGAATGTAACAAGCAAAGAAAAGATTTAGCTTTTGAAGCTAGAAGAAATAGAAATATAAATTAGATGGGGCAACATTCTCAATATATAACAGACTAAAGTAAACCCCACCTGATTGATAAAACAGCTATGATACTGCCTTTTAAGCAAGACTTAACATGGGGGTATGAACATCTGCAATGAAGAGCTAATTAAAATTTTGGAAAGGCAAGGTATTTTTGGACAGCAAAAAGAAAGACTGGAATTTCTCCCTAAATGTCAAAGCTCCATCTACAATCAAATAAAGTATCTTAATCCTATATATTCTTTTTAAACAAGGCTAAGAATGCATAGCCTTTACTACAGGGATCTGAAGATTTTTAGATTTGCTCTCTTGAGCATCTAAACATAAAGAGTGAGAAACTGGTTTTCAGGAAGTTACTGTAAAATAAGTTTGCATTGATCCCTAGAATTTTCTTTCCATTGCCAACACTCATTGTTCACCTCCGAAGATTTCAGCTGTGTCAGAAGTCTAGGCAACTTCACTGATTTTGGGCGGGATAGAGCTGCTTTTCTTCACAGCAGCTAATACAGAGCTGTAATTTAGGTCTGTGCTAGAAACAGGCTTGATAACCCAGGGATGTTTTAGTTATCACTGAGCACTTCTCACACAGATCCAAGGCCTTTTCTCCCTCCCTCACTCCACCCCACTAGCGAGGAAGCTGGGCGTTCACAAGGAGTTGTGGGGGGACACAGCCAGGACTGTGTCCAACTGACAAAGGATTATTCTGTACAATGCAGCATCATGCTCAGCATTTAGAGCCAGGGGAAGGAGGAGGAAGAGTGGGAACATTTGGAGTGATGGCATTTGTCTTCCCAAGTCACCATTAAGGGTGATTGAACCGTGTTTTTCGGGAGATAGCTGAGCATCTGCCTGTCCATGGGAAGTGGTGAATGAATTCCTTGTTTTTTGCTTCACTCATGTGAGTGGCTTTTGTTTTACCTGTTAAAATGTCTATGTCTCAGCCCATGGATTTTCTCACTTTTACTGTCCAAATTCTCTTCTCCATCCCTCCAGGGGAAACTGAACAAGCAGCTGTTTTGTGCTTGGTTGCTGCAACAACACCCATCATGTTCAGAGTGTCCAGAATGTTTGTTTTGAGGTTATGATGATTATAGCCACAAAATTCTAGAAAACTAGACCTAAAAAATACTGTCTAAATTTATGGTCTTTTCAAGGTCATGCCATATAAATTTGTTTTAAGAGCCTGAAAGAACTGATATTTCAAAAAGTTTTCCTAATCCATCTACTGTAGCATTAGAAGCTTTTTTCCTGCACAATCAAGAAGTCATTCTTCATTGTAATTTAAACCCTGCAGTTTTGTATTATAAAGACAACACAAAGAACAGCTTATTTCCTATCTTCTTGAAGAATTTTTTGTGTATATAAAAAAGTATTATCTGGTTGTTTTTTAAATACCTCTTCTCTAGACATCCTCAGGTACTTCAGTTTTTCTTCTTGGATAATTTGGGTCACAGGGGGTCCAATTGATCCAGATTTTTCTTGGAATACCAGTGTCTTATACTGGTCACAATATTACAGTCAAGCATTGCCATTATGGAGTCAAGAATAAGATAATTTCCATGTGTGTGTAAAAAATGCTCCTATTTACACAGCTCAGAAGAATGTTCGTCTCTTTAGCAACAACATCATTATTGTTACGTACCAGTGGCTAAGATAAAATTAATTAATTACTTTTCCCATTATGTTATTTTCCAGAGGCTGCACCGAAGTCATCTGTGTCTCACCTTTCTACTTATGCCAGAGTATCCTACCTGTATTCAGGACTGTACATTTATTCTTCTAACCCATATAATTGAGTAATGAGTTATCCAGTGTGTTTATCAGCCAGTATGCTTGGTGCTCTTCCTCACTGGCATCAACATTTCAAACAGTGTCTCCTATTCATCCAGAAAACATAAAATGAATTAAAATAACAACAATTAAAAAAAAATAATAAAACTACAGCACACGACTGCAAAGAATCACAGGTGGTTATAAAATGCTGGTCTTCATTTTGACAGAAAATCAATCATTACTTCTCTCCTGGTGCAGTTTTCCAACTGCTTGTGAATTTATTTCACAACACTCTTTTTGTAGACTATGTTTCCCCTAACTTGAAATCAAGACAGAGTATAAAGAAGCTAAGTCAAAACACTCTGTATTTTCTGTCAGTCTTTAATCCATAAGCCCTTCTCCTCCTCATGGAAGGAAATTAGATTCATTTGTCACTGCCTGGTTTCTTCTCTTTCTGTAACATACCGGTGTATGCACTCACACACGCACAGTTTTACCACCATCCCTCCAGTGGGACCTGCTGTTACAGAACCTGGGGTCTTTTTTTTTGCTTTATTGCTTTTTTTATTAACAGGAGCTAGGTTTCTGTCTGCTGTAAATCTACAACTCCAATTGCTGCTGTTATCATACACAACTAGTAGAGTTTTATCACATTGCTGTTGATTCAGGAATGAGAATTCTCTAGAGCAAATCATGCACAACAACTCAAAGCAATACTTAAAAGTGAGCAGAAATTTCAAATAGAACACGGTGCAGGGAAATAAATGTTTCTGCAGGTGCTTTGACAGTATTTACTGCAGGGGCAAAAAAATCATATTCACACAATCACGGAGTCACAGAGTGGGTCAGGTTGAAAGGAACCACAGTTATCTGGTCCAACCTTCCTGCTCAAGCAGGGTCATCCTGGAGTACATTGAACATCACTGTGTCCAGACAGTTCTTAAATTTATCTCCAGTGGGGAAGGCTTCTTCTCTGGACAGTCTGTTCCAGTGTGGGGTCACCCATGCAATAAAGAAGTTCTTCCTCATATTCAGGTAGAACTTCCTGTGCATTAGTTTCTGCCCATTACCTCTTGTCTTACTACTTAATACTTACCATTCTGTCATATACTCTGAAAATTCTTTATAAAATTTTATAATACTTTAAATCATCATAACACTTTTCTCACATTTATTGCAAGGACTCAGTGAGACAAAAACTGTTAATCGGCAATAGTAGAGAATCGGGTAAATGTTTATTCATATATTGTGGCTTGACTTCTTCCATTTTGTCATATTCATCCTTCACAAAATATTATTCAGTGTCAAAAGCCACAGTTGATTACATGAACCTAAACAAAGCTACTAAAAAAAAAATCTATTTAGCCTTTCCTTTTAGAGAAGAAAAACTCAGTGAAAAAAGAACTCTTTTCAAGAAGCTGGAACATCAGAATCCTCTTTTTCAGTTGCATGAGCAAAGGTGAATAATGTACCTTTCACTAGCTATTCTTACCTCTGGTCAAGGAGTTGACCTGTGCTTGATAAAAGAGAAAGAGTGAAGATGCACAGAATGCAATGAATGAAATTAGGTCACAGTTCTCTTACTAATTCTAAGGAAAAGTGGATTTTCACTTCTTGGAGAATTGCCAAACAGCTCACTTTATGCTGTAGGGAGGCTCTCTTCTCCTTGACCCATAAAACAGACTATCATATAGTAAGATTCAAGGTAGTGTTTCTATGATTCAAAGTTGTCCTTACTGGTTTACTTCTAGAATTACTTAAAATGTGGATGAAAAGTAAAAGAAAAAAAAAAAATTCTTCACTGTTTATTCCAGGAATAACTATTTACTTTGCCTTGTTTACATCTTCCAAGATCAGGCAGTAGATTCTTTTTCCATTCCTCTAACCAAATACTCATAAATATTCTCAAGACCCTACAGAGACAAAATCCTTCTTAACTGTTATGATTCATTGGGCTACAAGTTACACACGGACTAAGTGAAGCCAAGGTCGATATCTCCCATGAGGTCCAATATATCTCAGTATTGATTGAAGCACTGAAATCAATGGAATTATAATTGGACAGAACTTTTAGGTAACTAGAAGCTCTACTGAAAACTTTGAGGGCTTAACAAATGTCAGAGGGAAATCCTTGGAATTCACATATCTAAAGAAAATATTGCTGCTGGTTTTTGACTTAACCATAGATATTTTGAAGTCTTCAGTGACATTGTGCCTGTCTGGCATTCAAATAGCTGTTCTAGGAGATGGGCCAGGGTAAGGGTAAACAAAGGGTTTACTATAACAGAGGTACCTGTGATAACATTAATGTCCTTTCCCTACAGGTTTCAGTACATACAAAATCCTTTTTCAACAATCTGATTCCTGCTGGGTACTAAAACTCCATTGATAGGCCTCCTGTGATGTAGCACAGGTTTCTGGATACTCCACAAAAACTTTGCACAGTTAATGCATTTCAGGACAACTGATCATTATCCTAACTCTTATGGAAACATGACTGCTGAATTACAGTAATGGTCTTGGTTGTGTGCCATCCTTGAAAGCATCAGTCCTAACATGTTATTAAGAAGATTTTGAGACAAGATGCTTTTTTACTGTCTTAGTGTTCTTTTCAGAGTTTTTTTTTTGCACGATAGTCAAAGTATAATTGAAATAAAGCTCGTCATTTTCTCTGTTTTTCATGAAATCAAGCAGGTGTTCACATACCATATTTTTGCAGAAAAACATAAGTACACACAGAGAAAAACACATATAAATTAAAAACTATGCATATTTTACCTATGTTTTTAGTACTTACATATATAACATCACCTCCATTCTCCTCCATGCAAGCATTTCATATGTAAAGAGAAAATATGCTCTCAAAATGCAGTGAAAGTAAATTAAATCAGTGACAGAGCAGCCAGATACTCAGCTAATATAAATCACCTTGGTCTACCAATTTCAGAGGAGTGATATGATCCATTCGGTTTTGAATATGACCCTAGACACAATCAGTTTACTGTTTGTTTGGTGTATGATAATATTTTTCCTGTAGTGATACCTTTAACTAAATTTCTTACAACCCACATTAAAGCATTAAGAGCACAGTAAGCAAACACAGGGTTATTTCTCAGCCACTGTAGAAAGAGTGGTAAATTATACCCCTCATATGGAAACTTTTACATTATTTCCAAGGAGTGCAGCTATATAAAATGCACTCACGCAGACATTCACACAGAGTCTTTCAGCAGAGCTTCAGAAATAAGGAAAGAACTACAGGGAATTTTCTTCTTTTTTTTTTTTTTTTTCCTTCTTGAAGCATAAAAAACATCATAGATGCACAAAAGCCTAATATATGCTCTGAAATGCTGCATAGCATGACAAAGGTTATAAATGCTTTCAGCATGTCTTCAGAGGCAGGTGGTATGCTCCATATTCCACCTAGCAGAACCAAACAGATCTCACAGTGAGTTAAATGGGGATGGTGTATGAAGTTGAAGGCAAGACAATCATCAGTTCAGTGTCTACTCTACCAAACTTATTGTAATCCTATAAAAGAAATAGAGTCTTGAATACAAAAGTCACTTGTATTTGTGCAATCTGCATTACTCTGAAAGAAGGGTTAAGAATGGTGTAAGGCAACTGACCAAGACTGAGTAATGTGATAATAGCATTGGGCTGAATAATTAGATTCATAAGGAATAAGTAAAAAGAAAACTTTAATAATCAAAAGAATTGAACAAAAAAGGACCTTAGGTTAAGAATTTATTTCTTTCCTTATTTCTGAGAAATACAGATCTATAATCAAAGCTCTGTATTTCCTTTTTCATCTTTCCTGGATAGATGTTGAGTGCAGTAAGCTCATTTTTCACATTAGTATCTATTATTCTGCACATCTCTTTCAGCTGCCTAAAACTTTTGCTGTGTGATTCATCTGCAAAAGAAGAAAGGCAATGAGCAACTCGTAAAAAAAGATTAATAATTAGAGTTGATGGTATATGATTGGACCAATCAGTGAGCCTAAACCTGAGAGTTGCACAGTAAGGTCACCTGAGATCTACCCAGAAAAGGGAAGCAGAATTAGCATGAACAGCATCCTAGTCAAGCAAAACCTTTAATTCAAATTTTTACATTTGGCATACATAATAAGTGATATCTTTTCCCTATTAGGCTTTCCTAGTTTCTTTTCAGAACTAATTTGGTAAAAAGAAGTGGAAACTCTGCACAATACACCTTTTCTTCTTTAGCCCCAAGAATGTCCTTATCTTGTGTATGATGTGGTAAGTAAGTAACATGCCAGGTATTAAACTGTTGATATCCCATAGCCCTTCTGGCCATTTTTGTTGACAGTTCATTAGTGCAGCTGCAAAAGGAAACCTCTTGTATAAAGTTTTCATTGCACTGCAATATCCTTCTGATTTCTGCCTTATCTTTTAGTTCTGTGCATCCAAACTTGCAATCTTTCCTTTGCCTGCCTATAGAGAGGAAATGGAATACTGGTCAATCAAATGGGTGTACAATGTAATTAATTGTCTTCTATTCAATTTTATTATTTTTTTTTATCTGAGGGAATTGGTGCAGAGGGGAATTTCTAACTGGTTGAGTTTTTCCTGTCTTTTAGTTGTGAAAGTTGTGAATATACACGTGTAAGTAGTTCTTTTGGTTTTGGATGTTATATATTCAAGTAGACAAAGCTATTTACTATAGAGCAGAACCATGTACTCCAGTGCTGAGGGTGGTTGTAAACCTCAGGCAAACATGAGTTAATTTTTTTTTTTTTTTTTAAAGAAAGGGTGATATCTTAAAAAAACTGCAGCCAATTTTTAAAATTTATTTTTAAACTAACATTGTGGAATTCTAAAACCACAGGAAAAAAATAAAATCCCATGTGAGTGAGAGGGTGAAGGAAAAATTAAAATAAAATTAATTATAGAATCTACTCATCTCTAATTATCTGATTGTCACAAGCTGCAGATTTCTTTACAGTTGCATCCTGTTCATTGACGAAAACCCAAAAGATTATAATGTGTAATTACAGTATATTGCAATATTATCTAATTTCTGACTTTGTTTACATACCTTTAGTAGCTGATAAGAGGACTTTACTATAATTTTTACAAGTTATCAGTTAATATCATGCATGCACTTAGATCTCAGATAGATATATTTAATCCATTAATTGTATAATAATGAGTATTACTATACAATTAGCATATTAGCACATTAGTAAAGGTAATAATGATCAAATACATGTGATTAAGAAAAACTCTTCCATTTACAGCAGAAGGAAAAAATATCTGGACTTAATCTGTTTTAACAGGAAATTCAACATAGGTGTAGTGGGAAAATTTAGCCTTTAGAAAAATCAATGAAATTTTTTTGTCATTTCTGAGTCTAACTCAAAGAAGTGGTTAAGAGAATGTAAAAATGCATAACATGTGAATGGAACACAGCATGAAAAAATTCTTTTAAAATCTTCATGCATTCAAGAAAGTCTGTCATTCGTCATTCAGAATAAACAATAAAAACTGAACAGTTACTTCAAATTATCAGAAAGTGTTTTTTTCATGTTTTCCTCATTCTTTGAACAATTTTCTAGATAAGAATGACAATCATTTAAAGTAAAATCATCTTCTGTTTGACATAAAAAATATGATATATTTATATCTGTAAATTTATTTTCCTTTCAAAATAAAGACTTACTTTACCTTTTTCAGACAGCAGGAATCGATTTCCTAAAAAAAACCTCACCCTTTTCAAAAATTAATCTTTGGAAAGGTTAAAATGTCACATCATCCAGATTATAAGTTTTTACTTTTAGGCTGATTATTCACCTGCAGAAAGTATTTTTGTGCAGAGATTCTTCATCACAGCTTTTTTTTCTGAGAGACTTAAAGAAAGCTGGTTCTTGTCATCTGCATAAGCTTTGCCACTGAGAGAATAAACAAAAGATCTGTCAGACATGCAAGCTCCCAGCTCCCAGAGAATATGAGGCAGTAAAACTGAGTAAACCGACACAAGATATTCATATGTGAAAACTCTGTTAAATAACAGGGGAAAAAATTCTCTCTGTCATCATTACAAGTTCCAATCTTGTTATTAAAACCCCAGCTACAAAAAAAAAACCAAAAACCTTTCTAATTATTCAATATTTTCTCAGTTTCTCTTGGCTGTTAGATTGGCAATTGCTCTACCACCAAAATATCTGGCTACTTATGGGTAAACATCATGGCACTTTGTCATTTTCTTCCAAAGATTAGGTAGAAAGTTTTTCTTAAATGTCTCAAGAGACTCTTTCTATTGGACCAGAAAACACTCCTGTAGGAAAGACATAATTGGAAAAGGACTTTGTAGGAGGTAAGATATGATGTAAATTAAATTATTGGCAATACCTATGAATAAACTATAAACTTATGTCAACTATGAATAAAATTAAATATTTTAGGATTTCAGCCTTTGTATATGCAAATAGTAAAAAAAAAAATCACTCTTTAACGAGGGAACTTTGTTTTGGACATCCTCTAAGTCACTCAGATATTTAATTTGAACAATTGTTAATGACTGCAATACTACTACTACTTATAATAAATCCCACAAACAGACATCAACATCTCAAAAAAACCCACTTATGTGCCAGCTATAGTTATTTTTTTCCTCAACATATAATAAATTTTTGCACAAAATCAAGTCTCAAAATCCGATTTCCGTTCAACTTTTCTATTTGTTTTGGACAATCAAGGGCAAAATATGGCATTTCCTTTTTGCTAAAGAAACTGTAATATTGTATTTCAATGTTTTACTGCAATGGAGGACTCCTGACATGCTATTAGATTAGTAAGGAAAGTGAAAGAGATACCTAAAACAGGAATAGGTTGAAAACCTGACCATACAGTGGTTAGAATGGGAGCACATATCAAAGGTCGTTCATTTTCCCAGACAATGCAATTCCAAAGGTCATTTCACCTGAAAAAGTCAGATTCTTAATACTCTATATCTTGAAGGAAAAACATGCAATTTAAACAGTATGTGAGATAACTAAACTTCTGAAAATGAAAGAAAGAAGGGGTTTAAAAGTTTGAAAGCAATTCAAATTTAATTTGAAATGGACTGAGGAGCCTTTTAAATTTTATCTTTACATGTTCTTTTAACTTGTAAGAATCCCTTTGAGGACTGGTTTAATCTGCATAAGTACATTATGTGCTTTCACAAGTCTTTCATAATTTGCACTCCAAATGCTTCAAAATCCTGGTTTCAAGGGTCTTTTTGGGTGAGTTTTTAAGGTTGTGGGGTTTCTTTTTAAATCCATGCTACAGTTATGAAATGTAATGAAGAAATTTCTCCTGGGAAAGTGATGAAGGGCAATTAGGACACCAGAAATTGAATCAGTATAGGAAGTTAAATGTTGAAGGCCTAGGGTTCAAAAACGCATTAGAACATAGTTAAGTTCCAAATACACTAAAAATTATATGTTTAATTATAAACTTCTCAGAGATTCATATTGTCCTCCACCAATGTCATTGTTGAAGCAATCATATCCATAATATCTGGTGTAAATTCAATTTTATCTTCCACTCTGCTAATACAAAGTGCTAGCTCTATTCCTTCAAGCACAGTGATTTAGACCAGTTTCATATACATTTTGCAGTAACATAAACTGTCTCTAAGAGAAGGAGAAGCAATTATAAAATATTTTCTCATTTATTTTTCTCCTTATAGAAAGCTCACAGACAGTTTACAGGGATGTTGGATGATGGTGTCTCACAGTGTATCAGCTGCTCCACTGATCATGCCAGTATGATTCAAGACTTTTGGTGTCAAACCCATCAATTCAACTTGGGTAATTAACATTGCTCCCACAGATGTTTAAGGTGCCTGTGGGTTAATTAACTTGGGGTGGCATTCATCAGGGTAACACCCACAAAGAGTAATCTGCCTACACTGACATTCACTGAGTATTATTGTGACACTTCTAAGTGACTGTGAAAAGAGCTGCTTGAAGCTGTTGGAAAAGGCATTCTTTCTAAATATAGCTTTTTTAATTAAAAAAAATTAAAAATCAGATTATGCAATGGTTCTTTCTTAGCGTTTTTGACTGAAATCAGGCAAATTTCAGTCAACAATGATAGATTTAGTCCAAATATCCAAAATTACAGAGCAACCTGAATCACTAGACCCCAAACTGCCTCAGCTACTGCACCCATGCAAGATGTTGTTCAAACTGTTACCTGCAAGGCTGGGTAGATTAAAATTATCTCTTTTTTTTTTTAAAGCTCTAATCTAGATCTGTTTTCATGTTTATGCTTGGAAATCATATAATCTTTTTCAAACTCCCCTCTCTCAACCACTTATGCAGTTTATAGACCAAGATGTTGGCAATGACTCCACGTTATGTATTTTTTATCTACTCCTGGAATTCAAACCCTCTTGGAGATGACTGGGGACTTGTCAGTACATGCACTGTTTGCTCCCTAGGAGCAGCAGAGACACAATGTAGCCATTAATTGTATTTTACAATCCCAGGGGTGGAAAAAAGAAAAATAGGCACTAAGAAAGACTGGCATGTACAATGGGATTTGCTTGGACTATTTTTCCCCATCTTAAAAAGTACTGAGTTATTGATGCCGTGCTATTAAAAAATCAATTTGACTGTAAAAGTCTACCCCTTACCAAGGATGACTGAATGAAAAAAATTGTGGAGTAAAACACCAAATAACTGACTGGTACTCAAGTACTTACTGAGTTCATTTATGACTTTTCATTTCTAAGAGCTACCTAATTTCCTAACCCTAAGCAAAGAACTCCTCTAGAAAACAGGAGAAATCCCAACCCATAAACATCTTCTCCAAGGGATATTTTAAAAGGTATTCCACTTCTCCTTTGGCTTTGAAGAGCTTCTTTCAACTACATCAAACTGCATGATTTCCTATTAAGGCTTCTAAGAAAACTGTACATATGTATTTAATCCTATTGATTTTTTTTTTTTGCAACCTTAAAAACTGTAGACATGGTATCAGTCAGTGATTCAAAAGCACTGAAAGTTCTTCAGGCCAATAAGTAATGGTAAACATAAGTAAAAATTAATAGATGCAGATGCTGAAAGTTATTCTCTTTCTGCCTGCACTGGTAAAGATTTTTTAAGGCCTCTCAAGAGTCTTTAGGAGCGAAAGAGTTACAAACTTGACAACAGCTTATAAACCCTTAAAAATCCTCAGGTTATGAGTGATGTGGCTACCAGGTTGAAGAGCTTTTCCTACTACTTGCCAAAGCATGTAAGGACACCACAATTACGAGAGATTTCTTTGGAGCATTTCTTCCATGATCTCCATCAAGGCTGCCTTAAGGCAGAGAGGAGGTGTGACTTCCTCGGGTTCTGATTCACTCACATCCTTGCTGTGGCACATGCAAACACACCAGCTGTACTCAAGGTGCAATAGGCTGACATCTGCCTGCTGTCCAGCCTGTTTGGCTGAGTTCCCCTGAACTGTCTGGAACCTGTCAGAGCTGCTGCACACACGTACTGGGCTGCAAAAACTCAGATGCAATCCGACCATTTGCTGAGTTCACAGCAGAAGCATCCAGCACAGAACACAGGAAAATCTGGTGTCCACACTAGTTTGGAGACAGCTTCAACAAATGCTATAGGCACATTTGCTACGTCTAATCAACCCTAGGAGAAAATTAGCTGGCAGCTAAGCAAACTAATGCAGTGTCCTTTATTTGATCTTCAGCTTTCTGGAGAAACAGAAAATCGATTGAGTTGCAGTGCAGCAGTTGTAGGCCTGAGCATAAATGTTCCTTGCCATAAGGGAAATCACTCATCAAGCACACTTCTTTGTTTCAGCATGCTGTAACAATACATTATAAAGTATTTAATGCAATTTTACTTCATTCACATGAATAGACAAAGGGAGCTGCTCTCCATTCTGTTCTTTGTGACACCCTCTCTCTCCAAAAAGTATCAGGATCATGAGTTAAACATTCAGTGTGGCTTATCTTAAGCCAGCTCTGCTGACATCCATTGTAGTGATTTAAATGATTCACACTCTATTTTTCCGAAAAAAAATGTACTCAGCCTGTCAGCATCAACATGATATGTTCTCTGAGACCATACAGCACAGATTTGTATATGGGTTTCAAGGCAATCTTGTAAAAAGCAAATCACACATACACAACTTGGAAAAGTTCAGAGACACAATGGATCCCACATTCAATGGAGGAGATTTTCACAAAGCAGTTCAAATCCTCGCTGTGAATCTTGGAGCAAGAATGAGCACTAAAAGCTCCCCCATGTGCCATGGACCTGTACTGCCCATCCCATCCTGTAGCATGTTAGCTACTGAGCTGAAACACAGAAAGGAGAATACCAAGATTACATTCTCCACTTTGCAAGCAAAAACTAACATAAAAATTAGAAGTGGATTTTGAAAAACTCCAAAACAAGTGGACTCAACACATCTGATTTCTACACTCCCTCCAAATCATAACACATCCAGCTGAAACTTAATACTCTTTAAGCAGTTTGATATGCAAACTCTTTTTTGATGGGGAAATAAACTAGGCACTTAAAAGCAGTACATCCAAAACAACCCAGTTGCGGTCCAAACCAATAAAGAAAGCCACAACTATTGAAACCATAAAAGTCTGTCTCCTCTAGTTATTTAAATATTATTTGGACAAGATTTTGCATGAGCAGAGCAGAATCTAATAATAATATTTAACACTTAATTTCACAAGCATTTAGGGATTCATTGTGTCTTTAGAATTCTCACCATCACAGAAAACCCAATATAAATTTTTTCAGACTCCTCAAAGACTGTAAATAGCGTGATTCATTTTTGTTGCTGCAATTTTGCTGTCAAGTCTTTTGCGTTTTAGTCTCTAAAAGTCAATATCTGGAATTTTAAACCCCTCAAGCTTCAATTGCATTGTGGCTTTTCATACAGAATTAATATCAACCTTGACTTAAGTATTAGAAAATTACAGCATCTTTCAATCACAGGGTAATTAAAAACAAATCTTCAAATGAATTGAGCATCGATTCAGAGAAAATCTCTAAAATCTCTATTTTCACTGTAAACACAGTGCCAGAATTCTTCACTCTAAAAAGTGATCTGAAAGCAACTATTAAAGGGATTTTAATGGAACCTAGTGTCATCTAAAATTCAATTTACAAAATGAGCTACATTTTAGAAAACAACCCTTTAGACAAGCAATATTGTTGCAGCAATTTTGAGTCAAAGTTCTAATTAAGCCTAATTTGTTTCAAGGGTTTATAGTTATAAATACAGATTTACAATATTGTAATGTCTTAGTATATGTAACTGACTGAATTATATTTCTTGCTGAATACGAACCTACCATTTAAAGTACAAGTTCCAGAAGTTTCACAAGTCTTATTGTTTCTGCATAGTCCCCCTTGGAAACAGATTTGACAATAATGAATTATTATATAGCATGGTTCCATGGTTTAACCCCAGCCAGCAGCCAAGCCCCACACAGCTGCTCATTCACTCCCACACCAGCAGGACTGGGGAGAGAACTGGAAGGGTAAAAGCTGCAAAAGTCAAGAGCTGATATAAAGACAGCTTAAAAGGGAAAGTAAATTCGTACAGAGAAGCAAAGCAAAACAGTTAATTGAGTCACCACTTTTCAAGAACAGACAGGTGTTCAGCCATTTCCAGGAGAGCAGGGTCCCATCACATATGACAGTGATTTGGGAAGACAAATGTCATTGCTCCAAACATCTCCCTCCTCCTCCTTCTTTTTTCCCCACTTTATAAGCTGAGCATGATGCCACATGGAATACGCCTTCAGTCAGTTTGGGTCACCTGTCTGAGCTTGTGTCCTGTCTCAAAGCACCATGGCACACAAAATGCAGAAAAGGCCTTGGCTCTGTGCAATCCCTGCTCAGCAATAACAAAAACATCTCTGTATTATCAGACCTGTGTTCAGCACAAATCCAAAATACAGCCCCATAGCAGCCACTGGGAGGAAAATTAACTCTGCCCCAGCTGAAAATAGTGCATGTGGTTAGATTTATATAAGGAAATCCGTCTAGGATTGATTCAATCTTTGGTATAAGTCTCAGTCTTTCAGAGTGTTTAAGGAGGGTGCAAACACAAACAGCAGAACTGTAACATTTTTCTAAGCAGAGAGTATTCCGCACTCCAGTGGATTTAGAGATATACCCCTAACGTGTTAAAAAGAAACGAAAATGGTCTTCCAGACTCCATAGTGATATAAAACAATTCCAAGTCAACAAGTGGTAGTCCTTATTCTGGTTTCAAAAAGCTCCTAGCAGGTGTTATATTTCAAGGCTTAGTACACTAATGAAATTATTATGCCCACTGAAAGAAGTGTAAATTTATTTAGTATAAGTAACAAAGAGCAGTATAAAAATATTTGTTGCATGTATCTTCTTCTTTGGTTTGATATTGTAGCCACTGATGTAAATGTTATAAAATGAAAATGAGACATTCCAGACAATTTCTGGATAATAATTTTTAAAATCAATCATAAAAAACATTTTCCACATCATCTAAAGAGTTATACAGTAAAATTGATGTAGGAAAAAAATTTTTGTTAGTTTTTTTGTTTTTAAATCAGGTCATTATTTGTTATCTGCGCAGAGAAAGGATGACTTGCTTCCCCTGTAAGATCTTTTGAGCTTTATGTTTTCCTGACATCTGAATTTTTTCATCTTCCAAATGTAGCTCTTGAAAGCATGAAGGATGGCTCTATTTGTCAGAACATTTATCCTAAGGTGAGCAGCTCTGTTTCAAATCTATTTTCACCTGAGATGCTTCATGCCTTTGACAACAGTTCCCTAAACATCATCTAATTTGAGCCAGAGTCACGCTCCACTGCCCTTGGGGAAATGAAGAAACTGTGCAGAAAAGAGCACAAGCTTCAGTGCATCATGGAAAAAGAAGGATGGCTGTGAAGACATAGGAGCTGAGTAGTTAATGCTGATACCCCATTCACCCAGGAGTAAAGTTGTTGACTCCAGAACTTTCACCTATTCTCAACAATTTCCCTGATCTACCAGTGGCTTAAGAAAACAAGCAGCTGCCACTTTCAAAATGTGAGAGCTCTTTACACAAGATGTCAGGTTTTTAGCTTATAGGACTTGGAGGGGAAAAAATTGAATGTTTTTGTTCTTTCCTCCCTCATTTAAAAGGATTTCTTGGGAATTTAGAGTGGCCCCAGTTGACTGGGAACTGAGTAACATCCCAATTTTTCAAAAGGGTGAGAAAGATGACCCTGGAAACTACAGGCCTGTCAGTCTCACTTCAGTGGCTGGTTAAGTCATAGAGAAGGTTATTCTGGGAGATACTGAGAAACATCTCAAGGAAAACGCAGCCAGTACAGGAGTAAGGAGTAAGGAGAAAGTCCTGCTTGCCAAATTTGGTTTACTCTTCTGAAAATGTAACCTACCAGTTGACCAAGGGAAACCAGTTGATGCAATCTGTTTGGTTTTCAGGAAAGCTTTTGGTACCATCTTCACAGGATATTTCAGGACAAAATATCCAGTTGCTCACTCATCACACAGCATGTGATGAGTGAGCAACTGGATTATGGGTCAGGAATGAAGGTTATAGTGAATGGTGTGATGTCAGACAGGGACCTTTCACTAGTGGGGCTCTGCAGGGCTCTATCTGGGGGCAGTTTTGGTGCCACAATATATGAAAGACAATAAAGTATCAGAGAGCATCCAAAGGAGGGCAACAAAGATGCTGAAGGGCTTTGAGGGGAAGCTGGATGAGGAGGGGCTGAGGTCGCTTGGTCTGTTCAGCCTGGAGAAGAGGAGATTGAGGGGAGATCTCATTGCAGCCTACAACTTCTTTGTGAGGGGAAGAGGAGGAGGAGGAGACATTTGTCTCTCTGAAAATCAGTGATAGGACCTGAGGGAATACCCTGAACTTTTATCAGAAGAGATTTAATTTGGATATTAAGAAAAGGTTCTTTCCCCAGAGGCTGTGTGGAAGCTGGAACAGTCTCCCCAGGGAAGTGGCCGCAGCACCAAGCCTGCCAGAGTTCAAGAAGTACTTGGACCATGTTCTCAAGAACATGGTGTGACCCTTGGGGTGTTCCTCTGCAGGGCCAGGAGGTGTACTTGATTCTTGGGAGTGACTTTCATCTCAGAATATTCTGTGATTCTGTGAATTGCAGCTGTCTGGTCTTGGCAATGATTGAAGTTCCTAAGTTTTATGTAAATAGAATTAAGAACAAATAAAACCCGAACAAGCAAAAAAAAGTACAATATAAATTTAATTTTTCATGAACAACTGAGGTGTTCAAAAAATGTTGAGTCTCTGCTTCATATTATCACCATCAACAAAGCTTTCATTTGCTTGCACTATTCTGATTAACAGAAAAATAAGCAGAAGAGCATTGTTACTGCTGTCATTTTTTCTATTAAACTGAAGAGTACAGTTTCTATATTATTGGGATACAATTTCATACATACATCAATATTTGTATTGCCTCTGCAGAGCACTTATAGTTCATTTCTGGCCAGTCATTCTTCTACATTGCAGGAGTCCACTGTATCACTTTTCTGCAAAATAAGATAAATCAGACAGTTGTTGAAAAGACCACATGCAATGCAGTCTTTTGTACTGGATCAAGAAGTGTCAACTAATAGGTACAAACCAGGAAGATTTCACTCATTTGTCTTATTAAGGGGAGTTAAAAATAACTATTCATCATCATAGCTATATGTTCAGCTGTATCCTCGTGTATTATATATCTAGTGCCTGACTGTGCTAACAGAACCTCGGTGCAATCAACAAGACATATGGAGGAAAGACTGAGCAGTGCTTCAGCCATCCATCATGATTCTGCAGGTCCTGCTGAATCACAAAAAGCAAAGAGCTCAGAATCTTGAACACCCAGGGTTGTTGGAGGACAAAAGTGCTTTCACTGAAAGTGCTGTTTTCTGTTAGAAATAGAAATGTGTTCACAGGCTTCCATGATCCTTTCAAACTACAGAAGAAGAAGATTCTGGAATAGTTTGATACTTTTCCTATTGGACTTCAAGTGGTCAGAAGAAGCAAAGAGATATTTTTACAGTCAGTTATGAACAGGACACTGCATAGTATATGCTGTCCCTCACTTACATATAAGTAAAAGCAGCATCTTCAGATATAAAAGAACTAGGGGTACAAATAATCAGATACAGAATCTCCTTTTCCTGAAAATAATTTTTTTTTTTAAAAGGTGTTATTTGTCACAAATGAACAAATATCCATCCTATGATTTTGTTTGCCAGATAATGGCATCAGTTACAGTGTGTAAACCTGTATAAGACCCCAACATCCTAAGAAGCATGTCTAGGACTGAAAATCCAAGCAACAAAACAAAAATACTTTTGGGTAGAATTCCATCTGCCACCTCACCTACAATTGCACTGCTTTTATAGATCTTTCTTGGAGAAGCAGCATACCTCATGGTTAAGGGGAAAATCATAACCCCTGCAACATGTACAGCTGCAGTGCAGCACATACTGTGATACTAATTAAAAACTTTCTGAATGCCAAGAAGAAAGAGATTCTAAATATAGCCAGCTCTGCAGATTATACAGAATTTCTTTTGTCTCTGCACACCTGCATAGGCCAGGGCAGTATTTTATCTTGGCAGGGCATCTCGGACTGGTATGTACAGCCTCATGATAAGTGATAACATTTTAAATAAAGCAACATTAAGAAATCAAAGGACAACAATGATATCCTACAATGTTGTTAATATGCTTAATGCCTAATACTCATTGTCACCTAAGATGTAATTGGTCTTCACAACTTGCTGTCCTGGGATACGTCTCCCCATCCCTGAAAAATGAAGCAAGAATCCCCAAGGCAGCCATAGAGACATTCATAACCCTCTATGTTACCAAAAACCAGCAAATTAATTATTTAGGGCCTCACAACAATTTCAGCATGTGAATAGGACTGTACCAGAGCTCAAGGAATTAATAGCTTAGCCTAATTAAGCATTTTTGTGACTCACACAGACCACATGAGTACAGAGATGACACATCCTTCTTGCAAACTAAGGAAAAGAGAAACTTGAATCCACCAGGGAATTTCTTTTTTTTTTAAATTAATCCAGCAATTGCCTCACAAATGCAGACTGGAAAATGATCTCAGGAAGTAGGCTATTGAGTGTAGGAAGTATTCATAAACGTCCCCAGCTATGACAATATAGCCAAGTCTTACTGGCACTAAGTATTGACATCAATAAATATTTTTCTGAGAAGAAAACATTTTCGCACTTAATCTAGTCCTGTACTTCCTGAGGAATTCTCCAGTAAGTCAAATAAGCAAAAATGAAAAATAGGAGCTGAATTAGTCATTTGAATTTATGATGATGTCTAAGAAAGAAAGAACTACACTTTACTATGTGTCCCTTTAAGAACTTTCAGGGCTAGGGACTGGAAACATTAATGTTTAGGGAGGGTTTGATTACAAAAGTGACAATAAAAATTTGCAGCTGTCTGGTTTTCAGTGTTCTCCAGCAAATAATTACTCTGCAAAAGGTTTTCAAGTGTTTTCTTGATTGCTAAAGTACATGCTTCGCCTGGCTTTTTGCATGTACAAATATTTGGTCAGAATTTTGGTTTTCACACACAAGTCTCACTAGCAGAAGTATTTGTCAGAGTATCATCATGCATTGCTATTGTGATATCACCAAATAAAGGCAAATGTAGAAATAAATTCCAGAGCAAGGCAAAAATTTTAGAAAAAGCAAGTCTATTAAAATGACAGTAAATTAGAAGAATTTCTTTAAGATTTTAAGGCACATAGGTCTTATTAACATTGCAGACATTTGGTAAATCATAAAACCAACAGGCCTTTTCTGTGTCTGAAAGGAAAAAGCAGCCTGATGGAAGTCATGATGCCATCATCCTTAGAAATGGCCACACTGGCTCTGGCTAGGATAATTTTATTCCTAGCAGTTAGTACAGTGATGCATTTTGGAGTTAGGATGGGGATAACTTTCATTACTGCTGGGCAGTGCTCACACAGAGGTTTTTTCTGTTCCTTACCCCACCAGTGAGATGGGTCAAGGTGCACACAGGGTTGGGAGGGGACACAGCAGGGCAGCTGACCCTGACTGACCATGACCATACGGACATTCCTTACTGTATGGTGTTGTGCTCAGCATACAGAGCTGGGAGGAGGGAGAAAAGGAAAGATGTTCAGAGGATGGTGTTTGTCTTTCCAGGTCACTTCTATGGGTGGTGGAGCCCTGCTTTCCCAATTAAATTGCCTTGATCTCAAGCCACAAACTTTCTCACTTTTACTCTTGCAATTCTCTCCCTGGCATGGATAGGTTATTTTCCAATAAGCCCTTCCATGTGGGATGTCTGAAAAGTCAAAGGACCTTGCCTTTTTTTACTCAGGTAAACAAATATTTTCTTCAAGTTAAACAAATTATTACAGTTACGCCTGTGGTAGTAACATGTTGTTATTATTTTACATGTAGGCAAGCTCAATCATTTCTGCCACTGCACTTTGCAAAACCACATATCAACTTTTATACTCAACTACAAAAATTTGTTATGGATCCGCTTCCTTAAAACAGATTTCCAAAGCTGCTAATTAATATTTGAGCATACCTCTAGTAAATGTATTGCAACTAAATAGAAAAGCATCGAAATTGTGTAATTCTTAGGAAAATTAGCAATATATATATAATAATTATATATACATAGCAACATATACATTAGCAATATATATATATGTAAGCTAATATTTGAAGGTGGAAAGTGTACGCCGCCCTTCTAAGCAAATGAAATTATGAATTCAGATACTGATAGGTGACCAAATCAAGAAATGAAGAAAATATGTTATAGTCTCAGTTGTTAGTTTTAGATTGTTTCAGATTGTTTTTTCTTTATAGCATTAAAAAAGAAGAAAAAATATTTAAAAACAAATAAAAAATCTACATCTTAAAATTTCAATAAAAGGTTAGGGGATTTTTTTCATTGGCTGGTGTTTTTCTGATTGGTTGGTTTTCTCTATTGTTGGTTTGGGCTTTTTCCTCCATCTAGCTTGCTTTAAATACACCTGCAGAATCATTCTACTGTGAGAGAGAAGACTCATGTGCTATTTTTTAAATAATCTTTAAGTGACATTTTAATTCCAAGTTTTTTTCCTATCACTACCCATTTATGGGGTGTTTTTCCATGCACTCACAAACTGCAGAAAAGAGGGGTTTTTTTCTGCAACAAGAAAGGAAGTGGGTATCAATTACAAAGCTAAGAATACAGTAAAAGTTTCCAACATTTGGGTAGAAACAGGAGAAAGAAGAAAAAAGGCGGTTGAATGAAACTCTGAACAGGAACACTGTGAGTTAGGGAAAAGATACACACACACAAAAATCTCTTCAGGCAAAACTACTTGTAAATATAAAGGTGCACTGCAGGCCCTCAATTTTGAATTAAATGAGGTATGGATACCATATTACCAATTTCAACTCTTCACCCAGTGGCTCTGGGTCAAGATTTAGATTCTTTCCAAAAATTCATAGCTTAGAGAAGAAAGTAGTTTTGACATTATATTTACTGTAACTTTATTTTGCTTTAAGAATTATAATTCTTTCTCCCAGTTTGAAAATTATTAATCAAAACCATTTCTTTACATTCGGCTGTCATTGACACTGATGTGATTTCACAAATAAAGAAGTGAATGAAAAAATCCATGGTAAACAAGCTTTATGAGGCACAGCTAAAGTAAATGGGTATTGCCTTGCTAGTTTCCATAATATTTTCTGACATCAGTGGATCCCTAAGAATAGACATTTTCAGCCAATCTGGTTTTGGTGGGGGTTTTTAAGCAGAGATGTTAGCTGTCCAGAAATAATGAAAAGGAAAAGAAGAATGTTATCTAATCGGTGCAGAAGAAATATGTCAGTACATTAGAACAGGAGTAATGAAAATGTGAAAAAAATATATTAGAAATGACCAGAACTTGTTGAGTGAATAGAGTACAGAAAGCTTTTCATGTAAAATATAAATCATGTATAAATTAAAAATTTCCCTGATGGACCTGTAAGAATCTTTACATTCAATGGGCTGCATTAGAGCTGTTTAATCAGTAACTTTCTTCTGCTTCTCTCTCATATCTGAATCACAGGAAAAAAAGTGGAAAAGAAAAACTGAGATTAAATAAACACCTAAGGAAAACAACAATCAGACCAGAAAAAAGACCTTATAAAATGATTCAAACACACACACAACTGATCAGATGGTTCCAGATAACTTTCAGGAGCTCATTAGAGATCAAGAGAATTTCAATGAATATATGGTTTTCAAAACACAATATGCTCTATTGAAAATAATTCATAAAATGAAGCATTACAACCACTATGCAAGAAAAAATAATGCTACTAACAATTTTTTTAAAAATCAACACTTTTCTTATGATCAAATTCCTTTGCAGTAGGATATCCATGAGGAAGTGGAATGAAGCTGTATCAGGGAAATTCAGAATGGGCATTAGGAAAAGGTTTTTAACCAAGAAGTTGCTCAGTCTCTGGAATCGGCTCCCTAGGAATGTGGTTGTGGCATCAAATCTGTCAGAGTTCAAGGAGCATCCAAATGATTTTCTTAGCTCTGTGGTTTAGTTTTACAAAGTCCTGCAAGGACAGGACTGGAAGTCCAACTGATAGCTGGACTTAATGACTTAATGGTCCTTCTGCATCACTTTCAAACAGAGAAATTCTATGACTCTGTGACAGTGGCCTAGTAAAAAAGGCTCCAGAGAGAAAAAAAGAGTTAAATGAAGAGTCAAATATTTTGAAGGGCTTTTTAATTTTTGCCATTTTCATAAGACAACGTGTGAATTGTCATACTTTAGGACATTTGATCAAAACATTTTGCAACATACCAGTTATTGATAGGAATTATTTGGATTTTGTTTGAAAGGACATGAATTTTCTATGCAATACACAGTTGAAGAGAAACTGTCCACAAAATGCTCTCAGCCACATTTGCATGCTAGTGTGAAGCTCCTGGCAGCTCTCTGCAACAAATGCTGCGCAGCACGTAGGACAATCAACCTGAAAAATATAACTTGAAAAACAGCACTCAGAAGGAAGCAGGCAGAACAGGTTGTACAAAGGAAAATACTCTTTATTTAGATATTTAGATTACCCTTGGTTAGCCTAAAACTACATATGCATCTTCTTCAGCTATATTTTATGCAGGTCTCTCTGCTATATCTTTCTACCAATACATCTTATTTGCAAAGCAAATAGACCCATTCATTAATTACCCAATCTTCTATTCAGGTTTCTGGAAAGAGAGTGGAAACAGAGGCAGTCAGGAAGAAGGAACAGTAGGAAGGCTAAAAGTAAGCTTCTTTTACTGGCAGTCTGTGGGATGCAGATAAATTCCTGATGCTCTTAATGAATCAAGCCAAAAGCTGACCAAATTCAACTTCCTCCCTGGTAGATTTCAGGACCAGGTAAAAACATTGCCAGAGATGAAGTTGTATGAGTTGAACTGATGGAGGCCATCCCCAGCCAAGGGACAAGCACTTAATGTCATAATCCTGCACTTCTCTGAGATGCTGAAAATGCTTTGCATGCTGAAAGTTCTTTGGTTATATTAGCACAGTGCCTTACCTGAGCAACACACACAACGACTCAGCAAGCTAATGAACCAGCAGAATGCCACACTAGTGTGACCAGACTGCTCCTGGTGCTGAAACAAACCGGCTCCAAGCTTGCTATGCTGTCTCCAGATGGCACTGCCTTGTGATGTGTAGTTGGACTTGAGTGGCATGAAGAATTAAAATAAAATTTACAAAACAGATTACCTCCTGTTTATGTTTTAGGCACCTGAACTAGGCAAAGATTGCCTGCCAAGCCATATAAAAATATTTTGAAAAAGTGAAACCACAATTGCAAAGATAAACTAAATTACAAAGTTAAAAACAATTACATTGCAATGTTCAAAAAGCAAAATTACCAGCATTGTTAGCAACAAAGACCCAGCCTTTCTTAGACTTTTGGCTTTTCTTCTTTCCTCTCTTGTGCTGCCCATCTTTCCTTTTACCCCTCCCAGTCAGATCAAGGGAGGGGGTTATTATTATAATTGCAGGAGCAAGAACAATGCTTTTCAATTTTGCTGCAGCAATCATTCACTGAAACATTTATTGATTGAAAAAGCCCCATGAGAATTCTGATTATCCTAACATTTTCTCTGGAAGTGAAAAGAACGGGCTTTCTTATTTCATTTTATGCAAAATTACAGTAATTGGTATCTGACCTTTTTGGAATAGACTATTAAGCTTTATACTGCTGGATTTTTTTCATCGATTCAATTATTTAAATTATGGCTATCTCAAAAGGAGCAACAGGGTGCAAACAAGAATAGAATATTTAAATGAAACTGAACACTGATTCTCTACTGCTACCCCATTAGCTATTAGCTGAAAATCCAACCTCCGGAGGCTTCTAACACTTGGATTAAAATTTAGTTTTTAAATAATCAAAATAATCCAGCACAAACAAGGAAAAATGACATTTCTGAGAATTAAAAAAAAAAAAGGCTAAATAAAAATACAAAGATAGAAAAAATAAAAAGCTTAATCAAGATGTGAAAATGTATATTGGAGAAATAAGTCATTCTTGACTGGTCTAAATTATTCTGAGCACATATCTTTATAAAAAATAAAATGAAGATAGAAAAGAGAGGGCACCTCAGTAAATTATCTGCAAGGTCAAATGCTTTCCAGAAGAATCACCACTAAAAAGTCACCATCCCCAGTTGGTATCATATAAATAGTATGCTTCTTTCCTAACCAAGTCAGGAGAAAGGGTATGACTTGTCATTCACATGGTAAATCTGTCTGAAACCAACCTGGGCACAAGTCTGTAGGAGTTAGTTTAAGGCAAGCTGAGATTAAACCACTGCTGAATACTGTTTAATATATCTTCTGACCTCAAGTGGTTAAAAAATACTAGGAGGCAAATATATAATTTTCAGAAATAAAGATATGTTAGATTCAGGACAGGATAATTTAAAAATTATCTAGTGGAAGATAGACATTCATCATAAATTAGTACTTTCAGTCCCTTCAGACAGTCTTTTCTGGTTTGCAGTATTTTCATGGAGTTTCTACTCATATGTGGCAAAATTTTCACTCCTTCAAATAAGCCCTTCTTCAGTTTCTATGTGAGAGCCACAACTACATCAGGAGGTGCTGAAAAGGCAAACATCCCCCTTGGGAAAGGACAGGTAACCACTGTCAGCTTCCTGAAAGTAAAATATAACTAATGCAGAGGAGGTGTCTTCAGGGACAATCCCCCTAAGACAGCACTCATATTGTTATCAATCTGCATTGCAGGGCTTGACATAGTTATTTCCTAAAGTCAGGAGCAATTTGGCTTCCCAGCTCCTGAGAGAGTTTCCCATTTCCATTAGGATCCAATATATGAGTTCTCATTTTCCCAAAAATAAATCTGCACTTTCATTAGAAAAAGGGTATAACACACCTGATTTTCTCTCAAGCTTAAGCACGTGTTCAGGAGAAAATGTGTTTTTATTAAGATTTTAATGTAATTAACTGCAATTTCTCTAACCAGAAGTACCTCCCTTCCACCTTTACTATTCTCACCCTTCCCTCCTGCCCAGCAGGTTGGCTGTGGGTGGGCAAGAGACTGGGAGGGAAAACAAACATGGCAGCTGACCTGAACTGGCCAAAGGGATATTCTGCACATCATGCTCAGGAATTAAAAAAAATAAAAATAAAAATTAAAAAAAAAAAAAAAAAAGCAAACCAAAAAAAAAAAAAAAAAGAAAAAAACCAAGAAAAAAACAAAAAAAGAAAAAAAAGGAAAAAAACCAAACAAACAAAAAAAAAACAACTACCCAAAATATAAAAAAAAACCCAGCAGGAATTGTCTCCCAAAGTGGCTGTCACTTAGACTGTCTGGACGTTGGTCTGTTTGTGGGAGTTGGAGAGGGATTGCTTTTGTATCAGTTATTTTTTTCTTTCCTTGTTGGGTCCAACTGTCCTTACCCTCACCCAAAAATGTTCTTGTTTTTGTTATTCCTATTCTTTTCTCCATCCCAGTCCCTGAGGGCCTGAGTGCACAGGTGTGTGGGGGGGATTATCTCCTCCACAATGAAAACATACTTCCTTAGTTGATTGTGCTGGAAATGATAAAAAAATATAACAATAAAGGATACCTATACCACATTCTTGTAACTTACTGTGACTTATAATATTTTTATTCTTTGCTGCAATAATACTGTTTTTCCTACCCGTAGTGATATAACTATCTGTAGTGATCATACTTTATAAGAAGCTCCTTCTAGAATTTTAGATAAGGTTGCCATTGTCAATTCGTTTCATAGTTTGCAATTAAGTTTTCAGCAAGAATTTTCCCTAGCAGTCCTGCAGTATAATGTTGATATGTCACATTTTACATGGAAATATTATTTTCCAGCATCACATTAATCAGGAATCTTCCTATTGAGCACAGCCTCCAAATAATGAAATTGTGGAGGTTACATTAATCATTTAATTATCTGAAGTTCATTCAATAACATACACTCAACCTGCTTAGAAATAAAAATGTGGAGGAAAGTTCTTGCCTTTCTGCTACTACAGCAGTGAAAAAATGAAAACACATGCCAAAAATGAGACAGCATTCCAGGATTTTGTTCACAATAGAAAAAAAAAGTTTTGTCACATTCCCTTCTATTCTGCCCTGCAAGAACTCCCTATCAATCTGTGTACAGGCATTCATAATTTACAGCAAATCTCAAAGGAGTTTGCATTCTGTGACAGAGCATTACAAATGATATACAAAACCCAGGTGAAACTTGGAGAGGCAAACACGTTCTGTCTACAGTCTAGTGCAGTGCATACCTTGTCAAGTACATTCCAAATTTAAGCACAAAAGTTTGAGTTAAACAAATTTTCAATTTACGTCATAGCAGTTGATTCCTTCTGAGAATAATTCAGACCTTTAATCTGTAGAATGCATGGGGGACAATTTGATCACCAAATATGTAATTCTGATTTCCAGAAATTATCAAGTTACTACATCAAGAAACTATTTTGAGCTTTTTATATACATGTACATATATACATATATACAAATATATCTATAAAGTGAATGACAGTCTGTGACCTTCAGATAAAAAATTAAGTTTTTAGTGTTCAAATTTATCTTCTTTAGGACTTACCAGGTGGAGATCTTCTTATCAATGTGAACCATTTCCTTTAAAGAATTTTTTTTTTTTTGGTGAGAAACCTGTGATAAACAATTGCTGAAATATAAACACTATATTATTCCTGATAATTTAATTCATAGTGCATGTGTTTGATAAAAACTAGATACTTCAAAATACCATTTTTTTATTCAACTGAAATTTTAACCAAAATAATAATTCGGAATCAATACTTTTAACTTGATACTTTAATGCACTTTGATATCATTATTTAGTCTCTCTCTTTATACTCACTGGGTGTTTCTTCATGTACTTTTGATTTATAGTTTCTTCTATGGTTTAGATATTTTTCAATATTCTGACACTGCAGTCTACTCTGAAAGGTTCTTTGACAAATTAATATACATTTCTTAAGATCAATTGCTAGTCTGTTTCAAAACATGCAGTTCAGCTTCATACACAACAAAACTCTTTTCTTGCCCTTCATTGACTGATGTAGTATTTTTATTTTTAGGAGAAAGTTGATGATATTTTATTGAAAATTCTGGTCCTTGTGTAATTGATCCATTAACTGTAATTGCACACAACAAATCCTCAGATACTATTTTTTCTGAAACTGTAAAAATAAAAATGTTTAAGGATTAGCTGAATAAAAACTCTTTTCCTCCTGGGAAGACTTAATATGAAATTGAATTTAAATATCCCATTAGTCATATTCACATTATTTAATTTTTTTACTATTGCTAAAATATCATATTGAAGTTCAACTAGCATAACAAAAATTATCTTATTCCTTCAAGATGCTTGTAATGTTTTGGGTTGAATACCATGTTGTTGATTCTCATTATTTATTGAAAATCCTCATTCTCATTATCTTAAATCTTTAAAGACAGTAAATCAAGCCTTTTTATAATTAATTTTATCCTCAAGAATTTCACAGGACATTGTTGTTTTGGTGACAATTATTCCATTGTTCATTTTTTTAAAACAGTGCACCTAATTTGCCATCTTTTGTGAATCTTAAGTTCATTTTTGCTGCTTATTATTTCGACTAATAAAGTTGAATACAACTTATAAATTATGCTACAACTTAAATTTTTGCTTTTAAAAAAATCAGTTTCCTTCCTGTAGTATGTCTCCCTGCTTGTCAAATACTCCATGACATTATGGGGCTTATTACCATGAGAAACAGTAATCAATTCTCTAATTTTAAATATCCTGTAATATTTTAAATATTCATGTAAGTATCACGGAAATTCAGTAATAATTGTTAAACATTAACAATCAGATGTAAATATGTTTATCCCTAGATATAATTTTCTTTCTTTCTATGTTCTTGATTACTTGTCACTCAACATCTTAGAAAGGTAGAGCTTTAAGTCCCCCAAATCAGACTGATCCAGATAAGTAGGTGACAATTAGAACTGAATTTTAAGTGACAGGCTTCAATTTAACTATGTAAATATACCAGATGTATCCTAATGTGTCACTTGAAGAGTCCTGTCATATTTATATGCAATTTATATTCTACCCTCAGCCTACTCAGAAGGTCACCTTAGAGAATATTCTCCTTGTCATGATAGGAGAACTACAAGGCAATCTTCAATGTGTGAAAAATCAGAGCTGTCAAAAAACACCCAAACCATACCTAACCAAACAAAATAACCCCGCCACAAAAGCCACCAACCTCCAAAAAAGAAAGCCACAGATTCCCCCAAAAGTGAAACACCCTTCAAGACACATTAACATTTTAAAAACTTGGTGCCTTTCAGCATCTTTAACCAACTAATGATTGTAATTAGCAGGAAGAAGTAATTTCTAAGGACACTGTCTCCTACATTTCCTTTCCTTTGACAAATGGTCCTGCTCTACTTTTGTAAGCACACAGAGCTTTTCACTCAGATGTACATATTTAGCTGGTTAACCTTAGCTTAATGGCATGAGTTTTGTATTGCTACAATTTTTATCTTTCGTGAAGTCACTTTGAATTCAAACAGTATGAATAAGGATAGACTAGATACAACTGGGTAGCATTCATTTTTATTTTCAGCTTATATTAATTTTGTTTGTAGAAGTCCAGACTATTGAATAACAGGAACTTAATGACACATTTTGTTGTGTGCAGCCATTTGTGCACATAGGAGCACCATTTTTTGCCTAACAGCAATTCATATACTGCACTAACTCTTTTTAGGCAAATGGGGTACAGATTTTGCATCTCATAACTAGAAGGCTTATTTTATATGTTTCAGTTCTACATAGAGAGTGTGCTTTGCATTAGTTCAGATAATTACCAGAGCAAGAGAATGGAATAGCAAATGGTTCTTCAGGGGGGAGAAGAAAAAATCATTCTATATATTGATGATCTGTATTCTGATGATCATCATCACCATCATCATCATCATATCACTTACTTTTTCCTCCTAGTACCTTGAAAATATTGTTATATTCATTTCACAGATTAGATCTGAGAAACTGAAAAAGAAGTATGAGGTGTTAATCAAACAATACTTACTTATGTCCTGAAAGCATTTTTCCTTAACTGGGCTTGAGTCAAATATTCAGAAACTCAAAATTTATAAATTGATCTTACATGAATCTATTTCAGTACATATATCTGATCTTCTCTCAGTTATGCCCAGACACACCAGAAGGACTGCTTTCAGGCTAATTTTTTTTCTTTGTCACCGAAACACTAAAATGCATAAATGATCAGGGTTAGAAATCTGTTTTTTATACATTTGTATCCCATTTTACAAGTGTACATGAAGATTTTCTAGAAGCAGTGGAAGAGTAAGAGAGATCTATTAATTGAAATTAATTGAAAAATACTGTCTTGAAATGATCACTGTATTTACTCTCATTTCTGCTTTAAACTACATCACTTGTAAATTAACTTTACATGGGAAAAAGCGTTAACTCTTCTGGTATTAATTCTATGATACTTCTAAAACTTATTCCCTCTTTCACCAAAATTACAACTATTTATCCTTTCCAAACCAAACCCTGAATTCTTAATCTCTCATTAAGTTTGCCTTATTAGACTTCTAGCTGCAAGGAATAACACATCTTATATATATTTTTTTTAACATCACTTTAAATAATGGAGTGAAAGCAAGAACAAGTATGAAGTTTAACAGAGTATCTTTGCAAAAAAGGGGGTTACCTGCAAGTATTGTTTCTTCTTGGAGGAAATAATGGCTCTGTTTGTTCTATTAAACGTGTTCTATAATCTGCTGGAGCTGCTGTTAGATCAGGCAGTGCAGAGTGGCTATTTTGAGCTAGCAACATTATCACTGGAAGTGTCAAAGATCAACCACATTAAAACAGACAGAGCTATGTGCTGCATAATGTTCTGTCTAAAGCCTTGCTGCAAAATCAGGGTGAGCATTCTACAGTCCCTTCAGTGTGACAAATGTTGGCAGTGTTCTCCCCCTCACAGCTATTTCTCTTACTAAAATATATTGGTTAAAAATTCCATTAAAGTCTTGATTAGTAAGTCTTTCCCTTACCTCCCCAAGTTCCTTCTCCTTTTATTCCTTGCAGTGTTCAGCCAAAGTCATTGTTCAGTATATCTCTCATTTTTATGTTTTCTTACATAACTGGTATTTATTTGTGTTTTAAATGAAAGTGCAGCATTACATAGCAACAGCAAAAAGGGAGCTAATTCAATAGAAAATTCTGAGGAGGCAATAAATTTATCCTCAGAATCTTCTCAGATATTAAAAAAAATTAGTTAAGTATTAATACAGAATCAATTCTCATAATTCAATAGCAGAAGAGCCAAACCCCCTAACTTTAGTATCTAAATTAGTGTTTCTCTTTACAACATAATCACTGCTTTTAAAAAAATTACCAAAAATTGCAACCTTTTCTTTTACCAAGTGATAAAACACAAATTTTATTGCAAAGTCCTATTTCATACAGCTGTTAAGTAATAATGAAGTTACAATGTTAGGAAGATCCCCTCTATGTTAGGAACTTCAATGCTAGCAGTAACCAAAAAAACCAGAAATTTAGAACGGAGGACATGGCCTGGTGTCATTGTTAGAATAATTTCTAGCTTTCTGTGGATATGCTCCATATGCATCAATGTCATCTCCACAAGGCAACATGGGCTGGTTTGTTGCAAGAGAGAAAATTCTCTGCATTCAGTTTCAACAACCAAAACTGACTTCAAGAGAGGTGTCTTCTGTCCTAGCAAATTTACCCAGTGGAATGACCTGTGAAAAATATGATTTTGAAATTCGTTATTACAATCAGTTGCAACCAAATAAGAAACTGAAGAAATAGAGAAAAACAAACCCAAAATCCCACAAAAAAACCCCACAAAAAACGCCAAAAAAAAAACCCAACAAAAAACCATCCTACAAAATAGTCTTCACAATAATTCATACCTTTGCCTGAGACCTACTATTCAAAGCTGAATTATTACAATCAAGAGTATGCAATTTCTCAATGAAAGTTATATAAAAATATTTTCTTTGAAAGGAAAAGCAAATAATGGAAAATTCTTATTTTCAGTCATTCTTGGTAGAATGACTGAAATTAGAAGAAATGTTTCCTTAAAAATAGAAACATAAGAACAGAGTATTGGAGTCATTCTCATTACTCAAGAAGTAGTCATGCAGTAAAGGTGAAAAGCCTTTAGTGGACAAAGCCGCTATTTCCCCATAAAACTTTGTGACCATCCAGGGAATATCTGTGCAGAATGTAATTGGGTTTTTTCATGCCATTGAGATAATTAAAAGGGATAGATATGCTCTAATTTAGTAATATAAATAATAGACATCAGTATCTAATTGATTAATAAATTATTAGTAAACTCTGAAGAGAAAAAAATGTAACTTAAAAAAAACAAACACTTGTAGTAGAAGAGCATACAGGGCTTTTGGCCCTCTCTCCCCTGGATCTTTTGATTTTTTAAAATAATTAAGATGTAACCTAATTTGGTTGGTTTGCCATTTTTATTTAAAAAGTTCATAAAAATAATTTATGAGATGTATTCGACATCATCTTGGAACTTGAATATCTGAAAGTCTTACTCTCAAATGAAAAATAAATTAAGGAATGTAGAGCATTTGAATTGGGATATTAAAAATATTAAGGTAAAATTGAGAAAAAGCATTTAGAATACAAGTAAATGCTTATATTAATGGTATCAAAGGAAACAAAAATTGTGGTTTGTGGAAACTGCTGCAAAGCAGTTGGTTCTGGTAACATATCTATAGCAGTATGGTTCAGGATTTCATTTAACTTTATAAAGGTGATGCATAATTTATTAGGAGATAATTTAGTCATGAATATAAATATTCTGCTGGTTGGAAAAAAATCTTTATTATGCATATTTTGCAGCTCAGCTTCCTCCTTTCCTTGATAAAATGTGCTATTATGGCACATTCTTGCATTAACTTCAGAATGTATAATTATAAACCAGCAGGGACCATCAAAAGAAATCTTACAAGACTCAGGTTTATGATACTTATCTACCAGGACATCTTATTTATAACCAAACAAGATGTTGTACTAAAATTTTAAAATTTTCCTTTAGGTTCCTTCACTATATCTAGTTCTGTACTTCACCAGGCATGCAGCTTTGTGGTTTGTAGTGAAAACTAGAGAGTTTATTTTCAAACTAAAAGCTGACATAAAATGCAATTATAGTTTACATTTCATTTAGCCTTTTTCTATTGCATGCTAGGAAAAAAAAAAGAGAAAAGAAAGAAAACCCAAAAAAAACCCAAAGACAAAACAAGAAATATTTTCCTGGTCACTTTGTTCCATCTCCTTAAAGAAAAAAAAAAAAAAAGAAAAGGTAAAAGTATTACAACAATTTGTCAGGTTTATTTTTGGTATATATTGGTAAAAATACACACTATTAACAACTTTTAGTATGCCTTAGAAGCAGGAAAAGGGAAAACTATGAGTGTTGACCAGCATTCCACCAGTGATCATATTTCTGAAAAGAGGGGAAAAAGGGTTATTAGAGGGGTGGGATTGTCAAATCCTTATGGAACCGCACCGTGGTGCCATTCAGAGGGTCTAGGCAGCTACAAAAGGAAAGGAAAACCTGAGAGACAGAAAATGCAAACAAATAAGGAGCTGTCCTTGTCTCCTCAAACATCTAGATGGAAAATCTGTGCACGGTGATTGTAATCCCACAGCACACTCCTGGAGAAGCTGGCAGCCCACGGCTTGGGCAGGAGCACTCTTTGCTGGGTTCAGACCTGGCTGGATGGCCGGCCCAGAGAGGGGTGGTGAGCAGTGCTGCTGCCAGCTGGGGCCAGTCAGCAGTGGTGTCCTCAGGGATCTGTGCTGGGGCCAGTTCTGTTCGATATCTTCATTGATGATCTGGATGAGGATATTGAGTCCTTCATTAGTAAGTTTGCAGAGGACAAGCTGGGGGCACGTGGCAACCTGTTGGAAGGGACGAGGGCTCTGCAGAGAGACCTGAAACAGTTGGATGGATGGGCAGAGTCCAGTGAGATTGAGTTTAAAAAGTCCAAGTGCCAAGCCCTGCATTTTGGCCACAACAACCCCTGCAGTGTTATGGGCTGGGGACGGTGTGGCTGGGCAGTGCCCAGGTGAAAAGGGACCTGGGGGTGCTGGTCAGCAGCCAGCTGGACATGAGCCAGCAGTGAGCCCTGGTGGCCCAGAAGGCCAAGGGCATCCTGGCCTGTGCCAGGAACAGCGTGGCCAGCAGGAGCAGGGAGGTCATCCTTCCCCTGTATTCTGCACTGGTGAGGCCACACCTCGAGTTCTGTGTCCAGTTCTGACCCCTCAGTTTGGGAAGGACATGGAGAGGAGGACAACCAGGCTGGTGAGGAGCTTGGAACGCAAGGTCTGAGGAATGGCTGAGGGAGCTGGGGCTGTTTAGCCTGGAGAAAAGGAGACTCAGGGTGACCTTATCACTCTCCACAACTGCCTGAAAGGGGGCTGTAGTCAGGCGGGGTTGGTCTCTTTCTCCAGGCAGCAACTGACAGAACAAGAGGACACAGTCTCAAGCTGAGTCAAGGGAAATATAAGTTGGATTTTAGGAAGAAGTTCTTCAGAGAAAGAGTGATAAAATATTGGAATGGCCTCTCTGGGGAGGTGGTGGAATCACCATCACTGGATGTGTTCAACAAAAGACTGAATGTGGCACTCGGTGCCATGGTTTAATTAAGGTGTTCAGGGCATGGGTTGGACTTGATGATCTTGAAGGTCTCTTCCAACCTCGTCATTCTGTGATTCTGTAATCCAAATTCACTTTTCACTTTCATGGTTCACTATCCTCTGCAATATATTATTGTTCTATCACATGTTAAATAAAATCAAAACAACACCCTTTGAGTATGGTTATATAAGTTATTTTTTAAGCAGCACTGAAGGGTTAATCATGATAAGGAGAGCCAGGAACCTACTTTCTCAACGTACTAAAAGCTCTTGCTTACTTCAGCAAAAAGATGAATGAGAGGGAATATGATTACAGTTTTAGAAGTGCTTCAGCTGAGAACACACAAGGGCTTCAGGGGAGATAAACTATTTAACTAGACAACAATACTGGCACAGAAACAAATGTTACAGATTGACCATAAATAAATTTAAACTGACAACAAACTTCTTACAGGCTTACAAAATACAGAAGAGATGGTAAGAGTACAATAAAAAACTGTACTTCTAAATGGAAGTTTATAAAGCAATGCTGCGTGTTACCCAAGGTGCTCCTTACGAGCGCCCGTGGCTACACTTCAGCTCATGGGAAATCCTTTCCAATCCCATGGTTTAGGATTGAATTCTTTTTTCACTCATCTAAGAAAAGAAAAATAAAACATGAAAAGCAAGATTTACTCTTAAGGAAAGAATACAATAGCACAATGTCTCTGGATATTGAGGTCTGTGTTTTTAAACCAGGGGAGGTATGTAAACTACCATTATTGGCTTTTTGAGAAACCTGTTAAATAGAGGAACTTTTTCTGCCTTGACAATTTTGATATCTCTTTCCTTCTCTCTTAGTTTTGCTCCAATATCAAGTGCAGAAATGTGCACATGATGCTGTAAAGGTCACTGTATTCAATGATTCACAAAACATATATATACAAAATTTAAAAAAAAAAAACCTATAATTCTGAGAATCCCTACATTTTAAAGACAAACATTTTCACTGAAAAACCTAATACATATTTTATGTCTTCACTAGACATAGCACAACCAGTGTGCCAGATGTAACCATAACCTTAATGAGGAATTTACTAATGGTTTTACTTAAAGCACTTCAGAGCATTAATTTTGAACTGAATGAGGACATGCCAAGTACAGAACAGCATATGCTAATTTATTTTGATAAAAGAGAAATGAAAAGATTCCTATAATACCACACAGAAAGATGGAAATGTAAGCGATATAAGAAATTAGGTTAAACTTCTCTGTTTTAAAAGCAGAAAGGAAAGCTGCTGGGTTTTGTTACATTTCCCCTTTATGCTATCATATTTCTACCTATTTCAAACATTTCTATTTACATGAAGGACTAAGAATTTGCAATTCTGAAAGCTATGACATAAAATCTTCAAAACAGAGAAAGAGGTCAAATGTATGATGATGATAAAAGCAAAACAAAGGCACACACACACTCTCAGCCATGTTCAGTGCATGCTATGTTACTAAATGCTGTCCTGGAAAGTAAGATAAAAATTATCTTATCAACAGTTCATCATATTCCTTAAATTCTCCTTCCCTGCATCCTCCAAGTTGAAGAAGAAAAGTAAAAAAAACCCAAAAAAACAAAGATAAAACAAACTCTCCAAAAGACTATCTGAATAAGCAAGGTGTTTGGTTTCTTTATGCAAACAGAAATCTAGGTCACTCTGTAAAGTAAGGCTTTATTTGCATATAGGTTTCAAGGTTTCAGATGGCTTAAAATATTAATGACTTTGGAAATCCATTTAAGAGACACATTATGTTCACAGGGCACTGTAACTGCAGAACTGTGTGCTACATTATAATAATCTATCATTGTATGTTAAAGCTTAATTGTTTCTATAACAATATATAATATATATTTTGGTTGCACAATTGAGTAACTTATGAGTAGAGTTCATAAAAGTTTGTGTTTTATATAAGGCTCTAGACATTAAACAAATGGTAAAAATTATATTTGACCAGACAAATTATTGACTGTGAACCCCACAGTCAAGGAGATTAGTTAGGAAGATGATACATGCAACATTCCCTCATTATATACTATTGTAGTAAACCCCACAGCCATTTGTTCTACTCAGAAGTCAATCTATATATCTAATGCTCAGTCAGGTATATAAAAACATATTCAATATTGTTTGATACAATGATATATAAAAATATTCCTTTTTTTTTTTTTTTTACTATATTCTGTGCATCCCCTTAGCTTTCAGGAACTTCAAATATTGGTGTGAGAAAGGTGGCAAAAAAAAGAGCAATCAGGAACCCCAGCTGGGGAATCTTGGAAAGCAATTCATATCACCTGTTCCACCAGCAGATCAAATATCTTCCTCTCAGAGTAAGAAAAATAAGCAGAATGGATACCTTTCAACACCCATTTGTAACTAAATGTTTTGCTAAACTTAATCCAGACTTGATTCAAGCTGCCAGGATACAGCACAAAATGTGACTAATCTGGGCAGAGCAGAGCTAAGGAACAGAAACTGATGAGAGACCTACAAAGAACCATAAAGACTTGTGTTTGAAGAATCCTGTGATAAACCATTAATAAGCCTATTTGGTGATAGGAAGTTGAAACTCCTGACCAAAACACAGCAGTGAAAACTCAGTCCTAAAGAAGTGGGAATCAAATATGTAAGTTGAGCAGAAAAGGAACCAGCAACTGGTCAAGAGGCAGAAATGGATTACCAAACACATTGAAGATATATATTTTTGGATCCAGCTGTATGAAAATGAAATTGCAGTTAATTTATGATAAAATAAATACTGGAAATATGGTGCATTCAATTTAAAAAACTAAGAAAAAAAATAATGCCAATACTAATCAAAGCTTTTATTTTAAATAGAATATTGCACAATGGTCAAGTAGAGAATAACTTTTATAAAAGCACTGCATGTAAGGATAAAGAATCATAAATATCTCAGAGAAGAACCTGATGCAGATTGTGAAACAGAACAGTGATCTGAGAGACAGGAAGTGTTATTTCACATACAGCAGCAGCATCAATTTCTGCATCAACACTGAAATATCCCTGCCATCAGAGATGAAGGGAGGTGTGACTAATAGAGGAAGTGGATTAATAAGCTTATTAAACAATCTTATAATAAAATATATGCATATTCATCCCCCTCCCCCGCCCCCCTCCCCAGCATATCACCTTTCAGGGTGGATTGAATGTGAGACCTGAAGAAGTTTAAGTGCTTATACTGAGATTTTTTTCTCCTGATGTTTATTTTTCTTATTCTTTGTGCAGAAAACATAGAACAGAGAAAGCCAATGCCCTTCTCCCTTTAAAAAAAAAAAAAAAAAAAAAACCCTGAAACAAAATAAATTGGGGAATTAGTAACTGCTTTAGAGATATCCTGATCACCTCCAGCATTAAAATTAGATTAGCCTTGTAGTGTACTGTCACATTCGGATTGATTTAAATATAATCATTAGACTAATTCTTAGCAACTACATTGTGTTCCAATCCAATGAAACCTTTATATTTCTATGTTTTATGTTTTTTAGAAAAATACTCAAAATATTTTACTGTTTTCTTTCAATGCTCATCTGATATTTTGACCACATATTCATCTATGAAGTGCAAATGGAAAGGACTGTGAAATACACAGATCTGCAAGATTATGTTACCTTATAAACTGCTTACTGAGCAACACCCATACAAGGAAAGCAAAACATAATTAGAGCTTGCAGTTTCAGGACAGGCTGCTCTGTGTTCTTCTGGGTTAAATTCATCCTTAATATAATGTCTTACTGATTTTATTATCACTGAAGTTACTCAAGAGATTATCTGATCTGTGAAACATAAGACAAGCATACTCAGAAGCAGCACTTTGCAGATAAACACTAAGAAAAGAAGCTTTCTTCCATGTCAAACAATGTTATCTAAAGGTTTTCTTAAAGTTTTTTTTTTTAGACTTGTGAATACAAAGCCTTTGGTCACAGACAATACCTTTGTTGACACCTCTGGCTCTCCTGAAATACTGATGAGGACAGGGAGACACATGAAGCATCCTGCCTTAGAAGGGCAGAACTGTTTTCTGCACTTGTGTCAGAAAACTTGTTCCAGCAGAGATCTCTGCCTCCAATGAGTGACACTGACGCATTAAGAACGTCCAGGTGAGCGTCCAGCCTTGTATTCCTCTTTCCATTTCCTTAGTTTGAAGGTTATGATGCCCACATGCCTTTCCTCACTCCTTTACAAACAGCAAGGTACATTTTTCTGTTTAGTGAATGCTTGGCATGCCTTTTCATCAGGTACTTGAGCTGCTAAACTCTATCAAACTCAACTCAGAGGCAATTGAAACCTCCAATTTGGTTAAAAGGAGAAATATCTGCTCCTGCTGGGCTCTAAGCTGCAAACCTTCAACACAGAAGCAGGATATGTGCTATTTGAGTTGAAAAAATATTAAGGGAGCCCTGTGTGGCCAAAAGAAAAGATATATCATAAAAGCTGTCTCAGATGTAATATACAGAGGCAATGAAAACACAGGTCAAAGCCTTTCTGAGTACATTATAAGATTTAACTTCTGATAATGACATGGATAACTGTGGGGTGAATGATCAGCACTGACTGTAAATTAATTCAGTCAGAAGGTGCACCTAGTGCAAAAAATTAGTGATTTACAGAATGGGGGGCATATTATGAAAAACAATTTTTACGTTGATGCTAATAAGTAATATAACACTAAACCAGGTAATGCCAGGGTAAATAATTTGAACATGAGAATCATATTCTAGGTTAAATTCTTTTTTTAAGGAACCTTACTTTGTGAGCATTCCACTAGCAAACATCTCCAACCATGATGACAGAAATAAAATCTAATTAAAAAATAAACTCTTACAAATAGAGGAAAAACCCACCAAAATACACTGCTGCCTTGGAAACACTGCACCACACCAGCTTAGAGCTGTTATTCTTTGCTGCCCATTCCAAGTGAAACAGGAATCTTTTCTCTCTTCATCATTTTCCTACAGATTGTTCACATTTTTCAGAGGCAATGCAGATGCAGAAGTTTTCTAAAATACTTTCTTCACTCACAACACAGAAGCAGCTGTAACATTGTGTGATAAAGCAATAAAAATGCTCCTAGTTTAATCATTCTTTTGTATGTGTCTGTCTGGAAAAGAGACATGGGCAAATGCACATTCCTTACACATTTATGGGAAACACCTCCTAAGTATAAGATTAGGTCAGGGTAGTAGATACCATCTGGAAAAGACACTTCACTTTTGTTCAAGTCCTTACTTAACTATGACATTGCACCATAGGACACACCATGTAACACCACACCACAAAATGTGACGTTTCTGTAACAATGAGAAAAAATTAATTTCATTATTTGATAGGGTGGGTTTTGTGCAGGCTTTATTTTCTTTTTTTCTCCTCCCCTAATATAGAATTATCAGGAGAAATATCTATTTCCTGTAGTTGAGAATGTATTTCTTCTCCTAGTAAAGAGAATAATCTGTTCATTTATTGCTTGATTTACGCCACTTCAGTCTACATCATTGAATTTGTAACGCAATCAGTACTGTGCATTTGTTTTGAGGTTTGGGGAGCAATGGAATAAAGTTAATAAAACATCTGGGAAAAGTAAAGGAAGGAAATTGAAGTGACAACTCAAAATGTAAAAGATAAATTAACCTGAATTAAATAAACTTATTCAAGGCATAAAGTAACTGTACAATTCAAAGCATAATCAGTCAAGTACCCAAGCTGTCTGAAACAAAGGTTTGTAGAGGGGTGAATTAAAGGTGAATTTGAATTTTCAACTGAGTTGCAATCAAATTGGAATGCAAATGGAAAAGAAATAAGACATAAATCCAGTTGGGAAGTCTGATCCTTTTTTTGATCAATCATAGAAAGGCAACAGTGTCAAACATTTGGGATATTTCATCTTTATCTTAACATTTTTTTAAACATCTGTTAAGATATCAAAGTGTTTTGCACCTTGTAATGAAGCTTGTGAGAGAAGAATAGTGGGCATTAAGCACTATTTCGCTGTCAAAGAAGGAGAGGGAGAGAGGCTGGAGGGGTGATTTGCTCCTTGGGTGTCTTCAAAATACTGACAAGGACATTTGTTCATTATTAGTAATACCTGAATATTAAAAATCTACTAAAAGCTGCACAGAGGACAAAGAGAAAAAAATCACTTCCTTTGAGTCAAGAACCAAATAAATTAGTACCAGTAATTCTATGTATTGGATGTGATTACTAAACTGGAGTTTCCAATTCCTCTATGCAAATTCCCAAAAGATTTTTCAAGAAGCTTCTGCCTAAGGATGGTCTAGGCAGAAAAATGAACCCCCAGGAATCCAAATAATTCCCCTCAAACCCAAAGTGCACAACACTAAATACAAATGTAGTTATTTCTATATTAATTGTGATTTTATGAGATAAAATACTTTTATTGATACAGAAAAAAGACTATAAACTAAAATAGAGGTGGGTCCTTTTTCTGTAACAACTTAAATGGTGATGCCATTACTGGTGAAAGTAGATACAAAGAAGCAGAGATTTTTGCTAGGCTTCTCAAAAGCCTGGTTGTATTCCACTGCTACGCCTACAGCACCGTTGCTACTAAAAACTTTAATTAAACTACGGATACCATAGCATATGCCACTCATTTTTCAGTTCAGGAATACAATTACAGAATATTTCTCATCTGGTAAAGATGTAATTGTACATATTTTATCTAAATGAAAATTTGCAATATAATAACTCCCTAACGTTAATGGTAAAAATTACCATGTAAAATTACAATGATGTTGCTAAATTACTTACTAATTAAAAACAACAATACAGCTGCAATACAGAATATTGCACAATAGGCACTGGGAATAGCCAAGTTGTTTATTTACCAAACTCAATAAATGGTTTATCCAAAGGAGAAAGACTATATTTTTAAAAATATTACTCAAATTTAAAGTTTGTCTTTAAAAATCAAATGGAAGTACTGTAATGACAATCAGAATATCACTTTGTAATGTACTTTCTTGCAACAGAACTTCAATTGCCAATAGTGACAGATGGAACCAGACGCAAATTTCAGAATATGGATTATAAAAGTGAAAAATATAAGAACTACTGGTCTGGGAATGTTCAGCCACAAAATCCCCAGTGTTTTAAATACACATAAAGCAGACAAGATATCAATTAAAATGTTACACAGATTAGCTCAGTATGGAGCTGTGTTGACAAATTTCAAATGTGTTTAACGTGGAACAGGTGCCATGAAAATTTTTGAAAGGCTTCTAAATTGAAAAGAGAAGTCTTCCTCTGCTTCTATTCAGCTTTAAAATTAATTTTATTTATCTGGTGGACAAACAGGTAAAAAACCAGAGAATGAAAGGCCACACAAAGGTTCATTGAGTGTTCAGGGCACTATTTATAAAATATGCCATCACTAAGAACCATTGTCACAAGGGAAGACCACGTCTGTGTGAGCATTTTTTCTTGTAGTTTTATAAATGGGATACTAAACCCCTAATTTAATTTACTCTGATTTAATTTACATCACAGATGCTATCATTAGCTTCAAACCTTCCACGGGGCAAGCGCCCACGTAATTAAGGTCCCTGACTCTTCCAGAATAGCTTCTCTTCAGATAATACTTGAAATACATTTTTATGAATAACATCATTTTAAATAATACCTTTTAGTTTTAAGGATATTTATATTTTCTTGCATGTATATCTTTCATTCTCCTTTAATGATGGCTCTATAACCTGTTTTGGGTAATTCTGAAAAGAAAATCTTTATTTAAAAATGTTTTGTTGTCACCTTTTCATTTTAAAAGTAAAAATTATATTTCATAATTTTCCTAACTTTGATGTTTATTTTCTTGCTGTGTCACCATTTATTGGGGGGGGGGGGGGGTAAGCCTAAGTGGCTAAAATAGAATACATAAAAATTTAATTATCTCCTTTTCAGACTATACAAAAATGGAAGAGACGGAAGTCAGTGCCAGGATTGGATAATCACTGCAGTGAACAGCACAGCAGGTGGGCAGTTTACACCATTGCTCTAGTACGCATTTGAAAGCTGAGGAAGAAGACCCTTATAAATATCACATCTGCTAGAGGCCACCTTCAAGAGGTTTCTTTTCATGGATACAAGATACCAGTGCAAAATGGGATGTTAAGTCCTATGCTAATTTTTGCTGACCCTTTTCTTCTGTTTGTAGATGTAATAATAATATGTTGATTTATTTTACCATCCAGGTCTTAAAGTCATACTAATTTCTTGGCACCAGCAGCAGCAGTAGTTCCCTTTGTGAACAAGAAGTGTGTTGTGATATGCACTGCCTAAGCACATTCCTGTCCCAAAAGCTCATCTCTCAGCTACAATCCAAGAGGGGAAAACATATGGCTACATTTAGGCACAGGACATCACAAAAAAAAAAAAAAAAAAAAAAAGAGTACTCCATTTACTACTAATACATCTTTTTTTTTTTTTTTTTTTTTTGTCTTTTAAAAGCTCAGCTATCTTCTTCTTCTCTCCACAGTACTTTTGAGATTTCTGGCTTTTCAGTAATCATAAGCACTAGCATCTAGGAAGTGAATATTAGAAGTTTCTTCAGCTGTCCTAAGCAATTTGTATAAACTCTGTATGATGTATTCCATGTGGTTTTTCATTTTATGCACATATAAGAGCAATTAAAGACATGGAACTATGAAAACACCGAGGAGAAAAAAAAAATCCACTAACTTTGCTCCTATGTGTGGAAGAAAAGATATATATACTGAAAGCCAAACATTGGCCAGTCCAGGCTCCTAAAAAAATATCTATGAAAGCAGTTAAACCTAAATAAGTACATATGTAGAATATGGTATCTGTTTTTTTATCTGTGTAGTTGCAGCACATGGTGAGCAGTTTGAAGAATAAACAAATTTTAAAATCACCTACTAAAATTATATAAAATGCAACCAATAAAATACTTCCTTCATTCTCTAGGTTGCATATAAATTTATGACCTATGCATATGTTGAGGAGTTGTGTGTAATGCTTCAGATACTGTTATGATGACAGCTCCCCAGACACAACTCTTCATTTTAAGCAGCTTGTTGGATTGCAACCCCACCAGACCAATCAAGCAGTGCTGCATTATTTGGTGGCTCAGAAGTTCTTGATAGATTTGCAACAACCTGCAGTTTCAGAGACTGCATAACTCAGATACATAGGACACTTCCCACAATTATTATAAAAAGAAGGAAAATTCTAAGGGTGTTAGCATGTGCCTGGCTATTGGGAGCAGATTATGAGATTTCTTTTTAGAAACTGTGGGTTGTACAACATGAAGTCTATGTTTCTTGGAGTACTGCAGCAGTGCTAATGTGTGCATGACTCGAGTACATTGCTAGTGTGTGCAGCTATGAATATCCAATTAATATTTGTTTCCTCTCTTCAACTCACAAGTATTTGCTTATTTATCTCCTTCAGCATGTACTGTTGTTCATGTGACTTAATTTTTCTTGTTAAGGACCAAACTTTAACCAAACTGAACTTAAAGTGAAACTAGGCACCAAAATCATAATTTTCAAAAATCCCAGACAAGGCTGAGTACACTGTTTTCTCTAGTAAAAATAACAGCAGAAAAAGAAGTACATTGCTGATGGACTTTCACAATGCTAACTTTTACAGAGACATCCATAGTTATTTATTACTGATTACTCAGCTAATAAGACCTGTTGCTATTCCCCCTGTGTGGTTTAGCCCTCAGAGAGTGGCACTCTGCATGGGTAGAGATGTAGTTGACAAAAATCTGTATATGGTTAAGTTTTATCATTATTAAGAGATTGGAGAAGCCCAGACTTAATCTGTAACGACAACAGAACACACAGAAACGTCATAAGGGTCCTATCTTGCATGTTTCCTGTGCTGTACACTTTGAAGAATTCAGTTTCCCAGCTTTTCCTCCAAGAGCATTTCTTCCAGTAATTTTTACTTTTTCCATGCACAGAGGCAGAACACAGATGGGATCATTCTTTCTTGGCTTGTACATCGAGTATAAAGCATTTTTTATGACTCTTCAGAAGGTCTTTGGAATATGTATAAAGCAATATCTTTTCACCAACAGGAACATAGCTATGGAAAAATCAGAGCTTTAGCAAAACAGAATTTCTATTGAAATCAGTGTTAGTATTGTACTTAGAAGAATGAACTACCGCCTTTGTCAAGGAAAATACCTCCAAGACTCCAATGTTAACCCTTTCACTTGCAGTAAACTAAAACTAGTGTTTTCTTTACATGCTACTAAATACAATACATTACCTACTCTCTTTTTAGAAGAGGAATATTTAAAGTGGTTATCCAACATCTGTTAGGATTTAAAAACTCATCTAAGTGTATAGGCTACTGATTTTTGTATTTGTTTTCAGATTACTCCTGAAATTACAGAATTAGGTCTATGAATGAAAATTAATATTTCAGTATTATGAAAAATGTTCTGAAGTCTCAAAGTTTGTGAGATTTCATATTGTCTAATGTATTCCAAAACCATGGCAGCTGCCAGAACCTGACTAGCTTGGTGCTCATACATATCAGGGTAACTGATTTGAATAAATGCATTTTTCCATATCCACTCCATACTTGCTATCTTCCAGCACATTTTGGGTATCCATATACAACTTCTCAGGTAACAGCAAAATAGCATCTTGACAGTCAAAATTAAAAGCTAGCAGCAGTAGTCTTAAAACAACTTCTTTTTGTCCACCATGTGGAGAAGTGTTAAAAACCATAAACTCCAGCTGGGGAAAAATGTGTACATATTTTTTTTCCACAAGTGTAAAAACATATACTCTAAAAGACATTCAAATATATATAAATTGTAAATAAATTTTATTTTTATTACTACTGAGGAGAAAATAAAGGAGATTGGAGGAAGAGAGGCTTGTTTCTCAATATAAGCATTTTGAGCAGTCATTCTAAAATTAAATATATTACCATGCTTCAAAACTTATAAACACATTTTAAACATTTCATACTGCATGAAATGAAAGCTTTTCTTTTTATTGAGTGTATTAATGTCCTCTAACTTAAAATATATAAAACACAGGTGTTTTTATGAAGTAATTTCCCCAGGTTCTTGTATCTAATCACTTTCAGAGCATAACTATTTTGGCTTGTCTTTATGTTCTGCATTAGGATGATGCAAACCAGACTAGGCCCCTCTGATTCATAAAAGTAAAAGTAGTTTTTCATTAACAGGTCCAGAGCTGTACCCCTGCAAAGTAAACATCTATTTAACCAGAGAGAAAAAGACCAAACAAACAACCTAGAAATTCTCCCCCAACTCTGAAACTGTGCAGGAAATTCAAGAGGTTCTGGTCTTCAAAATAACCAGAGACAGCCTTGTCCCTCTGGCCAATCTTATAAATAGATACTGTCTCATGGTAGATTTGTTTTTGACAATAAACAAGAGACAGTTTAAAAACAAAAGACCAGTATAATATCCTTTCTTTGCTGATGGTAGTGGTAAAGTTCAAGTAAAATGCAACCAGAATTTCATGCTTCAGGTGTATCATTTGATGTATTTTAAATATTAAATGGTAATTCTGGACTCAGAACTTCATAGGCATCTATTCAGAGCTTTGGCAGTTTAATGGACATCCACAAAGAAGTCTTTCAGACAGCTCATTCAGAACATGGATAAAGAACTTCATATTTATCTCTGCTCTGGCACAGAGTGCATTTACAGTGCTGAGAAACAAAATGAGCATTTTTCTCACTTCTCTTCGTAGAGTCATCTTCTTTCCCCCCGTGTCCTGCTGTTGGCTGACACTGATTGCAGATCACTCAAGAGGATCTGAAGGACAGGCCACCCTCCTTTGCTTCAGCACTGGGGACTGCAGCATCACAAGTGTACAAGAGAAGAGGTTACTCATTCAATTGTAATCCAACACACACACACATGTAAAATGGCCATATTGACATATTTTATGTATATTAATATATATATAAAGCTTTCAGTAGGTTCAGCTTGTTCTCTCAGCCAGTAGAGTATGACAGGAGATAACAAACATCCAGGCTGCAAGAAATGAACCTCACATTTCTATCACAATGAGATCCCATACAAAGATTACCATCAGCTTGGAAGCCACATACAATAATTAGTAAACATTCCACTTCTAGCACTGTGTACCCTTCTTTCACACTTGGAGAAGTGCTCCCATCACCAACCATGGAGTACCACTACTTTGAAAAAAAATGGAGTGCATAAACAAAGAATAGAATAAAAAAAATCAGAGGTCAAATTAAGTATATTTGAATTCATACTGTTTCTTTTCTCCCTTATAAAGTATTTCCTGTAATGGCCCCTGCAGGGACACATGCAACAAAAACAAAAATTGTATTAAAAGTATAATAACTAACAAATACTTCCAGCTTGATACCAAATTTATGTTATAATCTTGGATATAGTGTTCATTTTCTCCCAACAAGGAGCAATCTGTGTAACCAAAAATACTTTAATCACAAGTATTTTAATATTCAGTAAAATATTTCCTTTACTGCTTTAAAATTAGAAATTGGAAAAGTTATCTTTTTACCTCATAGTTTTGCTTGCCTTATTATTACAATGAGAAGACTAACACAGTCATATATGCATGATGTTATCAGAGACATATTAGGATTCAATCATTCCCTAGCAGATAAGAACTTGCTGCTTTGAGCTTATTGCTTGACAACAGGAGATGAAATTGCTGCTTATAACTTTTTAAAATGCTAACACAAACAGTGCAAGTCTATTGTACCCTAATGAGGTTTCAATACCTGATGTTTACAGGTGGCGCTTTAGAAACCAAATGAATGGTAAGATAAACACAAAAAAATTAAAAGACCCCAAAACCAACCAAACAAAAGCCAACAAAACCCAAAACGAAAACAAACAAAGAAAAAAACCAACAAAAATCCTCACAAAAAACCCACACACTAAAATATCACCACAACAAAAGAAACCCACAAACAATCATAAAATATTTCAACAGTATATTGATATGTGACAAAAACGAGTAATAAATTTCAGCATTGAGTGTGCATTTTTTAATATGTTTGAATGTATACAATTAACCAAAAAAACCCCAGTACAAAATGTATCAAATAAAAATTAAGAATTCTACTTTTTCATGGTATTTGTTAGAGTTTGAAGTCCAGTGACTTTATTTAGTAAAATTTGGTGGGGAGAGGTGGTGTTCTGATCCATTTTCCATTGTATCCAGTGGGTCTTTAAATGGTAGCCAGCTAGGATTGACTTTGCAAGTGATGCCTTTTCATAGCAAAATCCTCTGAATACTAGCAATCCCGTATACCTGCTAATTTTTTTAAGTATTTAGCCTTGCTGCCATTACCAAAGTTTCAGAAAAACTGGGAATTCTGTTGTTCAGAAAACTAGATTCACCTAAAAGGCACCCTATAATATATCTGTAGTATGCTGTTGCATATTTACATTTTATTTAAGCCTTACATTTTTTTCACCATCAAGGGGTTTTTTCCTATAATTACAGAGCTGGATAACTCTAAGAAATGGTGGTATAGCTGCTGAAATTCTAAACACTCTCTCTGTTCCAATGCTTTTCAAAGCCGTAAATGCAAAACACAATTTTAATGTGACATCTGGTAGAGTTATTAAATGTAGCAGCTGCTGAGGAAACATAAAAGGATTCTTCTTTTAAATAGAAAACAAGCTGACATTTTACAAACATTTATTCACCATTTCAGCTACTGCTGTACATTAGAGAAGACAAAAATAATCAGAAAGAATTTGAATGATCTGCAAAACAAAAGTATCTACTAAATTACAAAGACAGCAGATGTTTCAGAATTTATTTCTCTTTAAACCTTCTGCTTTCATACATTTCCAGGTCAAATATTCAGTATATATCTTTTTTTCCTCCTATTAATTTTCAACTCCATATTCCATCCCATAGCATGTATGACATTTTGCTACCTTATCCTGAAACCACGTCTCAGCCAGATCACAGAGATGCAATATAATTACTCTTCCACTATACCAGTTTTTCTTTGATTCCTCCACCTCTTTTCTCTAAGAAGTAGCTCCTTGAACTCCAGGTGTCTGATTTGCATGATCACAGCAGTCTTTGTTGTGAACCCATTATTACTTTTACTGCATGCATATCTTTAACCAGGCATGCCTAATTGGTGTGGAATAAAGCCTTTTCACTACCAGAATATATCACACATCATTTTACAACTAGCATATGCTAGCATATGGTATGTGCAGTTTGGTTTCAGGCACAGTCAAAACAGAAAATTATCAATAAACAAACCTAGCCCTCTTTACACAAAAGTTATCTTTATAAATCTATGCCTCTTGACGTCACATTAGAAACCTCTATCCTCAGAGCAAAACTTTCCTCTCAGGAGAGAGTGGAGTTATTTTGGTGGGGTGTTTTTTCTTTGTTTGTTTGTCCTACGGTCTTGAATTTTCCTTCAATTATATTGTACTTACCTTTCCTTACAAAGTTGTTTATTTCTAATTTTACTTGCCCAATATTAATTTCAGTTTTTTGGAAAGACAAAATATATAAAAACTATATTAAGAAAGAAAGAAATTTCAAAACAAAGAATAAATTGTGCATTCATTTTTTCAAAGGAAATTTCAGTTGACTTGTGAAGAATGATATCTTGCTCATCTTGGTCTGAGAACTCATTCTCTAACAATATCTTTCAGATTAATGATGATAATATTCCTATTGATTTTATACAGCACCAATTGAGTCACAATCTATTCAGTTCTAAAGGGCCCCCAGTAATAAAGCTAATAGAAATATCAAACAGAAATGTGTGGCTTAAGATGCTTGCTAGTAGTGCAGTGATTGGATTAGAGCTGCCCTCAATTCTGGAAAAGAATAAAGACGAATAAAAACAAAGAAACAAAGATTATGCAGTGGGTTGTGGGGTTTCTTTGGGTTTTTTGTTTGGTTGCTTTTTGCTTTAATTGATTTGGTTGGTTGCACTTATTAATAGAAATTGAAGTTAGATGTAGATTTTACAATGGGTAGAGCTTGTACCACCTGGGACAAAAAAGTCTACAAAAAGACAAAAAAAGAAATTAAAAGAAACCCATCTAGAATGTCCAAAGCATCAGATTCCATTGAAATCTGCAAATTTCTCTTTGGAAAGATTAAATGTATTTTATTTTCATTGCCAAGTATTCATATTAATTCACATGCTAGTAATTTACTTTGAAGCCCAAGGCATAAACTCTAGCTGTAAGGCCTATTTTTCATAGCAGATATAGAATCATAGAATAGCCTGAGTTGGAAAGGACTTTAAAGATCATCTTGTTCCAACCTTTTGACATGGGCAGGGACAGCTTCCTCTTGACCAAATTATTCAGAGCTCCATCCCGCCTGTCCTTGAACATTTCCAGGAATGGGGCACCCACAGCTTGTCTGGGCTACCTGTTCCAGTGCCTCACCACCCTCACAGTAAAGAATTTCTTCCTTATATCTAACCTAAACCTATTCTTGGTTTGAAGTCATTCCCTCTTGTCCTGTCACTACATGCTCTTGTAAAAAACGTCTCTCCAGTCCTCTTGCAGGCTCCCTTCAGGTACTAAAAGGCTGAAATTAGGTCATTCTGGAGTCTTCTCATTTCCAGGCTATTTTCTTTCACATGTGCAAAAGAAAAACCTTATTGAGTCCTGTGAGTCCTGAAAAACTCAAGCTGCTACATGAACTTTCTTTTCTATGAAAAAGCTGGTTTGGCAACCACTCCCAAACACTCCCATTTCTTTTCTTGCCTTCAGCCAATCTCTTCTTAGCTGTGCCAATGCAACTATTTATTTAGGTGGCTTCACCAGAAACTGAATCATTAAAATACTCATGGTTATAAATCATTCATGTCACAACAGAGTCAGAAATGAACTGTTAAATCCCCTCTCTGCTTTCTCACACCCAGTTTTGAACAGCAGTCATGTGAAAGATGGGCCAGCCATCACCCCTGCTGATAAATTAAATCAACAATCACATGGTAGAAACAAGCTGTAATTTTACCAAGATTTAGGGGATGAAAGGAAACCTTTCAGTTCCCACGGATATTTCTCACAAGCACAGACTTTAAAGAAGCTAAATTGTGGAGTAAAATTCAGTGAAATTTGGATGCTTAGTACTGAAATATATTTATTCTGACGCTTCAGACACTCAAAATCTTGGAAATGTTGACATTTTTAATCATTAAACTTTCTTGCATGACTAAATGCTTCTTTTATCAATTTCTCTATGCCTGTTTAAACTTGCAAGCATTTTAACTGGATAATATAGCAAGAATCATACTCTTATTTGCCATTTATGTCAAAGAAATAACTAATTCTTGTAGAAGTTACGTGTCCAAGAAATCTCACACTATACTATTTCATTCATCCAGGAAAGTTTTAGGGTTTATGACATTAAAACCCCAACCTAGAAAATTTCCCTTTGGCTATAATTGAACTACCTGAAATTTATTTTTGTATTAAGAAATTATTGAAAAAAACACAACCAAGCAACCAAACAAACAAAACTTGGATAATACTTGAAAGCAAATCTAGTGTATTAGTGCTTTGTATTAGTTAAATTTTACTGTACTGGAATGCCACAGAAAGGGCTTCATTTTGTTACAGGATAATCAAAAACTGTAGGAAAACACAGGCATTTCAAACACAGTGAATTTTACCATACTGTAGAAGTTATGACGAGATTTCTGTTTTCATCCTGCTGTATGCTTTAGCCAAGATATGCCAGTTAAAAATGGTTTATTTTCTCCTTTCATTATTTCCCTCCTTGAAGCAGTGCTTTTAAAAAGTGATCATATTCTACATCTGTGGTTACCCCAGGATGATAGTGAAGACTGTGCTGACCAGTGTGGTCCCAGGGTTTCTCTGCATCTCCCTTCAACAGTTCTTGCACTCTATTTATGTGACTCTTATGCTGTTTGAGGCAAAGATCATTTTTTCATTACAGATGTGAATGATTGCTAACAGAGAGGAAATCTCAAGGTTCTAGTACCCTGCAATTAAAAAGAATCCAACAGTCATGTTGATTATGATGCAGAATTGCTGGATGGGCTTTGAAATCACTGAGTCTACCACAAACTTATTTTTGGAGTTGTGAAATTTATGCTATATGGATTTAATCACTTCATCTCTTGGAATATAATGTAAATCTGAATGAAATCTAGTGTCTTCTAATTCCTATATGAAGGATGAATTAAGTAGGATATTAGAAGAGATCTTTTAGATTTCCTTATCCCTGAAAGTGATATTTTGTAATGCTTTAGATAAAACTTTAAAATAATTAAGAATTCCTAACCAAATTAAGGAGATCAAAAGTTCTGGTTTTCAAAGAGCTTCCTGTATTAAAGTTGTTCCATTCTAATTTGGAAAAAAAAAAGTTATTAAGATCTTTATGCTGGAAGAAACATTTAAAGAACCTTCAGTGAATAAAACATGTCCTTTTTCATTCTTGTAAAATGAACATTTTTTGAAGCTGCCAAAAGTAATTTCAAATGGAAGGTTGAAATATTTTATTTCATTTAATTTACACAGTTTCTTCAAATAGATACCTCACCAAAATATAATCTAATTTGTTAAGGATGACATTTTTGTATCAGCTGTTCTTTTGGAAAATTCTTCAACTAAAGTTTCAACAGAAAGCTTTAAGATTTAATAAAATTTTCCTATCAAATTTAAAGTGTTAAGCTTGCATAGATATCTGCTGCATTCCCAATGTATGCTAACTTTTCAGTTTCAACCTCCTGCAGCTTTTATTAAAGCCTGTATAGTAACTATATAAGAACTATACAGGATTACCTAAAGGATTACACTAAACTTTGAGTTTGTATTTTTGAATGAGAGATGACAATGAAACATAGTTTCCCAAAGTGTTAAAATTAAACTTTAAGAATAGTCACAGAGATAGGAAAAAAACCAACTCCAAACCCCGAACTTGTTTTTTCATTCAGACTCTTCAATCTTCAGAATGGTCTCTAGAGCCCTTTGTATCAGCAGTGTGTTTATGTTGGATATCTATATAGCAAATAATGGCAGTAGTGGCAATGGATTCCTGCTTTTATGAAAACTGAAAATCATTCCAGTCAGATGCCTCTAAATAAATCTAAGAAAAATTACTTTGGGGACCATCCATTCAGATGGAAGTGATTTACAGCAGAAACCTGCCAATGAAGCAAGGAACTTCTGCACAGGACAGTCACAAGTTGCAACAATACTTTACGGACTTGAAACAAAAGTAGTATGAAAAATCAGTGCGAGAAGTAAACATTTCTCTAAGGCACATAACTAGAGATTGAAATTGTTCCTATGAAAGAGAGGACAAAACATAAAAAACTTGTCATACATGTGTATAACAATTTTTTTTGTTTTCTCCTCTTTTAAGGAGTATTAAGTGCCATAGAGGTCTCACCTACTAAACAAAAAACTCTACACATATTGATGCATCAGCCTGAGAATAATTGAGCATTTGTTTACTAACAGTATTTTTTCTTCTTCTCATAAAACTCACAGTTCTTATATTTGAAGGTGGTCTTGCTCCCTAAATGGTCTGAAATAACAAAAAGATGGCATAAAATGATTGCTACTGCTTTACTATATAAAATATGAATCATCATATAACACTTGTACAATACTATGAATTTACAAAATTTACTAGGAGAGCACAGCAAAAATATCAGGTTCATGAATTAGAAAGTTCTTTCATGATTTGGGTGTCTGTAAAGCAGATGTTTATTGAGTCTTCTCCTAACTTCAATGTTTATAATCTTAGCATATGTCTGTGTGCTGGGAACATCATGGCCTGATAATCCTTTCAAGGAGAAGACTCAAATATTACAGTATTGAAATCTAAAGGCTTATACGATAAAACAAATATTTTAATGAGAATTATGGCATGATGAAGTTAAGCACATAGCCTTACTGAGAGACATGCCAGTACACCAGATTGTACATGTATGTATGCAAGCAGACATCACTGGATCGCTCAGTCTTTAGTTGAAAGTTCCCCCAAATGTATCAAGAAGCCTTTTTCAATCTTCAGTGTCCACCAAGTTTACCTTCGAGAGAATACTTCAGAAACTGTGGATCAAGCAGTTATATCCCACAGGCTTGGTAAAGCTCCATGTCTCAGAGGGAGTCTCCCTCTACTGCCAAGAGAAAGCCTGGGAAACCAGTGAAGGTGGGAGAAGTGGGGACAACTGCAGTTATAGTCTCCCTGCAGGACATTCAAATCAAACCCAAATGAAAAATCAGGAAGCCAACAGGGCAAAGACAATCCAGGTTTGTTGAGTCCAGGCAAACAGCCTAACAAAACATCAACTATTCACTTTTCCCACTGACCATTAAATTCTTTTCTCTACGGGCTCACAGCTGAAGCAGAAGTGTTAGTAAACATCCTCCCTTACAAGATTCTCTAGACCTGTAGCTTGGGCAAAGTTTGAAGAGAAAATATATGTACAGTCAATTTCCCACAGTAGGAAAATGAGGTCTCCTAGTATCACTCCTAGTGAGAAAACAGAGTAAACATCATGGCACCATTTTTTTAAGCAACATTGTGAAAACAATGCAAAAAGAAAGAAATGAGACCTTACCAGCGTTTTAGAGAAAGGGAGTGTACTTACATATAAATTTAAGACTTTCATCCTTGTATTTAATGGTGTACTGTGTTTTGTGAATTCTCTGACCTTTTTCTTCCATACCAAACAATTAAATTAAGGCAAACCCAGGATACATGGGCAGGTTTTGGTAGCCTGGGAGCTATAGGGTTGGCTTTTGTGAGAAAGTGCCAGAAGCTTCCTCCATGCCCAGCAGAGCCAGTGCCAGCTGGCTCAAAGATGGACACGTCACTGGCCATGGCTGGAACAATAAGAAATTATGGCAATGTCTGTGATAACATATTTAAGAAGGAAAAAAAAAAAAAAAACTTTAAAAAGTATTGCACAGATGATGTAATTGCAGCCAGAGAAGAACAGGGTGAGAATACATGGGAGAAGCAGCCCTGCAGACACCAAGGTCACTGGAAAAGAAAGGGAAGAGGTGCTGGAGGCACTGGAGCTGAGGCTCCCCTGCAGCCCATGGAACAGCCCATGGTGAAGCAGCTGTGACCCTGCAGCCCAAGAAGGACCACTGGGATGCAGAGATCCACCTGCAGCCCCTGGAGGAGCCCCACACTGAAGCAGGTGGATGCCTGAGAGTCTATGATCCTGCGGAAGGTCTGTGCTGGAGAAGGATCCTGGCAGGGACCTGTGGACCCACGGAGAGAGGAGCCTACACCGGAGCAGGTTTCCTGGAAGGAATTGTGACCCTGTAAGGAACCCACATCCGAGCAGCCTGAAAGGCTGCACCTTGTGGAGGAATGACCCACATTGTAGTAGTTTGTGGAGAACTGTTGCCTGTGGGATGGACTCACGTATAAGCAATTCATGGAGAACTGTTATAAAGTGTTAAATCATCCCTGTCCTACTAAAGAATTAATTAAGGAAAGGTGGGATATACACTGCCTTGTCAATTTGAAATTGGAAAATTTTCCCATGCTTTGGGAGATGAAATCAATACATGGTTTTGAAAGTAGATTATCTCTCTATTAACTCTCGCTCTATTAAAGTAATTACAACAATATAAATTCATAAAGATTTGCTGTACAGCTGAAAAATTCTTTGTGTATCATTGCAACTTCCTTAGGAAGGGCCTCAAACTTCTAATGGTTAATATTTATTTTTAAATTCATATTTAGAATTATTAGAAATGTAGAAATACTATAAATATTATAAATATTTAGAAAGGGACCAACAGGATAAACTGAGATTTCATCTGTTCCAAACTCTAACTTTTTTTCTATCAGAAAACTCAGATATTAAACTACTAAAGAAATACAGGGAATAGTGTGATTCTGGAAATCAGTGACTTGGTAGATAAGGGGATATATCAGCCTCTGACTATTTCAGGATCTATTAATAAAACAATGAGTATCTCATCACCTATAGTCATGTTTTATCCTGTCCTCATCTGAACCCTGATATATAGCAGACATGAGAGTGTCATGGTTGAAGCCCAGACAGCAACTTGGCACAACACAGCTGCTCACTCACTAACCACAGTCATTGGGATAGGAGGAAGAATTGACAAAAATAGTAAAACTTGTGAGTTGAGATAAAAACAGTTTAATAGATAAAGCAAAAGCCACACACACAAGCAAAGCAACACAAGGAATTCATTCACCACTTCCCATTGCCAGGCATATGTTTGGCCACCTCCAGGACAGCAGGGCTCTGTGACATGTAGCAGTGACTTAGGAAGACAAATGCCATCACTCCAAAAGTTGTCCCTTCCTTTTTCTTCCAGCTGAGCATGACACCGTGTGGTATGGAGCATCCTTGTGGTCAGCTGGGGTCAGCTGTCCTGGCTGTGTCCTCTCCCAGCCTCCTTGCTGGTCAGGGGTGATCAGGAGCAGAAAAGGCCACGACTGTGTAAGAACTGCTCAGCAATAATGAAAACGTTACTGTGTTATCAGCACTGTTTTCAGCACAGACACAAAACACAGTCCCATATGACCAACTAAGAAGAAAATTATCTCTATCCAAATCATAACCAGCACAGAGTGCAAACTTCTTCAAGACAAAGAAAGGTTTTAAAATATTCTATTTCCTGCCTCAGAGTTCCATTTTTTTTACCTACTTTAGGTGCAGTGATGTTTGCTCACTTTTTCAAATGCTTTAAGTTACTGCATTCAGGTCAGGATCTCGAATGGATGAAAGCATTTTCTGAAATCCTTTAAGCATCTAAACTTTAGAGGAGGATGAATCTCAGGATATAAGCCTGTTCACATTTTCTACTGAATTTCACACTGCTCAGCTCAACATTCTGAGAAAGTTTCATTCTCTACCAAACTACTTAAGAAGCTGAGGTACCCTATGTAGAAAAAAAAAACCTCCAAAATTTATTTATTATAATACTTAGCTCCTGGGCATCAGATTTTACTGGATCTAGGCTTAGCTCACTTTTTTTTCATTTTATTATTAGTTTTTGCTAATAAAGCACTTGAGATAACTGTCAAGTGTTAATGATGAAATCAGAATTTTGATCATGTCTGAAGGCCTTTTTAAGGCATAAGTCAAAATACAAATTATGGATTGAAATGCTCTGACAGCATTGTGTAATATCAAGCTGTCCTTTTTGTCTTTATTGCCTGAAAATACAGTTACTGCAGATGCTATTTTCCTCAAACATCCCTTTAGAAGAAGTTGAATTCTACATTTTGCCTGCATGTTGGGGATCTTGATTCATTCCATCAAGCACTCTTTTTATATTTACTGTTTATTTGACCTTGAAAACAAGAATCCATGATTGGATGCATGGATTGACTGCATATTGCTTGCAAGACCCTGAAACCCAGAAAAACAAATTCCTTGTAACAGATGATCTTTCCATCTATCCCTTCTTCCATTTAGGTACTTCACATGATTGGAAGAATCTAATACAGTTTATGAAGAAAAAACCCCCTAGAACTAGTTTTGTGGGATAAAAAATTAAAACAATTAATTTTTATTTTTCTAATAACAATCAGAAGCCAGATTCATGCTGTAAATGAGCATTAGTTGAAAGCAAACCCCAGGACTTCAATTGTTCCAACTGCTTGTTCCTTCAGATGTTTTTCTTCCTCCATTTACAATAATTTTTCCACTGGGTCTTATTAAATGTATGAAATCTTCCGACCAAGAAACCCACCTGTCTTCTTCTCTTCAGGACTCAGTTCTCATTTGACAGCTCTTCAACGAAAGATAATTGCAAATTGCATGGAGTGCCAGGAGGGGCAATTTAACTCATTAGTGTGTAGTAAAGAGGTAAAATATATAGATTCTGTGTTTTGTACATTCTCAAATGCTTCTGTATTCACAAGTGATTCCAGTCCAGAATGCTGAAGAATCCTCCTTGATATGTAAATGTTTGTTTGCATATTTATATTATGACATCTTGATATCACTGCTTCAGTTCTGGAAACTGATTCCAGAGGGACACTTACAAGGCACAGGCAATGTCCAGTTATTCCCCTGCTCCAGCATGGGGTTCCTCCTACAGAAGACAGCCCTCCATGGGCTTCTCCCATGTGAGTCCTTTCCATGGGCTGCAGTTAACAAATCAGAGTGGGCCCCTTCCATGGGGGTCACAAGTCCTGCCAGGATCCTGCTCAAGCACAGGGTCTTCTCTCCACAGAGCCACAGGTCCTGCCAAGATCCTGTTCCAGGGCAGGCTTCCCATGGGGTTATAGACTCCATCAAACATCTGCCTGCTCCAGAGGGGGTCCTCCACAGGCAGTAGGTGGATCTTTGCTCCTCTGTGTGTTTCTGTGAGCTGCAGGGGCACAGCTGCTTCACCATGGGCTGCCCCATGGGCTGTAGGGGAACCTCTGCTCTGGCTCCTGGAGCCCTCCTGACCCTCCTCCTTCACTGACCCTGGTGTCTCTGCAGACCTGTTTCTCCTACATATTCTCACTCCCCTCTGTATTCTCCAGAGGCGTTTACTCTTACACAACAGGTTTTTCCCTTTCTTAAATACATCATCCCAGAAGCACTAGCACTGTTACTGATGAGTTTGGCCTTGGCCAGTGGTTTGTCCATCTTGGAGCTGCTTGGCATTGGCTGTGTTGGGCATGGAGGAAATTTCTGGCAGCTTCTCACAGAAGCCACCTATAGACACGTCCCCACTACCATAACTTTGCAACACAAACCCAAAACAACAAGGCAGTGGGATAATTTCATTAAGTAGATTTTTAAATATACGTATTTTTTTTTACTAATTATGAGCTGGCAGTCCCTTTATTAAAACATATAGTTTAAACTAAATAATCACTCCCTTGAAAGCCTACTTGATTCCATAATCTCATTTAAAGACAAAGATGGATTTAGGGAAAGGAAAATAGTAGTCTTAATTGGGAAATGAAATAGTATCACTGATGTAAAACTACACAAAATTTACCCATGTTTTTAGATAATATCAGTACAATATTGGTAAAATTCTCCCCTCTCAAAGCTTTAGAGATAAAAAATAAAGTATAATCAACTAACTTTTTTAAAGTTGTTTCAAAACACACCTGAAACAACAATAAAGGTTTCACCACAGAAATAGTATCTTGGAGCTTCTCTATTATTTACTTTTTCCTCTATGGTGGAAAACAAATAGGAACTGGCAACTGTACATTACTCCAGCCTCCTGGCAGTAGAAATTTTTCCAAAGCTCATGTGCAAATTCTGAGGATAGAGTTATGCCATGCAAAAAGAACCTTCAGCTCCTTTAAGTTTTTTAATAAAATTAGAGCAAGGTTATTACTGAACCTGTGTTATGGAAGAAAAATAAGGTGCTTTGCTGCTGGAAATTCTTCAGTCAATCAGTTTCGGGCCTGAAACCCATTCTGATTTCCCATTTCCCACACAATGTATGAGAAACTCAAAAGTATTAAGGGAGTATATTAGTATATTGGAAAAGTACTTTAAATTGGCTAGAAGCCTAGAATTCTACATCCTCTAGAGGTCAAGTCTTCTAGTTCATCATGAAAAATGCCTGGGAATAGTTTAAAGCTGGATAAAAATAAGCTTGTACGCAGTACTTTAAAGCTCGATATGCAGTACTTTAAAAATGAGAAATCATTTCATAGGAAATGGACAACATTACAATTTTATGTTTTGCTAATGTTGCAGGAGATATTAAAATGCTAGGCAGTTAAGGAAATTAAATTATTCATTAACTGAATGGATGTGTACGATTCTAAGACTGCAAAAATACAATTGCTTTATCCTTTCATCTGTATTTAATATCCATAGCTTCGTGAAAAAAGACCGACCATAAATGTAAAACTAAGGAAGGCTAATGTGCAAGTACAGTGTGTATTTGAAAGGAGCTGCATGTCTCTGATATTCTTTTTATGCATTACATGAAATCAATTCAACCTAAAAAAATAAAATATGCACAACCCTCTAATAACAGTAAAAGTGCAGATGAATTTTTCTTACAATAAAAATATGATCTGAAAAACACTTAGCCTCACAATAGCAACTCTGACAAAGTTAATGTCCCTGTGGCTGTTTTTCTTTGATTACATAATGAGCTTTAAATGCAAATATGCAGAAACACAACCTTATTTTTAACATCTTCTGCCAGAAGAAAAAGGAATTTATTTACTACTCAATGCTCACAGGTAATTTTCCTTGTCTACAGGCATCTTCAATGTCAGAGTAAGATGCTGTATATGGAAAAGTGTGTTTGCTTGAGGGAATGTTGGAAGCAGATCTTCATGCAACCCCTTTTTACTTTTATGTTTTGTCCTTGATATGACATAGATGGAAACAGATTTTTTTTTGTGCCAGAAATAATATTCTTCCTTGTTAGGAAGAAAACAGTATTTTTTCAAGACAACAGCACATCTGTCTGAAGCAATTAACAAAATTTGAACGACTAAACTGTAGTATCTCATAATGGTCACTCTGAACTGAGACCATTAGTGTGTTTTATTTGCATTTCTTTAGGACCATGTATAGCCCTTTTCCAGTTTTTCTATCCATTCCAGAGAAGATATCTAATTGCCAAATGTAAAGAACATTTGAACAAAACCTAACCTTGAAGATGCAATCTGAGCCTGAATTTAAACAAAAATGATTGCATATAAGGTAGACTGATCTAACTCACTTATATAAAAATGAATATTTAATATTCATTGTATAAAATTCCTGAGACAAAATTATTTTTTCTGCTATCTTGATAAGAAATGCAAATAAAAATGTATAATTTTTGTGATAAGCATATATAAAGACCAGAATTTAAAAGATTTTATTTTGGTTATTCAAGAAGCTGCAACCCGAAGCTGTAAATTTGTCGTCTCTCATCATCATTAGATTTCAAATTATAGAGAGATAGGATGGCTGCTAATGGTACACATTTTTTAATGAGCAATGGTCAATTTTAATGTTTTAATGAGCTTTTTATATATTAAATAACACTATCAGGTTGACTGGCAGTATCATGCTGATTGGTGAAGTTCCAGGCAGTGTCACAGAGTAGGACTGATATACACATTAGCATGATCAGCAGTGTCACATGCAGAGGGACTAATAAGGGGAATGTCTCACTGTGGACACTAAGATAAGATTGTTCATAATAAGGTGAGATTTTATTTTCTATGACGTTTTCTGCTTTAAAAAGAAGCCCTTTATTTTAAAATATTCTCAACATTCTGACTTGTTTACTTTCAAATATTTTAATGCCAACTAATCAGCAGGGGTCTTTTTTATGGTGAATGACCTCTTTTTCCTTTCTGGACTTTTTTCAATTTTCATTCACATTTTCTTCCAGAGGAAAACCACTGATTGAGGCATCAAATAAGCTAATCAAAGAGAAGAAAATCTTGCCATGTTTAAGTAGCTTGAGTGATATACAAGTAAGTTAGAATTTCACTGCTACTCCTTCTGAGTAATTCCATCAGTAGGCAATTTCAGAAATGATTAAGAGAGGGGTCTTAAAATATTTGTTACAGAATAACAGGCTGAATCATTACTGTTCTTCTCAGCTCTTTCCTGCCAGTATTTTATCACACTACGGTGTAGTCCAAAAGTTCATGCAAGTTCACAGTCACATCTTAGCCCTAGTACTTGCTAGGACAGACTGCAGACAAATTCTGAGATGTTGTACACAAGGCATGGCACAATTTTTCAAAGTTATATTGTAGCCAAGAGTGGAATCTTCAACAGAAGTCTGCATCTTTCAAAACCAAATCAAGTTTTTCACAAAATGTGTTCTGCAATACCTGCAATACCTCTTAGAAATGTAAATTATTATTATTATTATCTTTAAATAACAGCAGCACCAGTTGAGAGAAACAAAATTATTGCAAAGAAGGGCCCTAAAAATGAAGAAAGGAAAATAAAATAAAAATCATATCAGGGACAATAAGAAGTTTTGTCTACACATTCTTTTTTTTTTTTTTTCTCTAGACAAACACAGTAACTAGCACTCAAATATTTACCACAGGGCTATACTAGCACGTAAGAAAATTAAAAAAAAAAAAAAAGTTTCTTTTTGTCTCTTTTATTAGAATATTTCAAGCCTCAAATAAACATTTTCCTAAATTAATCTGGACTTTTTTCTGCCACTTCTAATCTAAGAAGATGACTAAAAATTCTGGAATATTTTAATGAAGGGGAAAATGTCTACAGCGAAGCCCTCGAGACTTCTGAAAGAGAATTTCAGTCTCAGAAAGTGATAAGAATAATGAGAAGGGATGACAAAAAAGCCATCTGAAATCAGATTTTAAGGAAATGTAAATCAGAATGTATTCTATTTTAGTATTGCCTTAAGGTCTATATCTAGAATGCTCATGTTTAATATAAAACTGAAATGTTAAACCACCCAACAAAAATTATCAAACCTCTTTCTGTTGATAGTCAAAGGAAAAGAGTTCAGATTTTGGTGTAATCTGTCTTTTCAACATGGATACTCTGCATTAGAAAGCAATCACATTGATTATCATCAACACATTGTATTCTGGATTAAAATTTTTGGGTTTAGTTTCTTATCTGAGAAATACTAATCAATCTAAGTTTATTAATGAATAGTAGAAACTGAATAAAGGCTAAGTGTATAATTGAAATCAGATACAAGAGTCTTTCATCATTATAATGATGCTTTATTTAGAAATCTATCTTTAGTACTGCTGTATCAAAGTCCTCAGGCAAAGCTGATGTGAAAATTTATTTGGGATGAACAGAATTTCCATCTAGTGTCGGGAAATCAGCTAGAGAACATTTATGTTCAGGACCCACATGTTAACTGAGAGCTGAAATGAAAAGCAAGTGAGTCCAGGCTAATCACCTGAAAAAAAACTGCCATCATTTTTCTTAGATGAGAGATGCTTGAAATGAAAGCTAAAAATACATCCATGCAATCAATTTACAAGGTGAAAAACACATTTGATATTTAAATGTATAAGAGAAACCTGTTTTCTTCTTTAGGAATTTAAAAAAAAAAAAAGAAACTATTGTTTCCTGATGAAAACAAGATTAAAATATTTTAAAAAATTAGAGGTTAATAAAGGAAAATTTTTATATACATACATATGTGTGTGTGTGTGTATATATATACATATATATATATTGCAGTTGAGTTAGTGGAAGCATATAATAATTTTGTACAATCTTACTGAAATCCTACTTCTATATTGATATAAGAAATCTACTTAATGCAAATTGGAATTTATAAATTGCTAAATCATGCATGACAATATTACAGAATTGAAAATTTATAGATATTACAAAAGTCAGTTCTGGTTTTCAGCCCTGGTGCTTTCACCACAGAGTATGAAAGCCATAAAAATTGCTCACACAATGAAAAGAGAAATCCACTGAAATAAACCTTCTGCTGAGAGCAGATGCCCTTAAAAACATTTTTATTTTTCCAACATTCCTCTCAGGTTTAAACCAGCATAGCCAGTTCTGCCTTGATTTTATCTGATAAAGTAATTATATTAAGGCTATTGTAATTGTTATCATTTTACAATCAGGATAAGACTATTAGCCAATATTTCAAATGTGATATTTTAGGAAATACAGCAACATGTGTAGGAAACAAATGCCAAGAACCATATGTGCAATACTTAAGTAATTCATTTGATGCACTTAGTTTTCTTTATTCAATATAGACTTGAAATTTATTTACAGACAGGCATTTTATTTGGGTTTCCTTAGCAGAGTTATGCATATGAGAGAGGCTGCTCCATCGGTGTTCTAGGTGGACTGCACTTTTGAATCTTATTTTGCAAACATCTCTGACTTGATGTCCATTGATTTGTGACTCCTTATGGATAAAATGGAACTGGAAGATGCACTGCAGGAGTCCATCTTAATAGACTGTACATGCAAAAGGGTTTTTAAACCAAAAGTAATCCAAACTTAGAAACCCTGAAATGCCTCCTCAAGGAACAGCACTTAACTAATGTGAGAGGCACAATTTCCAGTTCAAATCTGAACTTTTTTTCTGAAATCCTGAATTTTCCTATTCCATCTCTGTGGTTCACATCATGCAAACTGAGACATATAAACAGGTTTCCTTTTGGAGGAAAGTAAACTGGAAGATACACTACAGAAATGAATTTATTGTGCTTCAACTCCTGGTAAATCAAATGGGCCCAACAGGCACTGTGGATTTTGGATCTTCAACACCAAAAGCTTCACTCTACACCTTTGCTCCTGTTAATCTCCAATATTTATTCTAAGGGTGCAGTCAGAGTCACAAATATCCCTTTCTTTCAAAATATTTCACAAATATCCCAGGTCTCACCTCTGCCCTCTACTATCACAGATCACAGAATCAATTAGGCTGGAAGAAACCTTTGAGATCAAGTCCAAGCTATGACCAAATACAACCAACCAATGTCAATTAAACCAGGGCACTAAGTGACAGATCCTGTATTTTCTTGATGCCGTCAGAATTACCTGAGGTTTTTAGCTTCTTATTAACATTGAATTAAAAAATTCAAGTTTAGAAATTACAGAGAGTAGCAAGCAAAAATAAATGTGCACTGGCACCACATAAATGCATAATTTTGCTTTTGGCATTAAGACTAAGTGACTACCAGCTTTTCCAGAGTCAGAAACCTCTAGTCTTTCAGTTACTTCTCCTTTTGAAAGCTTAATCAGCACATTTTTTATTACTTATTTCTAGTTAAGTTTTTTTAAAAAACCCCAAAGCCATCAAAAGACAAGGCTTTCAGAATGCTATACATGTAAAAGTCCAGATGAAGTGGCATATTAGTAAAGAGGTGACACCAGCCCCTAAAAGCTGGTAACACTATATGTAGAATGTTTCAGTTTACTTTTTTGCAAATAAATGTAAATAATAGCTTCAATTTCAGATTTATCAAATGCCTTCTGCCTGCTTGAAGCCTTTATTTAATATTTTTCAAAAGTAACTTTTTGCCCTCTAGGTTTTGTGCTTACAGGATGCTCTGTGGAATTATATGAGAATACTTTTTTCCCAGATGCCTGGTTCGTTACAGTGATACAAATGAAAAGCAATTTCTATCCTCATTGACTTTTAACATTGATAACACCTCTTTATTTTGCACTCTTAGACAGCAGTTTTATTTTATAATTTTGTTCTTAATGATGAATTGGACAATTACCTCCTGAACAATTAGTATCATTTTAGTCCTAATTCCCATTCCAGAAAAGCAAGGTCAAGCACTAACCCTCAAATAATGAAAAGAAACAGCTGAGGATGAAAGTCCATTTGAAAGCACAAACCTTAGGCTAACATGTTCATTTCCCCTCAAAGGAAGTTTTATGGGTTTGAGAATTGCTCTGTGGCAGTGTCTAGTTGCTTGTAAATCCAAGCCTCAGAGACAAGGCATGTCAAAGAAAAGGAATTTCCAATATGGGGACAATAAGTAGATGTCTGCGCCTTTTTTTTTTTTTTTCCTCAAATATATTTCTAAAAGAAGATAAATCCTTTGAAGTTTAGGCTGATTTGAAAAATTAAGCTGTCAAAGTTCAAACTGCTACTTAATTTTGCAAACCTCACTATTGCATAACCTCAAATACTTTGATCTTTTTTAGCTGCTTTACCCTGGGACTTTGAGATTCTGCTTCTTTTTATATAACTAAAATGTCACATAAAAGTGCATGTTTAAAAATGGGGTTTTTTTCCAAATTGCATACATACAAAAGTATGGGAAAGGTCTACATTTCCACAATGTAACATTTTGTCCATTTTTTTAATGTCTGGGTGTTTGTGCTCTGAATTCCACCCTTTTTGAGAGTTCTTCACACCACCTAAGAAAACCACATTAAGGGCTGCTCTTTCAGACAAATTGGTGTCCTGGCCATTACGGTTGTTATGTGTCCCAATGCATATTTTCAGTTGGATGCTCTGTGCTTCATGCACTCAAATAGAATGTTCCTAATTGCATTGTGCCCCTCATTATTAACTCTCTGCATAATTGTCTAATAGTGAAGGGAATATTTTGCCACTAAAGTGGCTGTGCATTACTGCTATGTTGCTGTGCACAATTAAACAGCTGTTGCATAAGGAATGTTGCAAAGGTGACTGCCTTTTATTATGCTCAGTGAATACATTTTGTTGTATGCATCTATGATAAGGACAACCATGAGACAAATTGTGTTCATCATGCGTGTCTCCTAACCTTCACTCTGCACACCAACCCATCTCCTTAGAGCTATGTCTAGGTTATGCAAACTTTCTAACAAGCCTCAAAAAAGTCTTTTGCAGAGGTATTCCTGTGCACAAAAACAACCTCTCCATCCATAGTCTTACGTGAGAAGAATACTAGATATGCAAAATTCAGATGATTTTCAATCTACCTTCTGAAACCACTAAACCAAAACAAATACACACACAAAAAAACAAACAAAAAACCCCCAAGAAACTCCATGCAACCAAACACAGAATGATGACATAAATCAAATTACATGTAGCTTATCCTGGTGGAAACATTTCTTCCCTTTACTGATTTTTTGTCAGAAAGAATCATTTTGTATGACATGAAAAATCTAAACAAGTACAGATACGCTTGGAAATTCTGTGCAGAATGAAAACCACACAGTTTTTCATAGAAGAAGCAACCTCTGCTTTATCCAGTAATGTACCAGTTCTCTTCTTAGTGATAAATTGTTATCAGCCATTAGTTAAGATAATCACTCAAGACTACGCCAAAGACAAAACTGAAGTCAAGGATGATGAGACAAGCATCACTACTACTCACTCTTCAGAAGGTAGTTTAGTGTGCAGAATTAAAATGAAAATAAATACATGATCAGTGTAAATTGTTCTAAGCTGTTCCTATCACACGTGCAATAGAAAAGTCTATTCACTGATCATAATAAGTAACTTCAAGTGAGCTTCACAGACAGAGCTTTCTGTTTAAAAAATAGTCTTTTACATATAAAATATATCCACAGTCATTGAAATAGCTAGAATGATTCTACAGGTCAGTAAAATAATTTTGAAGATATAGTCTGTTCTTTAACAGAAGACAGAATGATAGTTAAATTTCTTTTTTCCTAGGTGAGTACTCTTACTTCCTTCTGGAGTTAGATAAAACGAAATATCAACATACATTCCAAAAATCTGGTGAGTAAATCCAATCTACAACAAATCATTGTGTCAAAAAAGCTTGTAGGAACTCATAAATGTTGTTTAGGGTCTTTAAGCCTTGTTGAATAAAGGACTAAGAGTACTGAGGCTTGGTTTGGCTGGCAAAGCCATCAGAATAGCATCTCAAATAAATTATTTTTCATCAGTCAACCTGTGTGATGTTTCAAAAATTTATGTTTGGAAATGAACAGACTAAAATAAAAAAATCTAGCTCTTCCCTTGAACTGTAGTATTTTATTCCCATCTATTAAATATTTTCCAAGTCGTTCATTTCCTTTCTTCACGAAACGTGCCATAGCTGGAATACATGACGGTGTAAGTGATGGGTTTGACAGGTAGTTGACTGGAGTAAGCCAATAATAAGCCCTTGTGCTGTATTTCACTGGAGGAAGATGAAAATTCTTGAGCTCTCGTTCACTGAGAGTGAAGGAGGCTTACTGAATTATATATGCAAATGAGTAACATAATCAGCACAGCCCTTGATTTAATTTCTTATTAAATTCTGCTTACTAAAGACTGTCCCCAAACCCTTACTTTTGATGTGTTGCATAATTTTGCACTGAAAATACTCACTGCTCTGTTAAGGGGCAATTTATCACTCAGAAGCATCACTGGGTTCTGAGAGACATACTGCGTGAAGGATTTTTAGGAGTGATGGGAGATGTGATCGGTGAAATGCGCGCACAACTCATCCTTCTTAATGCGACATTAGAAGGAGGCGTCCGTTTTAAAGGAGTTTCTACATTCAACAACAGCAGCTCTTCCCAAGCTGTGCGTGCCAAGGACTGGAGGAATAGGTTACACTAATGGAATTCGCTGATCTTCAGGAACCCAAAGAAGAGTTTGTCTGTCTTCCATGCTGTTATAGGCATTTATGAGGTCTTTACACGTATTGAGGCTAGTGTCCTGGACACCCAAGTGTGGCCAAGTTACAAATACTCCTCCCGTAAACCTTTGCCTCTCTAGTTAATGTTCTGTCTCATGAGAAGAATGCTAAGTAGTCTGAAAGACCCTTTGAAAAAATGGAGTATGCAATGAAAGTGAAGTAATGATAACACAGCTACCACATTATTTAATATATCAGAAATATTTTATGGGCTCCTTTTTTAGATCACATTCCATAAAAATATTTTATGTGAAGAAAAGAAGACTGTTGACCAAATAAAAATAAAATATGTTTGTGTCTTCTACAAAATTTTTTTAAAACTGTATTTTTTTTCAAAGTTTTGGGTATTTTTCCCAAAAGAAACTTACTTATTTTGTTAATAAACACATACCTAAGGCAACAAATATTGACAGATGGAAGGAGTTGCAAGTAAAACACTTCTAAGAACTCTTCTTTCAATAACACTGATATCTTCTCACTATTTTATTTACTGTTTCCAGACTCTTCATAAATCACATATGGGCTCAGTAGTTCAAGAGCTGTCTTATATATGAAAAAAGGCAAAATAAAATCAAAACCGTACACATTAGTAGACTTCAATATTATCATAAAATCTGGCTGTTCAAATGTTGATTCAAACAAACTGCTACAAAATTCACAAATAAAATCCCATTAAGTACAATACCCTATTGTACTTTACGACATCACTTTAATCAGTCCAAAATAATACATACAAATGCTCATCCACCTGTAAATACTGCTCAGCTCAAGAATCTGAGAAGAAAAGAGAATATTTCAATTGAAATATCTCACTTATCCTCATAAATTGCCTGTTATGCAAAATTTATCTGTAATTTAATATAAGAGCGGTTCAAAGGCAAATACAAAACAGAGATATCTGTAGGGGGACGATTAACCATAGGAAGAGGTAATTTATAGATTAGGACCCTTTTCTTTAAAGTTTCCATAAAGTAAATGTGTGCTTACTGCAAATATAAGAAAACCTAAATAAGCCAGTGGAAACACCTGCTACTGGATAAAAATTCTTACAGCTTGAACCCAGCTACAGATAAAAGGTTTTTCTCCCTAAAGGCCTGTTTACCTTTATAAATGCAGCATTAGAAAGAAAAAAACCAGAATGCACTTTAATTATTTTTGGCTACATTATTTGCATGTCTAGTTTCTTTGAATTTAAGAGAACTGAAGTTAAAACATATGTTAAAAAATCCAGGTTTTGCACCATTATTTTTATAGGTAATTTGGGTGTAAATAAATGCAGAATCACTAAATCCAGAGGATTTACATTCCAACTTAAATCAAAATAGAGCGTCCATCATGCAGAAGATGAAGAATTTATAGTGAATGAATAAACAGCTAACAAAAATGAGAATTCAGAGCTCTGAAGATGCCAGTCAGTAAATAATTTCTTTCTGGTTGATTATTTCTCTTTCCCGTGCTTTATGTAATACAATATATTGATGTACTTCAACCTTCTCTCCAGTTACCAGTGGGCTTCTTCTGGACCATCCTTATTGTCCTTCTGTTATCTAATATTATGTAAACATGATTTCTAGATTTGTTAGACGTGTGCATTTCCTGGCCTGCTGTATTACCTCTGAATTTCTTTACACTTAGAAAGCACAGGACTTCTTAAACTAACCATGGAATGAATATCAGGCTATTAAAATAACAATGAAGATTTCTGGACAGAAAATGACAATGCTACTTTTCCACAACCAGTGTCAATTAGAGGAAATACCATCAAGGTATTTCTTGCTGAGGAGTGATTTCAAGGTAGAGTAGTAGAAAATGAACTGATATCAGGGGCAAATGAAAACTGCCTCCCATGTCTGATATAGTCCCTGGAACTTAAAAGGTTAGCATAGATTCATAGAATTGCAGAATGGTATTGGTTGGAAAGGAACTTTAAAAATTGCCTTGTTCCAACCCCCCTGTCATGGACAAGGGACACCTATTATTTGCTCAAAGTTCCTCAAAGGCATCCAACCTGGCTTTGAACACTTCCAGAGATGGGTCATCAACAACTTATCTGGACAACCTGTTCTAATACTTCACTACTGCCACAGTAAAGAATTTATTTTTGATATCTCATAAAAATCTACCCTCTTTCAGCTTAAAGCCATTCCCATCACTTCATGCCCTTGTAAAAGGTCCTTCTCCACTTTTCTTGTAGGTCCCCTTCAGAAACTGGAAGGCTGCTATAAGGTGTTCCAAAAGTCTTCTCTTCTCCAGGCTAAACAGCCCCAGCTCTCTCAGCCTGTCTTCATAGCAGAGGCACTCCATCCCTCTGATCTTGCTGGGCTCTTCTGTACTCACTCCAGTAGATCAATGTCTTTTCTGTGCTGGGACCCCAGAGCTCCGTGCAACACTCCAGGTGGGATCTCACCAGAGGAGGGGGCAGGGGCAGAATCCCCTCGCTCACCCTGCTGGCCACACTGCTTTTGATGCAGGCCAGGACACCATCACTGGCTGGACCATGTTGAGCCTCTCATCAGCCAACACTTCCTTCTCCTCAGGGCCCCTCTCAAACTGTTCTCTGCCCAGCCTCTATTTGTACTTGGGTTTTGCATCCAGGTGCAAGACCTCGAATTTGGCCTTGTTGTGATTTGCACAGGCTCCCTTCTCAAAATTGTCAATGTCCCTGATGCTAAGGCTTACATGTTATAAAGCTGTTGTTGCAAATCCAGCGCTAAAACATTATGTACTCGTAGGTGAATTATCCTTACAAAAGGATTAGAACTTTTCATGTGCTCTGCATACTGTAAAATTTGGTAGACATCAAATTAGAACAGGGATCAAAGCACGTATGTGTAGGCAAAACTGAATATTTTTGTTCTACTTTCCACCCCATTCCTCATACAGATATTTAGCAATTCTTGGGTCTGCAGCATGTTTTTGACTTGGGCTTGTTTAGGCTAATATTTCAGGAAGAAGAGTATTTCATAAATATTAAATAGAGAATTTCAGAAACACTAAATAGAGTAAAACATAACTCTTGAAGACAAGAAGATTTCATAATGAATTAGAGTGCTTATAATTATGTTTAGAAATAGGGAAATAGAAACCTGAGAGGTTTTTCTAAATCTGTGGCATACAGTATAGCTATTGACAAGAAGAAAAAGTTCTTAATTGATTTTTTGAGTCAAGGTAATAATTTAGCCTCTTCAGGCAGGTCTCATTTTGAAGGATGACTTAGAAAAAAAAAAAGTCAAATCCCTAGTGTGCCATATTCAAGAAAAAAATCCCTAAGCAATTGCAAAGAGACTTTGTTTTCCAGATTTAAAATATAGTAACTTCAGAACCGTTTATGTGTTTGCAGATAATTTAGAGTATCTATTAAGCTTCTGTAACTCATCAGGGACTTATGTTAAGGCTGTTTCATTGCAATTGTTATTATGAAGCACTCAACAACAACATTTTACTTGTGCCTGCTACTCTTCTGATTATTGAAATTCTCCCCCTAAACTAAAGAGCCACAAACAACCCTTGAAGAGGTCATACTTTTCTAGACAGAATAGGGTTTAAGCTGCACCACCTGTCCATTTTTTCATTTCCACAGCTTGCTCTGAAAACCACTAAATAAATTATACTGAGGGAAAAAACACCTCAAATGTTATGTACCCTGTTCAGAGTCTTATGAACCAGGAGCAGCATGTCAGCCACTAATCTTTCTTTCATCTTAAGAGCCATCTAGACATCTTTGCTGCACTAAGCTCTAGTCTAGTCAAAAGCAGTATTTACTGCACAAACCCCATCATTATATACCCCATGTATCCTGAAAGAAAGTAGCATTTCACTACATAATGCCAAAAAAAAAAAAAAAAGAGTAGTAAAACAGCCAAAATAGCTCTTTATAGTATTGCCTTATTTGCATTCAGAAAACTGAAAATTCTTAACTATTTCCCGAATTCCTAAATTATTCTACTGCTAAAATTCCTATTTTAATTACGACTGATTAAAACAAGAGTACTTAAATACCTTTTGTACATTGGGTATACTGTCCAGTTTACCAAATGTCTTTGTTAGGACAGTCTAACCCTGTCATCTTGATCAAACATCAGAATAATAAGCAATAGATTTTTGTGTAGGGAAAGTAATGTAAGCTTTCTTGCTCAGTATCCTGAAAAAATTGCATTGTTTCGAGGAGTTTGAGTGGTGGATTCTCACTGTTGAAGTTGTCAATCATACATTCACATTACTCAGATGAACAATATGCTTAGAATTTTGATGACTTTCTCATAAATTTACACATTGTGGAGTTTGTAAAGCCTAAGTCCATAATATCAATGTCCCTTAGGGACGTTCTGGATATTATGTCAAAGATATTATACCTGGTCACATGCTTTGGGGTGCATACCCTCAAAGGCTTAAGGCTCCTGGAAAAACCTAAGACTTGACAGTGGCTGCAAATCCTGATTAGAGGACCTTCTCTTATCTTCATCTCCGATCACAGCAGTGTAAGAGGCAGCTATTATTGTAGGTTGCTCTCTATATTCCTTATACTTAAGCCTTAACTTAACAATTTCTTTGCTTTCTTCTTCAGTTTGGCCCAGCCCATTCAGATCTTATCTCAGTGCTTCACTAGATCATTCAGCTGTTCTTAACAAGACCATTAATAACGTGAATATTTTTCAAGAAGATCAAAACAGGGTTTTGGCTGGCCCTTGTCTCTTTCAGGTATCTGCTTTCTTTGTAAACTAATGATATAATTCACTCATTTCATTCACATGCAAAAATTGAAATTTTGTGTCATTCAATTTCCTGACATATACTAGAGAAGTGGAGTTTACTGCATGTTCTCATGGGAGTAATGTAATACAAAATCCACTTTGGGGCTAACCTATTTGAATTGGTCCTTAGAGCCTCTAGATATATTCCTGCCATTTGTATCTATAGACTTTCCATCCTTACCTTCTAAATGAAATTGAAAATATAACTTGTTTAATTTAGCTGAAGGCAAATTTAATGCTGCAAAACTATTGACCTGAGAATTTAAATTGAAACCCTCTCATCAGAGAATAAGTACAAGAATTTTAGCAAAATCCTGCCTACAGATTTAGCACGTGATAAATGGAGCAGAGTGTTCCAATCACGTTTTATTTTATGGGGATAATAATTCTCTGTGATCAATTTCCCCTCATTTATCTGTCTCCCTAATATGTGTATCCTGACTACTCTTTTTCTTGCATCTTTTGCTTAGATTCTTCATCTTCTCTTTGGCACTTGGTTTCAGCACTATTAAAATTTATGGACTAGAGAAAATTATTTCAGATTATACCCTTTCCTCAGTTTGCCACAACGACGTGCATGAATATGCATTCAAATGATTTATACTAAAAGGCTTCCTAAAATATCAGATTATGTTCCCTACTCTGAAATGTTGTCTCCCATTAATTTTTAAGGGAGGTTTTTCTTGAAGATGTGACTATGATGTAGAGTTTGTTTCACTGCAGTCAAATTTACAATATCAAAAGGAAAACAATTCATTATGGCAACATAACTAAGGTGAAGAGGAAGAAAAAAAGTCAGCAGGTATAGATTTACTAAACTGAAGTACTATAACTTTATTAAGGATAAAGGAGAAACCTAAGTATGTATCTAAAATGATCATTAATAACATTTTATAATTCTAATAAAAATGTAGGTCTCTAAAAGCTTACTCTCCAGTATCTGATGTATTCTTACTTACAAATATTTCTACACACTTGAGAGGTGGAGAGCATTTTGCTTGCCATTATGGTCAGAAAAGCTAAAGAAATATCGGGAATTTGTCTTTTCTCTCACCAAAAAGCAGCAAACCATCTGGAGTAGGACAGGTATATGAACAAGGGAATTAGGTACATAACTAAGAAACTTGTTTTCTTCTACTTTGTTCTCACACTGACCTTCAAAGTAAGTGCAGCTCATGCCACAAGAGAATCATCAGCTAGTTTTATGAGGCTACACCCCATTCCACTCTATTCCATTGTCAATCCATTAACCAAGAATACTCAATAAAACTGAAAGCCACTTTCAGAATATATTATCTCCTCATTTGGTACTAACAAAATGCTATTTCAGTTTTGTAATTACTGGTGGTTTTCTCTTTTCCTGGCTATATTTAAGCTGCACATTAAACGGTTTGTAAGAGGACTCTTTCTTTGGAACTCTAAGCACAAAGCTCCTTACAAAATTAGTCTTTCAAAGTCACCAAGGTCTTGCTGGTGCACTAATTGGAGTCTTTATGGGTGGCTTTATTTCTGCCCCAGCTAGGAGTAAAAAAATACCCACAAATAGCTCTGCTGTACCTGCATTAATAAATAAAGCATTTACCCACTTGCCCCAGGCCAGTTAAAAAAACTTCAATTTGCCATTTTGCTTCAGATTTTGATAATCAATCACAGCTTCATTACATGAATTCCTAATACATTAAATCTCAGTGTATATGTAAAGGGCTCTACCAAAAATTAAAGTACCATTGCTAGAAGGCTGCAGAAGAAAACCATTAAGACAGCACGATGTTAATGAGAAAACTCTAGTCCAAGTAGAAAATAGGTTTACTTTTATAAAAAGAAATTATTCTAATTATTTATTTTAAAATCATACAATAAGATTCAGCAGAATCTTCTCTGTAGACCAAGATGTTCTTTGCAAGTGTTATGTCCTTACATCACAGGAAGAGAAAGACAAGTTTGTGTTGTTTGCAAAAGAACCAATTGGACATGAGCAACAGGCTGGCCTTTGCTTCAAAAGTTAATTTACTTGAATTAATAGCTGAATTACTCATGATATGGGCATTACCTGAAATTACCATTGACATTTAATAAATTCACTATGTGAACAAGTGTTCACTATGTATTTAATAGTAGCACTTTTTTATAGCTTTTAGAAAAGACTTTAGACATCATAACTTTGTTGAGAGCTAATCCAGTCAGGCCAGGTTTTGCTACTTTTTCAAATTCCCTTTCTCCATTTTCTTTTTAATTTATCATTTCTTCTAACACCTGCTCAAATATAGTAGATAGTCATCCTGACTGGATGTTCAGAGAATCAGGTCAAATTTGTGGTCTTTATTTCACCTTGAACTACATTAGCTTACTTCATGAACAGGATACATGATACTTTTTATTTTTCACAGGTAAGAATACAAAGCTAGACCAAAATACAATTTGTCTTTGGCATATCTTGCTTGGTTTCCTCTTTATGTGTGGATGTGTTTTGGTTTGCTTGTTGCTTGTTTTAACCTTCCTCTATGGGACAGTGTGGCTGCCCAAAGACAAGTTTTTTCAGTTCAATTGCAGCAAGCTTCCAGTGATTCAGAAATGTGAGTTTACTCTGTGGTAATGCTCAGTTCTCAGTCTTGGTCTTCATATTACTTTATGACAGATTAAGGGAACCTTTTTCCTCTTTGTGTACATTGAAGCTTTTTAGCTTCACTTTTGAAGTTGCAGCTGTTTCCTTCATCTTGGACACTTTTGTCAGGTGCTTTCATATTTTTTATTAAGTCAACCTTCAAATTACCTTTTCCTTCAAAGTTTTGAAACTTTCATAGAGAAGGCAGTCCTCTTTTGAAATTTTCCATAGAGGACAAAAAGCAGGAGCAAAAATCATTAAAAATATTGTCATTGGGAAGCTCAAAGAAAGCCATTATTCAATGGCATCAAGCAAATGCTACATTTGTTTCAGAAGATGGATGACGATCAGACTTCAAAAGGTTTTCTGAAGATAAAAACCCTCTAACTCTTCAAAAGACAGACTTTAAAATGCAGACTTCTATAACATGAGGTGATTCAAAAATGAAAACTCTCAGATTTTAAAAACTTTTATTAGCTGAACTGTTCCTAAATTAGTTCCTAGTGCAGTTCCAATGAACATGGCTTATATGGACTGTATCTTTTCCAGAATAAATTTCAAAAAATGTTTTTAACACTTTTTTAGTCCATTAACATCTATGTGACTGTGATACTGTATCATTCAGTTTTCCAAATGAAGATTGTTATGCATCACAAATATTAGCAGAAGCATATCTAATAACAGTTTGTTATCATCAGTGTTTCATTATCAAGCTATTTGAATTCCTACAGTAAAGATACCAGATTATTTTTACAACATTTACTTTATGTAAAACATATGACAATGTTTTGCTCCTTAAGTTTTCATTAACTTAATTTCTTGCAGCCATCTCATATCTTCATGCCTTGATACCAGTGGTGCAGCACAGATAATTCCCCTCCACACTCTCAAAATTTTGGCAAAATATCTGTATATTTTGTAGTCACACTCTTCTATTTGAATCCAGGAACACTTTAAACAAGTAAGTCTGAGTAGGAAAAAGCAAGAGAGCAAAAGGGTGAAAAACTGACAGAACAAGTGAGTGAAAGAAGAATAAGGAAGTTAAGATAACCTTCAGAACACGGTCAAAGACTCCTTTATATCTGAGCCTTAGTTTCTGGTGTCTCTAAAAAGAAAAATAAAAATCTAGAAGTCAAATCTGGTTCTAAACAGCTCTCACCTTCTAAAGTTTAAAGGATCTAGAAGCTTAGCTCTTGTATTATCCTGTCCTGAACTTTTAAGGACTATAATATCATTCTTAGTATTGCTAATTCTTAAAGTCAAAAAGAATCGGAAGTGCGAGGTCCACACACACAACTCTAAATCTGCACTCCAGATTTCTATTTGCTGCCAACCTTCGTGGGATTTATGTTACAATCCTTTCAAGAGCAATGAGGGATTCAGACAATAAAAAAAGAGAGCTGCAATAAAAGCAGCCATCTTGAACCAGTGTATCATTATAGCATAAATGAAGGTGCTTGAAAGATTTCGATGTTTTTTATTTTTTCCCCAAGCAGGATAGTTTTAATGAAATTATATTCCAATTTTCAAATGAAAAGTTAAACTAATTGAATTTTAGGGAAAGCACTCAGTGTCTTAGTATAGGTGATACTTTTCTTTTTTTTTTTTCAATTACACATTAGCTGACCCAAATTTCATAGGAATGACAGTTGTCCTTTTATCCCTGCATTTGATTCTATGGTCAACTACACACCCCAAGAAGTATCAAAATTTCCCAGTAAAATTTCTACAATGTACTATTACAATGTGACATTTGGAAGCAGAGAAATGGAAATGTGGTGGAAATATTTGGCAAAGTTTTAGGACATTTTCAGTCAGCTGTGCTTTCTGCAATCTGAAAGAGTTCAGCAATTACAGTGATGTAAAAAAAAAAACACAACAAAAAAAAAGGATGCACCGAATAATTTGCTCCATTCACTGTGAAGTACACCACAAATAAAGATAAGATTCACAGAAACTCAAGTCTTAATAATCATAAGTATTTTCTTAATCTAAATCAGCCAGAGGGCACATCCATCTTTACATGTTTTAACCATCATACTAATTATAAAACTCATAGTCCTCAAGATTGATTAAAAGATTCTATATATACATTACACATATTGGTTACATATAATAGTTTAAAAAATCCTTGAAATTCCTTATTTGATATATCATTTCTCATTAAAAAAAATTTGAAAGGTGCTTTTCCTCCAGAAAAACAAAAAACCAAAACATCAGTGTAATGTCAAATTATATTTTTCTGTTTCCCAGCTTCTCAGTTGAAAACTGTTTAAAAAAAAAAGCTGAAAAAATATTTATATTCTTGCAAGGGTAAATAGACAGCTAGACTTCCTGCCTAGTGAAGGGAATATGGGCGTATTTAGTGATTGTCTACATTTGCAGTAGCCTCCATCATCTTGTGCAGGTACCATACAAGCATAACTTTACACACAAATGAAAAACTAAAGCTAGACAACCATTAAACCTGATCCCATCAAAGCTAGGAAACAGAGCATGACTTTTTGCTGAGTTTTGTTTCTACAGAGAAGGAACCGATTAAGGTATCCATCTGACATACTCCTTGTTGCTTGAACTCTAAAATCAAGAACAATGTGTCTTCCCCATAAATTTCCTATTTCTGCAGGAAAAAAAAAATTAAACTTTTTAAAGTTAGCTGGCAAAATCAGGGGTACTGTAGAAGGCAAGGGCAGAGATTTCTTCAGGCAGGGTATCTCTATCCAAAGTTAAAGACACATAATCATCCTGGGCAACTCAGGATTAAAAGAACAGGGGATGCTCTCTCCATGGTAAACCCTAGCATATAAATGCATAAAAGTAGTCTATGTCCTTCCTTATAAAAGATTAATTTAATCTTTCAGTCAAAAAATGAAATATCTCTAATCAAGTACATTTCCTGGTGTATTTCTGTGCTGCATTCTTTATGCGTGTCTTCTCCTTTCTTGGTTGTATTTCTCTTCAGACTCTGCTTCTCTTGTACAGACAGACTTGACCAGAGCAGTGATGCAGTATAAAAGATGTTACCTGGCATCCCCTTCACCAATTCACAGTCATAGAACTTCCACTGCATCTTTACTTTTCTCCCCCAGGTTTTCTTCTAAATCATGCTGGGTTTATTCATTCTATCTCATTTATTCTTAATACTATTTTACAACAGTGTTTGGGTTGTTCTATCTGCTAGGAAGCCCTAGAGGTAGCTCAATTTTACTGTAATTCTCGCACATCAAACATAAAAGAAATCTTTATTTAGCTGTATCAGAGAGAAGAAGCATTTTCTCCAACATCTTGCAGTTGGAAATCATTCAATCTTGAGGAAGTTTGATTTCTTTCTACATTTTAATTAATTGACAACAAAAATTCCTACTATACTATTGCTGTGTAATGACAGGTAGCTGCAACAAGAGAATTGAGTAATTAATTGGTGGTGAGCTGGTCTGAAAAAGCAAAATATTAGCCAAAATTTTCACCACTCCCTAATGCTTCTGAGGACAAAGTGGAGACTTGAAGAACTCTTACCTCCTGGTGTGACAATACACCTGGGACAGGCATCCTATGGATAGTGCATTTTCCTTTCACTAATCTTCAATTAATTTCAAAGAACGTTGCTAATATTCAGGCTCACATATTTCAGTACTACCTGATAAAGCCCTAAGAGCCCTTTCCTGGCCTTTTTGTATGCCTCTGAAGGTCCTTCTGCTGCTTGCTGCTCTGTTAAAACCTCCACTGATTTTCACTAAATAGTGAATTTAAACTTCTGCTGTACTTTGGCACACAGCGTAGAATGTCTCCAGTGACCGTTCATTTTCCTGACAACTACAACAGCCAACAAAATTCCAGCAAGGAGCAGTACAAAAGTTAGCTTTCTTGACATAAACACAATGAATAAGGCCAGAAGAACACAAGGTAAAATGTTGGCATTGACTTCCCAAGAGAGTTAATATTTGTAAAACCAGAAATTTTAAGTGTGCTCCAAGGGGGAGGAGGTGAGATTTTGGGTGTGTGGTGGCAAAGCCTCTGATGTTTATAAGACAGAGAGAGTGACACAAGCCAGGCTTAGAGACAGATAAGAAGTAGACCCTCAGGAGACAGGGTAGTGCTTTTAATCATGCCAAATGTCCTCCTTCACACCCCACACCCTGGGAAGATCACATTCACACCGGACATCAGAACATTCATATTCACAGGTAGGCTTAACAATAAAACCCAAAAAAGGTCTCATACCTGCTTTGCATTGCAATCAAATTGTTCTAAAATAAAATCTACATATAGTAATTTATTTATTTATTCATTTAGAAACACTGAAACAACTTCTGTGTCGTTTCACTCTCATCCACCCCAAAGGATGAATTTACAAGATCCTGGGTCACCCTTTGTCTTCAAGGGTGGGTCATAGCTAACAGACACCCACCCACATGTTATGTTAAAATGTGCTGAGCCAGCCTAATAGAGACGTGGCCCATGCATGCTCTTCCTGTAACATTTTGTATGTTTCTTTTCATATGTGACACAGCAAGAATGTCAAAGTCCTTCAAGGTCTACCTTTGCTGTATCTACTGAGTCTGAGACTAGACTGCCACCACTCCACCCACTCCATCCCCTCCTAGAGCCTGGCAGCTGGACAGTCTCAGCTCTCCCCGCAGCCCACAAACACCCCTTTGCCAGCTTGGCAGAAAGCTCCTGAAAAGCCTGCTTGATATTCAATATCCAAGAGCAGAGCAGGGCACTCAGTTTAAACATAAGCAACTGCAGCCACTGTAAGACAAGCTCTACCACAGGGACCTCACAGACATGGCATTTGGCAGTGACAAATCTGTTGAGATCACAAACTGTGTATATGTAAGGGCTTCTTGTATTAGCTCTGCTATAAATTTACGACTTCTTTCTTCACTTTTACAGATATAGGATGGTAGTTAATAGTAAAATCCACTTTCTGTAGCCAATACCATTTTTTCCAAATTTGTTTTCCATGAGCAAAAAACTCCCAGAGCAAATCAAACCACTATTATTGTAGGCTCTGCATTCTTTTCAACAAGAATGCGTCTCAACGGAATTAGCGGATGAAGATTCATGTGGCAGCAAAGATGCAAGGGTTTTTCATGTGCTAGACATCACAGACCTGCCTGTGAATTGCCCCACAGAAATTAAGGCTTCTCTCCTTCTGACAAGAGTCATTCATAAGAGTTGTGTACCCACATCTCACTGTTGGAATCACCCCTGCTCAATATCTTTATCAATGATCTGGACCAGGGGATCAAGGATACCTGCAGTAAATAACTGTGAAGGAGTACTGATCTGCTAGGAGGGTAGGAAGGCTCAAAAGAGGGATCTGGGCAGGCTGGATCAATGGCCTGAGGTCAATTGCATGTGTTTCACCACGGCCAAGAGTCTTGGTTCTTGGGTCATAACAGCCCCATACAGCACAACAGGCTGGGAGCAGAGTAGCTGGAAAGCTGCCCCGCAGAAAAGGATCCAGGATGCTGGTTGACAGGGCAAAACATGAGCCAGCAGTGGGCCCAGGTGGTCAAGAAGACCAAGCATCCTGGCTTCTTTCAACAACAATATGGCCAGAACACTGATTGTCCCTCTGTACTCAGAACTGGCGAGGCCATACCTCAAATCCTGTCTTCAGTATTTTGTGACTCACTGTAAGAAAGACATTGAAATGCTGGAGCATGTCCAGAGGGCAATGAATTTGGTGGGGGATCAGGAGCAAAAGTTGGATGAGGGGAAGCTGAAAAAGCTGGTGTTGATTAGCTTGGAGTAAAGGAGGTTCGGGGGGAGCCTTATCACTTTCTACAGTGACCTAAAGGAGATTGTAGTGAGCTGGGGGTTTGTCACTTCTCCCAAATAACAGGTGATATGATAAGAGGAAATGCCTTCAAGTTGCACTGGGGAGGTTTTAGGAGAAGTTTCTATGCCTAAAAGGTAGTCAGACATTGGAACCAGCTGCCCAGGGAAGTGGTTGAAACAAAGGTATTCAAAGCACATGCAGATGTGATACTTAGGGACATGGTTTTAGTGATAGACTTGACAGTGTTAACAGTTGGAGTTGATGGTCTCAATAGGTCTTTTCCAACTTTAACGATTCTATGATTCAATGAAAAACACCTGCAGAATGCTCCTCTAGTCTCCTTCCTGCCCTCTTCCCTACGGAGGTTTCCTTTTATCACTCCCAGTGCTGTCAAGCTTCTGTGAAATAATCATGTTTGACAGTTCTGGGGTTAAGAATAATATCTTGCCATCTCAGGTCCCAGCAGACATGCACTAAGCAATTTATCATAGTCCACACAGCAGGGTTATACTATCTCATATTAAATGCAAGACCTTTATCTAAAAGTGTCATCCTATGTGTGGTTAGTGAATTTGGTTTCAATTACCATGTATTTATTCAGGTCTTAGTTTCAGTGCTAATCCTCCACATCAGATCACTTTGCTAAATATTGCTATAACAAATGCCATTTTATGCTAATTAACATGAAAGATTTCAGCTATTGTTTATTTATTAATTCAAGCAAAATGCTTGTAAATGAGACAGAAACAGGGCAGGGTGATAGAGAAAACAAATCTAGAACTTGCATTAGACTTGCAAATTATTTCTGTAGATTGTCAACTTTTGTACGTGGAAATTGATGGTTTGTAACAAAACTAATTATTTCCTTTTAGAATAAATCATTTATTGGAGACTAATTATAAATTAAAAATAACTGATACAATAGAAATGCTAATAAATACACCAAAAGTACCATTATTTGTGGACTAAAAAAATACCAAAATCATTGCTTGCAGTAATGATTATCTAAATCTTCAGTGGTTTGTGTAGCATAGTGTCCATGTAGTGACTTGGCTGCTATTGCTGGGATATGTAAAGAAGCTAGTGATGCATTGTGCTTGTTGTGTGCAGATCCTGAGGGATTTCCCTGTTTCTTGCTCTTCATTTCCACCAACTATGCACCATTTTTGTGCATAAATATGGGGTGGGGGTGTGTATACATATAGACAGACACACTCCTGAACTGCAGGCTTTGTCTATATGGAGCATACACCTATGGTCTGGTGCAGATCCTTCCTGACTCTTGCACCTGACTGCTGCAGTGCTTCTCTGCTGCTCCTTTTTTAAGACAAAAACCAGGAAGGAATGATAAGGAATGCACAGAGCTGACAGCAGAAGATTGTCTGGTGTAACAGAATGGACTCAGAGGCAGAAAATGGTTCCTCAGCAGGGCAAGTGAATTCTTTCTTTCCTCTCTTTAGTCCAGAGAGGTTATTAACAGTCAGATCACATACCACATATATTCCCATTAACAATTTTAGAGAAAAGAAGGACAATGAAAACAATCTTGACACCTGAGCATAACACTTCACAATATGAAAAAACTGGTGATTTGCAGGAGAGGGATTTTCAAAGCCTTGAAAGACCAGACACACTCTGGTCAGGAACATTCAAATGCAACCAAGAAATGCAGACTGAAAACAAAAATTTGAGGATCTTTATCTTCCTGCCAGTGAGGACTACTCAGTATTACAGCCATATCAGTACAACATTTCTCTATGTTTAGTGTAACAAAAAGACAGAACATGACCACTTGATGAGTGTTGTCAGCATATTGCAAAGCTCTCATACCTTCTCAGTAATTTTTCACAGGCAGCTCCTTACTGACACCTTCTCCTTCAAAGTACAGCTAACAATCTCCATTCCTCCCCTCATCCAGCTAACCCATTCTTTTTTAGCCCTCTTCTTCTTATTGGACACAGCTGTAGCCCATTAAGAGCAGGCCTGTTCCAATCTTTGGTGATTAGTACAGCTGCAACTCCTCAGGTGTGAGACTGCCTTCTGCACTATCTTTATTTTCTTACATTCTATCCCTCCACAGATGAGCAAGGGAAAATCTAATGAAAAGCCCCTCTTGTATTCTGGCAAGGCATGCTACATTATCCCCTCATGCATGTAAAAAAGTCCACCTGTATAACTAGCAAGTACACTGCATTCCTGCCCATTTTTGAGGAACCTCTCCCTGAAAATAAGGCGGAGTTTATTCTTCTTCATATTTTCTAGGCTGCAAATTTATTTAATTGTATTGTTTTTCCTTTGAGCCTCTTGGCAGTGTTTCAGCTCCTAAACTAGTTTCCTCTAGAATGCCTGTTGTTAAGACAGGTGGATCCTATTTACTGATGTCCTTAATTACACAACTGTATAGTAGAGATCCTTTGTCTTACTCAAATAAACAAAGAAGCAGTGTTATTACAGTCCCACAACAAGGATTTTATTGTGGCTTTCAGATAACTGCCCTCACCAAATGAAGCTATATCACAGTTAGAAAAATTGAGATTTTTTTTTTTAAAGAGGAACCAGACCATGTCGTGATTTTCTATTAGTATATGTGCACTCAGGTATGAGAATTTAACTTATGAAATTTTTGCATGTTTTCCTCCAGCCAGAACATCATCCTTACAAGGAGGACTGATCACTCACCTGTATCACTATGGTTTCTTTTACCCTTGTGACTTTTTTTTGTCTGAGTTTCTCAGTCTGTTACTGCAAATCACAGATTTTAATATGAGCCAAGAAAACTTCAAATATATTTACTTAGGTATTGCTCATTTCTAAAGTGTCAATGGATTTGACTTTAGGTAGTGAAGATGTCACTCCAGTGCCTTTACCCTATTGTTTTGTATTCTATTGGTGTTTTAAATTAGGAAAAAAAAAATGCTATATTCAACTACATTTTATCCCAGGGAATTTTCTAGTCAAATCCTCCAGACAAGAGCAACATTCTATTGTTCATGTTCTCATCTGCAAGAGAGGATTGAAAAAACTTCTATCAGAAAGGACAGAGCAATGAAGGGATCAGGAAACTGATTAAATGCTGAGAATTCAGGAAGGTTGGTAAATCAGTGACATCTTGCATGAAAATAGAATAAAGAGCCTAGAGCAAAACCAGTGAGATAAAGGGCACTGGAAAGGCATCTCCGTTCTTGCCCTCGGTGCTCAGTGGCAGAACAATGTTAAATCTGCTTTTGGCCTATGGGTTAGTTCTGAATACATGAAATGATGAGACCACCATGACCATCTTTGTCACCTCTGTTCAAACTTTCAAAAAGTTTTAAATTTTAGCACTTTTACTTGCTCTGTTTATGTTAATCATCTTAACACCCTTCTCTTTCCATGTCTTAAACTGAGAACAATGTCCTAAGGCCTGAATCTTATATATATATATATAGCCTCCAGAGAACAATATTCATAAATCACTGTTATCTGTAGCTGTCCCTTACATACACTGAAATTAAGAAAATTAAAATTGCTTGTTCAGCTCTATAGCATAAGATTTAATTGAAGCCATGAAGGGAAATTCTGCTCATGCAGTGTAATTGTAGTATGGCTATTTGAATCATTAGCATATATCAATATAATTGAAATGGAGGGTTAAATATGTTTCTAATAACAGGCTAAATGCAGAATAGGAAGCAGCAAGGATCTGAAAATAACAAGGACAAATACAGTTGTCAACTACAGTAAGGAGTAGAGTGTAGAGACATTTGAGTAACAAGGGTAGTTGCCAAGCTCCTGTTTAACTGGCTGTGTTACCTGCAGGGGAAGAACAGGTGTTTAAACGTTTCTGTAGTTGATATTAAGGTTTTTTAGTTCATTTGTTATTTAATCAGGAGGACCTCTTAGTCAATCCTATACCTAAGTATTGAACAAGGTTTTCATGTGTACTCAGGTCAACATCATTCAATGGCTATCTGTAGATCAAAAATAGCTTGAGCTGACACCACAGTACATCGTATTCAGAAACAACCACAAAGCTAAATCTTCTTCTCCCCTTAAACAAAGATCACTGATCTGTGTATATATTACCTGTATTTTAGCTTTAGGCATTAAATAAAAAATTACTTTTACAGAACTAGTACTTATGGAATTGATCTAAGGAAATGGCAAAAAAACTCAGCTGTGACATGATTTTCAGAAATTCTGCAAGCTTATAATGGATTCAACACCTTTTATGGCCAGCGGCCTCTGGATATGAAATACTGTAAAGAGAAAACAGTTCTCTCTCAGATTGATTTTTTGGAAAAAAGTTTATGCCCTGAGAACCCTGAATAATCACCAAGCAAATATTTTGTTTCATGTATTAATCCCTGCCTACTGGCTTCTTAGAATTTACCAACTGTATTATACTGTGTGCAACATACACCATAGCAATCTGGTTTGTATTGTATTCTTCTTAAAAGTTTGAGCTAACTGAAAAATGTCAAAACTAAAGAGCATGTGTCTTAGAGTAACTTAAAATAACAGTGACACCTTCTGCCTCAAATCCTTCAAATTGTTCTTCCACAAATAATTTCAGGAGCCAGTAATGTCATGGAAGATTGAATAGCTGGATTTCTGAGAATGAATTTAGGGTCTCAAAGAAGCAAGGTGCCTACCTATCACATTTAATATATATACATTTGGTTGAGTACCCACACAAGCAAACCACAGTCTTAATTTCTATAGCAGGTATACAGTATTCTATTTCTGCAGTATATCTACTCCTTTTTAAAATTTTCTTACTGAAGTTAGTTCTGCAGTATTTGAACTTGGGCTTGGTTGAGAAAAACATTTTGGCCTGATCCCAAAAAAAAACCAAACAAACATAAATAGATGGTGCTATAGTTTAGTTTAAATTGATACAATGCTTTTTCTTATTGCTTTAATATAAGCATGAATAATTATTTTTCTGGTTTAAGTTATTACATCTATGTATCACAAAAGACATACATAAATGTCAGTAACAAGGGAATTTCCAGTGACAATAGTTTTCTAACTGTTTCTGATATAATATGCAATTTTAAAATACTTGATGACTGTCAATATAAGCTTAGAATTTTGAACTCTTCTTCAGAAGAAGAAGGAGAAGATTTTTTGAAAGGTAGTCTCCAAAGAGAAAGGAAAAATGGACACCTCCAAAGTTCTAACTTCTAATTTGATTTTCAATTCTTTTTTAAAAAAACCCAAAACAGTGTTTCTTTTCATTATTCATTTTGGCAGGCTCCTGAGACTGTTTTTCAAATTTCTAAGGAAGCAGGACTAGAATTCAAAAAAGACTATGTAGCACCTAAAAAGAATAGGAAGCATTCAGTTTTACAATCATTCCAATAATTAAGTAATAAGCTTTGCCAACATCAATTTAAAGGAGATTAGTTATGAATGATATTTTTTCCCCCTTGGTTCTATCAAAATAAGCCCCATATTTCCTTAAATGAATCTTTCTGATAATACATATACCTGTCATACCATTCCCTTTGAGTACTTGAGGAAATAAAAATTCATAGCAATTGATTGCCCTGTGTAGCCATGGCTCCAGGTGCCCTTTCAAATATTCATAAAGATCTTAAAGGAGTCCCTGAAGATCCCATTTGTCTGCTGTATATTTATATATCACTCCAGTCTTCAGGAAAATTGTCAAACAAAAGTCACTTTTGCAGCTAGGTATTATTGACTCTTTCTACCTTGTAGATTTTTGTATTCTCATGCTGTGTATTGTGAGTGAAAAATGGAACAAGATGAAGAAATGTTTATGAATATCATAAACCAAGGGTTCAGAGTTCTTCATTAAAGTTGGGGGCTTGTAAGCTCTAACTGATCATAAATGGATGGAATGAAAAGACATAAATGTTAAAATTGGAGTCAAATGGAGCAAAAGCTGAGATAAAAATAAAGGACAAAAGTGTCACATTTGCACTCAAATTCAGACCACTAAATTCAGAGCTACATGCCTGCTGAGCATTCAAAACTTCACACTGAGATCAATGTAAAGATTGAGCACAAATGTAAAGCAATTCTTTAAAGTGTAAACCTCTTTTAGAAAATATGTCCATGGTATTAAGGGTATTAACATAATCAACTTGCAATTTCAGGGTTCTTCCTTTCCTCTCACTCTCCTTAGTAAGTTTTCCATTTTCAGAGACAGTTGAGAGCAACTTTTAATCCCTTCTGTAAATGGTGTGTCTTATCTGTTCTGTTCAAAAAATCATGGAGCAGGAGCTGCTCATCCAATCTCACAGACACATCCATACCAGTTGGCAGTAAGAAATTCTGGCCACACCATAATTCAGGAGGTAGCAGACAGTTTCCATTTCCATCTTTCAAACTTAATGAGATTTTCAGTTTCTATTTGCTCCTCTGTTTTATAGAATGTTCCCAAACTGTGTTTAAAAAAATGTTCTGAGTTTAAACTCAGAGTGCTCCCCAAACTCTTCAATCCTTACCCTGTTCTGCAGCAGCTGCAATTAACTAGAGCAGGCCATCACTGTTGACACTGCTCCCATATCCTTGCTCCAGCAGAGCATGACAACAGGAGTGCAGCAGAGAGCCAGAACCTGGTCAGGAAATGCCTGTTGTCTGTCACCAGTCATTTCCATCCTGCTGCTTCGGTAATGACTGCAGTTCAGAGTCCAAGAGCTAATTAGAAATGTAGAGGCTCTGTTATCACCTATGAAGTAATAGCATAAGCTAAGCTAATGTCCATAGTACAGAACGCTAGTGAAAGGCAATTATGTATCATGACACCTGCCACAAATTTGTACCATCTAGAGCTATGAGTTGAAACATAAAATTTTAAGTACATCACCATCAGTATACATTAGGATAGACATCAGAACATTTATTCTGAGACACAGTGTTATCCAACAGATTCTGCAGGCCTTTGCCAAGTGATTTTTCACAGACTTCAAAAGTACACTGACAAATATGATTTATGAAACAGACTTCAAAAAATGTCAAAGGGGAAAGGAAAGGGAAAGGGAAGGGGTATTTAGTTTTAATTCAAGTGACTAGAAGAGAAAAACAACAGACCAACAGTGTATATGCCACTAAGTTCTATGATATTTGCAATGACACAATCAGCATGTAAAGTGATGCCCTTATTTTCCCCTTAAAAAGCAGCTGTTTGCTTATGCAGTATCTTTCCCAGTTGAAATCAGGATTCAAACCAGCAGAAATTGAATGTTCACCATGGGCAGTTTTCTCTGCTCTCGGTGGATTGGATGAATCCACTGTATCAGGCAGTCTGTTGTCTCTCACATACTTTAAGAATCACAGGAAAAAATGGAGGAAACAAATGTAACACTACAGGGTTAATTTAAAACCTGAATAATAGAGAAATAAAGACGCAAGTTTCTCTCCATAGCATATGAAAAAGAGCAGGAGGCCACCACATGGGCTGCAAAACATTTTGTGGAATGATCTAATTAAAATAAATTAAAGTATCTCCTCTAAGCTCTATTGCTTATGTGAGTTTTGTCAGATAGTGTTTTCCATATAGTGTTTGCAATGAAATGTAAGACAAAAGGCCAACAATAAGCATGAGTCATTATCTATTTATGTGTTGGGTATGCTAATATCCCCATCTGTTACCTTGGTGGGCAAAATCCATTTGCTGAAACCAAGGAAGAATTTATTTCTTATGGTTAAGACTATCAAATATGAATGAAGGGAAAGTGGAAAAGCTTGTCCTGAATGTATTATATAACATCAAAGCTTTGGAAATTCTCTTGCAAGTGGTACCCGTAGTACTGAAATTTTCAGCAAATAGTCTGGGATACATGCTACAGGAATCAGGAGTTAGTCTTTATGGACCAGTTCACAATCCAATGTGAAGTCCAATGGAAAAATATTTCTTCTTAATGCCAATTTTAGTGGTGTTGTCTCCATTAGTTTCAACACGGTGTCAGTGATTCTCTGCAATGTATGCACCTACAAAATAATTATTTTCTAAGTGTGATGGAAAAGGATTTGATAAATGTCAAAAAAAAAAAAAAAAACACCAGAATAATCTTCACATTTGATTTTGCAGACAGAAGAAAACTCCAGTCTTCTGTGTTTTAAGCCATAGCTCCCCATATCTTCTCTTCCGTCTCACTTTTTATTTTGCAGAAATAAAAACACTTATAATGAAACATTGCCAAGTAACTCTATTACTCTTCCTCCTTTACAGGAAATGTCTTATAGAAAAAATGCTATGTAAAGCTCATGGGTTGGGATAAGGATAGGACAATACCTTGCCAGGTATTGTCACAGCAAAACAGTCTTGCCTTGAGGAAAACTCAGTGAAACACTGGAACAGGTGGCCCTAGGAAGTGGTGGATGCTGCATTCTCAGGAACAACCAAGGTAAGGTTGAACAGGACTCTGACCAACCTGATCTCCTGAACATGTCCCTGTTCATTTCACAGGTCCCTTCCAACACAAATTATTCTATAATTACATGATAAGATTAATGTAATTAATTACAATTTTAAAAAGGTATGATAACAAGAACTAAGCTAAAATCTAAAAACACCTTCTCCTTTTCTTTACTTCTTTCTAGGCTCAAATTCTCCCCAAGATTTCCTAGCTCCTCTCCTTCAACAATGCAGAGGGATGGGGAACAGTGTCTGTGGTCTGTTTATAATGTTTTCTCAGCCACTCTTTTCTTCTCCTACCCTTCCCCTCCTGCAGTGTGGGGCTCCAGCCACAGGAGACAGTTCTTCACAAACTGCCCCCATGTGGGTCCTCTTCTAGGGGTACAACCTTTCAGGAACAGTCTGCTCCAGAATGAGTACCAACAGGATCACAGGTCCTGCCAGCAAAGCTTCTCCAGCCTGCACTCATCATCACAGGACTGCAGGTCCTGCCAGGACCCTGCTCCATCACTGGCTCCTCAGGCATCCACCTGCTCCAGTGTGGGGCTGTCCCTGGACTGCAGGTGGATATGTGCTGCAGCATGGACCTCATTGGGCTGGAGGGGCACAGCTGCCCCACCATGGGCTGTGCCATGGGCTGCAGGGGAATCTCTGCTCTATGCCTGAAGCAGCTCCTCAACCTCCTTCTTCACTTATCTGGTTTGCAGGGCTGCTCCTCACATGTTCTCTCTCCTCTCTTTCACAGCAGCTTTTACCCTTTTTATACATGTTATTACAGCAGCACTATTCCCATCACTGAGGGGCTCAGCTCTGGCTGCTGTGGATCTATCTCAGAGCTTGAGCCAACTGCAAGAGGCTCTGTCCAACATGAGGGCAGCTCCTGGTGCCTTCTCACAGAAGCCTTTTGGTATCGAAATCTTGCCACACACAAAAAAGCCAGTTAATGTGGCACAACTCTGTGACACCCATTAGCTGGAGGGAAACTGAATTTTCATCTTGGTTAAAATATTGAGGAAAAAATCCAACAGCGATTCTTGTGCCACTCTGCTCTTCACTGATGTGTCCTCACCTTCAGTCCTCTTTGCAGTTTTGGCCACCACAATATGAGAAAGACATTAAACTATTAGAGAGCATCCAAAGGAGGGCAACAGAGATGGTGAAGGGCCTTGAGGGGAAGCCGTATGAGGAATGACTTCACTTGGTCTGTTCAGCCTGGAGTAGAGGAGACTGACACGATTCCTCATTGCACACTAAAGCTGCCTCACAAGGGGAAGAGGAGGGGTAGACACTGATTTTTTCTCTGTGGTGCCCAGGGGCAAAATTCAAGGGAATGTCCCAAAGTGTCAGGAGAGGTTTTGTTGGGTTATTAGGCAAAGATTCTTCAGTAGGAGTGGGGTTGGGTGCTGGAGCAGGCTTCCCAGGGAGGTGGCCACACCAAGCCTGACCACCAAGAGTTCAAGTGTTTGCAATGTTCTCAGGTACGTGGTGTGACTCTTGGGGATGGTGTTGTGCAGGGCCAGCAGTTGGGACTCAATAGTGCCTTCCAATTAGTAATTTTCTGAGATTCTGTGATTCTGAATGTCAGACAAGTACATGTGTAAATGCATTCCACATTGAAATACATTCTTATTCCATTTCTAAACTTCTGATTTTCAAAGCAGAGAATTTTTAGATAAAATTTTATTCAAATAAATTATGAGAGAAAAAAAAGTAATGTGAAATTGGTTATTCAAATTCCTTTGCTCCTACTGAGAAATTACAGGTTAATCAATATTCTTTGAAATCAGTTTTAATATTGTATGCCAACACATTGCCCAATCCAAAAATGGGAATAAAAATAAAAATTGCCTGTATCTTTTATATATACTTAGCAGTGTCAGATTGACCTAGTCTAACATTATTTTGAAACACTAGGCAAGTAAAAATGAATGTGTAATCAATTAACGTGATTTGTTCTATTTAATTGCCCCACTGATGCTCCTCAGTATTTCCTGCTGTGCTGGTACAGATATTTTACACATTTTCCATTAAATCAATTAAAGGAGTGTAAGGTTATGGTGAGTTCATGAGCAGCCTTCTTAGCCCCTTGGCTTGTTGTGACTCATTCTTTTGTGACTATAAAACTTGTTTGCAATGGTGTGCAAAAATCTATTGGTTTGCTAGTCAAGGTGATTTAAAGTATTGCTTAGCAGTAGAATTACCCTCTAAGGAAACAAGGAGAGGGGAAATGCCAAGAAACTCTTCCTTTTTAAATACTTCCATTGAAGAAATTTTTCTTGGCTGCAAGGAGAGTATGAAAAGATGTAAAACTGAATTTGTACATAAAAACCAAAGACAAAGGCTAGGCATATTACTTTGTTCCAGACACAATGTTTCAGAGGAAAACTTTAAAAGCAGAACTGAAAATTAGAAATGTTTGCTCAATGCATTTCCAATGCAATCAAAATTAAGTGTACTGTATCTGATGCTCTTCCAGCTTTTATGTGCTCAAACACTAATTTTCCAGAAGCAGTGATTGTTTCTTCATTCAGCACTTAGATTGGACTATGCTTTGGGGTGGAACTATGTCACCAAAGGTGGCAAGAGCATACAGCAGGAATTACAAGTAAAGAAACCATAGTCTTACACATTATTAAGTGCTGCCCTGAAAAACTGCATGTTTTTCTCTAAATCTGCCACTGAGATACACTGTGTTATTGGACAAAAGGATCACATAAAACTGGATGATTGATAATTTTATGCGTATGGTAAGAATTCTGAACCCAGGCCCTTAAAATACTTCTGCATTGGGAAGAAAAATGGTCTTGATCAGTCAATTTTGAAAAGTATTTCAGGTTACTTAAATTAGCCCAAATTAATGGATAATATTGCTTTTAGTTTCTTTTTTGTTTGCTATTGTATTTGCAGGGCACCCCTGACAAAGGAAGGAATGATACATCTGACTCCACGTTCTCAGAAGGCCAATTTATTATTTTATGATACTATATTATATTAAAGAATACTAAACTATACTATACTAAAGAATACAGAAAGGATACTTACTGAATGCTAAAAAGATAATAATGAAAACTCGTGACTCTCTCCAGAGTCCTGACACAGCTTGGCCCCATTTGGCCAAAGAGTCAAACAACCCACACCAGAATCCAATGAAACCATCACCTGTGGGTAAACAATCTCCAAACACATTCCAGACTAGCACAACACAGGAGAAGCAAATGAGATAAGAATTGTTTTCCTTTTCTCTGAGGCCTCTCAGCTTCCCAGGAGAAAAATCCTGGGTGAAGGAGTTTTTTCAGAAAATGTGAATGCCATAGTTTGCCATTTTAAAAATGGTGATATAATATCAAATACTTGGAAACTGAAAATAAAGTCACTGGTCCATAGAGTATACCAGTATAACTCAATATATTCCTATCTCTTGTGGGAAATTTATGCCTAATCTTAGACAGATTGTCTCCATACTTGCTACCCTTGTGTTTATCACACTGAAGCATTTACCTGCTCGGACAGACAGGCAGATATCTCACTGCCATCACTCATCAGCAATAATTTCAATGTGAAGTACCTATTTGTGCCATTGACAAAACCATCTGTTTCCATTTGCTAAGAAAGTGACAGTGATCCCTCTCTGCTGACCAGGGAACCCTCTGAAGTTTTATTTACAAATTCAGCCCCTGATTACTGACACAAAGAGCTATATTTATATCACTCTCATCTGAGATGCCTGATTTGTGACTTCACAATGTCAACGCTCCCAGAGAGGATAGTGGCTAAGGTGATCTATCCTTGTTGCTGTATAATAAGAGACTTGCAACTGCCAAGTGTTTAGAACCAGCCTTCTACAAGTACCCTGGTATCTAACTATCACTCATTTCAACATTAACATCCTTTGGTAATTTGGGATATGAATGCGAAGAAAACTGCACAGGGATCAGTGCAAGTATATGTCTCAATTTTGTAGAAGATTTCATAGTAAGTAACACAGAACAGAAAAGCAGAGTTTTTCTGTTTGGCATTGAGAAGATGAGTCATAGTCACCACAGTTCTCAGATTTTAATACTAAGATTATTTAGTACATATGCTAAATTACTAAAAAGTCTTTATTTCTTAAGTAAATATCTAAATGTCAGGATCTTCAGAGCACTTGAAAGAGCTTAAAAAATATCTAGGTTTTTTTTTTTTTTTTAGAGGTTATCTTCTTGGAGAAGAGAACAGAAAGAACATGAGAAATTGAGTATTTGGGAGAAAATTGTTGCATTTTGTTAGTAGTGAAACCATAAGACATTTTCCAAGCACATTAACACCTTTGGCATTTTATGTTCTAAATGCCTAAGAAAACAATAAATTGATTTCATGTTATATTACTGCTGCTCAGCTGTAGGGGATAGCATTAAATCTCATTAAAGGTAAAATAAAATCGAAGTAATCTGTTTAAAATGTGGAACACTTAGTTGAAAGGGGAAAGAAAAATAAGTCCTAGAAGGCCATGATGTCAGATACAAATCCTGCACCGGACATTTTACTATACATTTGTTGTTGATGCAAACAATCTCTTTACAGCGCTGCTCAGGGTCCAGTGAGACAGAAGTATGCTTTTTAGTCAATGATTTTAGTGGAGGAAATTGGCAGTGCATCCATATTTTTCCCCTGACATGCTGATTTCTGCACACACTGATCAAAAATGGGACATCTGTTTCTATGTTTGTTCCAATATTGTTCACAGGTAAATATAATGTCCATGGGAATGACCTGCTTTGGAATAACTACCATGCCTTTGAATTTGTACTTGACTGTTACATTGATGATATGTTATTTTAGGATTAAGTCCATCCAGGATGAAATTTTCAATCTGAATTTCAACATAAAGCAGAAAAAGCCAGTAGTGACTCCAATAGAAGGTTCAGGTTTTTCATTATAAAAAAGACCAAATGACAGATACTTGGAACTTTAGTTTCAAAGTATTAACTGTTTGACTTGCCTGGAGAAAGAATCTCGACTGACCTTTAATGCCCTAAACTAAGAACTGTCATCTACAGCCTGCCTTCCACCAGTCCCATTTAGTGCCTTATTAACAACCTAGGTAATGTAATAAAGTGTCAACCAGAAGGACAGCATCAGAATTCAAAGTTCTCTGGATACACAACAGAGTGATCAGTGAGATAAACTCTGATGAAGTGTACTGTATTTTACCTTAGGTAGGAGGTGAAAACCAAAGCACAGACAAGGAGGAAGCAGCACAGCAGGAAAGAATCTATTGTAATGAATAACAAACTAGGGAATGTCACTACCATCCCCTTTTCTAAACCTGCTAATTAATACTTTAGCATGAGAACTACACATACACTTAAAGGAAGGTTTAGAGGAGGTGAGAAAAATCTATATGAGCCACAAAAATGTAAGAGGAAAAAGTGCAGGGATATTATCAGGTTATTTGATTTTTACTGATGGCTATTTCACAAGCTGTCTAGCAAAAAAAAAAAAAAAAGAGGAATATGATTTCACAAAAAAAATGGATAGAAAAAACTGTTACTTCTTTTCCATATCTTTATGTCCTGTAGTAAATGAATTTTGCATAAAGTAACTCTATGGTAAAGATTTAATTAGATATTTTAATAACTTCCTAATTATTAAAATAAGATTAAATAATAGAGAAGCTGTGCAGAGTTGTTTCTTTTTTTTTTCTTTTTAAAGGAATATCTCATTTATTTGAAGAACTTAATTACAAGCTATCCTGACAAATAAAACTTAAGCTCATTCCTGACATAATATATTTTCTGAACTCAACCAAGTCATTTGAGGGAAAGGTTACCAGAGAAGCTGGATCTCCCTTTCTTGTCCTGAATAGACTATAAGACCAAGGACCAGAGTCCCTGTTTCAGTAAAGCTAAGAATAGCCTCTGAAGATTCTGAAATGCTGTCAAGCTTCTCAAAAGTAAAAATCAGAATCTAACTAGCAGCAGACTCTTTTGTTTCACCTGTATTTTAAAGTAAATACCTATTAAACTAATCTTCATGCACAAAGATATGCATCCATAATCTTTGATTTGATTATTCAGCTCTATTGTAAGAGAGAGTCAGACTTGACATAATGCCTAAGAATAAAGTAATTTTTTGCTACTTGCAAATATTTTTAAGAGGGCAGTTTAATTAATTGTGAAGCTGTACACCCAAACAAAGCAGAGTGATTTATTCATTACTCTACCTTGGCAGAAAAATGCTCAACCGCTTTCTGTAGAGCAGGACTTCAGCCCATGTCATGGTTACTTGCAAAGACAAACTTCATATCTTCAAATGCCTTCACCCCCTCTCTCTTTGCCCAAGCCTGTGTCATGAAACACAACATCAGGTGATTTGGAAAATCCCTCTGGTCAGTTCAAGCTGGCTGTGAGCTTTGTGAAGCTGGGACTGCCTACCCAATACTGGGACAGAGTGGGAAAAACAAATAAATAAACAAAAGACTGCCTTGATGCTGTGCAGCAGTGTGTTATCAATACTGTATTAGTCACAAATCAAAAACACAGCACCACAGCACCATACAGACTACTATGAAAAAAATCCACTTCTCCCCAGACAGACTCAGTAGACTGTAACAAATAATTTTTAAAGCATTTGGACTTTAAAACTCATAATGTATATTTGGGCTTTCATCAAGATATAGTATTCGTAAAATTTCCAATGGTCTTAAATTTCCACAAACAATCTGAGTAAAATTAACTCCAGGTAAGATATCCAGCTTGTATAAAGAGATGCCTCTAGCTCATTCTAACTAAGCTAGAGGACTTATTTGTTCCTAAAAGAGTCAGGCCCCAAACATTGAACAGTTTCATATTATGTTAAACATTAAGTGAAAGAGGAATTCATGAAATCCAGCTATAAAAAGTAGCACATCAAAGAGATTTGTGAGTTATATTTTCGGTATTGACATTCATCACATGCTTTTTGGGACAGAATAACTCATTAGCAGCATGACTGTGTGTTAATAGCCTAAAGCAACATGCCCAAGGGCTTGTCAGCAGTATTTCAGTAGGGTACACTGATGGTCAGATTATAGTGCAGCCTGCGTGCTTCCATATCCTATTCATGTTGTTTTCTAATTCATGGTCAGAAACGTGTGTTTTCTTCATCATTAAAGTGAAATATTGCCTCTTAATCAGGGAAATGGGAAACCATTGTTCTGGTGTATTTCTGGACTTAACTCTCTTACTAAATATGGAATAGTAAATGCCCATAATCTCAAATCTATAAAATTCATCACAGAAAAGTATAGACAAGAACACAGAAAGAAAGCCAGGAGAATCAGAGTGTTAAATATTCTTTGATTAGATAAAATATAAATTATTCACTACCATGCATCATATTTCATACTATAGTTTATTTTTCATTCTATACTTTCCCTAAATTTAAGCAGCTGTTTTCTTTCTGATAATGGTAAAATCAGATCTACAGAAGGGGAAGTCTGCAACATATTTGACAATCTATTGTCTGCTGCAATTGCTGTAAAGGTCATCTGCTACCACGTGTATTGAACCCCAGATACCCTGCAGTAGACTGATATTTAGAAGAAAATATAAGCCCAGTTATATTCAGAAAACAAAATTAAATAAGTGCAGCAATGAAAGTCAAAAAACATGTGATAGGTTCTTATGAGGATAATTTCTGTTGTTTTACTTCTTTCAGAAGTTTCAGATTGCTATCATTTTGTAACAAGCTGAGCCATGAAGTTAACAGATGTGATTGAAGTCCACTTTTTAAGAAAAAGTGTTAGTAATTACAGTCTTAGTCAAGTGCCTAAACTGAAAATATAATTTTTAGTCTTAAAAAAAAGCAATAAAATGGCAATTATTTTTATTTTCCTTTTTTTTTTTTTTAGTTCTACCATTTGTCTTCTGGGGTTTTTTGTTTCTTTTACAATTACTGCAATTGTCAGTTCCCTCACTTCAGAACATTCCTATAATTCAGAAAATTACTCTTCACTGTAGTGGCAATGATTCTTCTCTGGTTGATTTCTTCTCATTTTAGTAAATGTTAGCAGGTCAGCAAAGTTTCAGATTTCAGAAATTATGAATTATATAAACACCATTTGTTATCATCATATTTGAAGACATTGGCTCATCCAGGCAAACATACACCATGAACAGCAACTCCACAACACTGGATTAAGCAGTTCACAACCACAGTAAAGATTGGAAATACTGCCTTTAAGATACACCGCATGTATTGTGAAAACTTGAGCTTCTAGACAGTAAGGTTGGTAATTCAAGTGAATATAAATGTGTAAATTGCAAGCTATTAAAATTATAATCATACATAAAAACTAAAATTATTTCTTTTCAGTAACATCTTCATCCAAAAGACATCTGCAAAGGAAGTAGTTACTGTTAACTAAACATCATGAGAAGCATTCTGTATGCTCAGGAGTTTCATGATATATCCCACTCAGCCTTCTGATATATGGCAATTTTCTTGTCACAATGATTGTTCACAGCTGCACTGTGAGTTTTCTACTTCAAAAAAGTATGATCCTTTCTTTCTCACACTACAGTTCAATACCCAAATTTGGATCATATGTGAATCTTTCATTTTTTGCCTTGGAAACCATCTAATTTCTATATATTTCCCAAACACATATTTGCTCTTCATATGGTGATATATTTACAACATTATTTATGAAAGTATGAAACTTTTAATCGTTTTTATGTTCCACTGAGTATACATTTTTTTCAAACATTTTAATGAAAATGTAAATTACCAGTGATAGACCAGTGTTAAACTCCATCTAAATTTCACCATCTCACATCAGTGATGACACTCAGTCATTATGAATCATCTAGCTGGAGGATTAATTTAACAGAAAATCCAAGGACACAGTAGGTATGGAATAGAAGATAAAAGACCATGGGGAACTATGTAGTTGGCAAACCAAGCGTACAGAAAAGTAAAGCATTTGGAACTATTAAATCGCAGATTTACTTTAAAATATAGTAAATGCACTTTGGAGTATGAATCCCTCTTTTTACTTTGAGCAATGTCATCATTATCTGTAGAGCTTTAAAATCGAAAAAATGCAAGTTCTCAAAAGAAGGTATACTGGCATAAACACAAGTCAGAACTGATGCCAAGTCTTGCCTCATTTTTTGTCCTATTTTCTCTTTAATAGTTATTTTTACACTTTATTCACATCAAAAATCCTTTTTTTGGGGTCCCAGCCACTTAGATCTGTTATCATCAATCGAGGAGTCGTATGTGGGGAACAGTCATGCCTATAGTGGATTCTCTTGTCCAAAACTATGCTCCCACTACTAGGACAGACTCCCCAGGGACAGGGTACACCTGTATTGAGTAACACATGCAGAATTATCTCAAATGCTTCTCTCTTTCCCTACATTTCCAGAACTACTGATGGCCATAGCAAATATATGATCCAATATGAAATTATTTTAAATTACTGCTATCAAGATCCAAAATGTCCAGTTGATTGCAAGTGCAATCCTTTACAAGCTGCAGACATATGGGTTCATATCTCTGAAATGTACTTCCCTATTCTGAAAGTTCAAGTTTACTGTTTCTACCAGAATGAAAGACCTGGTCATGCAGCAATGGCTCACCTAACTAGGTTTTGATGAGTGACACACAACTGAAATAATTTGTAGTTTGCAATCCCATGAGGAGGAGGCTGGAAAGGCTTGTGACTGACTCACAAACATTACAGATGGCAATCCATTATGCATAGCTCATATACTACCTCTTCACTGCAACACTTTTTGTTAAAACAGAAGCAGTGATGGAATTGGTACCACCAGGGTGTGTTCCCTGGGGAACATGTTAGTTGGTCCATTCCAGAAATGGCTAGCCTGGAGCAACATGGGCGCATGTCAGAAACTAGTACCGGTGCCTCTAAAATGTACAGTTAATAAGATAAACCCAATAAAGGCCAAAAACCTGTTTGCAACTGTGTCCAAAGTGAGCTGATATTGCTTTGTTTGCAGTATGTCTAAAGATAAGAACCTCAACTGCCTAAGGAAGATTTAAGAGAATACAAATAAGGAGATAAAGATCTCAGTCAAGCAATATTTCTAGTCTGTATTAGAATTAGAAAGAGTGAAATGGAATTGCCCTGAAGGCAGTAAAAAATGAGATCTTTAGATATCAACAGATGTTAGAACATGTAATGGTTTTTTTATGATGCATTCTTTAGCACACATTAACTACTTCTATATACCATTCAATTAAAAGAGTGGAAAACTGAATATGGCAAAGTATGGGGTAATTACCCTGATGTATCTAAATGTCATTATTCTGACTGTAATAACTTTGAAATCAGCACCGATTTAGGAAAAAGTTAGTCAAAATATAGTTGAGGCTCTTTTTCATGTACTAAAAGCAAACAGCTTCAAACTATATTTTTATCTCTCAACAGCTGACAACAAGAATTTGCAGCCTACCAATCTATGTCTAAAGCAAAAGTGATAGAGGCTAATAATAACCTGGGATGAGACAGTAACGGATAACAAGGGGATGTGTGATATGTAAATTACAAGGATGACTGGAATTAAGATGTGTTCTCCAACTAGCACTCGGATTTTGTTTTGAGAGATAGTGTAACAACAACTTTATGCTTAACCAGAACAGAAATAGAAGCTATTTGAAAGTGATAATGTAAATTCCTACAAATGAAAAAATAATATAGTACTACAGGCAGTCTTTAGCCTAGATAACGCATAGGATGACACCTGTTTTAGGATTATAAAAATGATAAATAGAGATACTCCCAAAATATATTTCAGGTGGCAAGAAGAACACTGTACTACATCATTAATACAACATCAGAGAAGATAGCTTGAACTAGAAGGTAACTTCCACTTCTCTGTGCAGTTGTTTAATCTTTTGTCAATCAGAAAGAAAAACCCATTAAAACGTTGCCAATTTGGGAGATGGCAAATAACTCCTCATTTTTTATTTTCTCCCTAACTCAGGTAACAAGGAATTCAGTAGCAGAGATGAGAATAAAACCTGGATGATCAAACAAAAACTAGTTATGAGACACCAGAGCTCTGTCATGAGCTAGCCAGGAAAACAGATTTGTAATATGCCCTTTAAAGAAAAAAAGGAAAAGGAACAAAAAAGGACATCTTAATTCCTGAGGTTTTTATGGATTTACTATTTTTTAGAGCTGTCATATATTCTCTGCTGGAAGAAGAATTGACCAAAAATGCAAATGAAAAAGACTAAAGGTTTGGTAGCAGCAAGAGGATGGGGAAAAGGTTGAATGTTGCCAGCTGCTGACATGGGGTAGGAAAAAAGACCTGAAGCAACTCACAAGATTCAAAAAATTATCTGTCACTGAAAAGGGCTGCCAGGGTTGAAATCCCCAGGATCATATCCATACAGTGCTCACCAGAAAGTGTTCTTTATATAGCATTTTAGCAAAATTTTTTTCTTTAGGAGACTGAGCTACAAATGGGCCTTCAATCACACTAGTTTTTGAGGAAAATCTGCATTGTTCCTGAAAAAGGAAGGAGGTGAAGCTCTTAAAACTGAGGTCCTCACAGTACCAAGATTTTTGCATCCACTAAATGACATTCACTTGCAACTCAGTGTCATTTATATGAGATATAAGTATATTAAAAGGTTGGAGGGAATGTGATTGCTTCATACAGATCTTGCACCGAAAAAAAAAGTCCTCATGGCTAAATATGTAATGTTCTGAGCAGAGAACAATTCTTTTCTGCTGCCCTGTATTCTGAAAAAAAACAAAGTAGCAATATTTAAATTTTCTATTATAATTTCTATTGCAATAGAAATGACAGCTTCTATTAAGTATGTTACATTGCTTATTCTACTATAGAAATAGACCCTGAAGCCAGAAACTGAAGGAAATTTCAAAACTTCATGCCAGGTTCTATAGTGTTAGTTTTTGCAGTATAGCGCTATTTAAAGGAAAATTCTTTTATTTGTTTTTTCCTGTAAAAATATTAGAGGTGAATTATCTCCATCTCTTCCCTGAAAAAATCAGTTACAGAAGCCTTATTGGTCTATGAGATTTTTTTGTATTTCTCTGTTGCTAAGAGACTATGTCATCTTGATGTTATTTAATTAATGATTGCTTTATCATGACAGGTGTTACTCCTAATTTCTCAAATCGAAATAGGAGCACTCAGCCAATATTGCAACTCTGAAATACCAGCTGGCCACCACTGGCTAACACTACTTCAGGTTTTTTTAGAGAAGCATCAAGTAAACCTGATAAACATTAAGTCAATACAACCTACTTCCCCACTGGTCAGAAGTGACTGGGGTAAGGTAGTTTGTGTAAGAATGGTTTAATACCAAAATCTTCATACATCCATAGCATTACATTTACAGGTACATAATTTAGTATTTGTTGTTGATGATGTGAGTTCCATGTTTAAGAAGTGAACAGCCTCTTTTAGCTGTCTGTACATGTCAACTGATTTTACTGTGTAACAGGTAAACCACAAAAGGAAGAAAAAGGACCTGATGATTACTTTAAATGACAGAAACACTGAGCTGGGTGTGTTGTCATAGGAACAGCAAGAGACCTAAATCTCAGTCTGTGGTTCTGAATGGGCGAAATACAAATCTGTATTTTACACTGAGAGTAATAGCTTAAAAAAGGTAAATGAGAATGTAGAGCTCAAAACTAAGACCTTAGTTAAGAATTGTCAGAACTGATATGGATGGAGTTCTTCAATTCATGTTTTTAAAACATTTCCAACTGTAGCCTGAAATCCTATTTTGCACACTTCCTGTTTTTCTTCTGTCATTCAATGTTAGGAGCAGCAAAGTGCAGATATAATCAGCTGTGCATTCAGTTCTGGGTTTTGAAGGTAAATTTTCTGCAGTGATCAACAATGCTTTGACCTACCCCACAGCCTCCTGCACTGCCCTTTGCCCCTGCTCTGTCCCTAGCATTTGCCCTCACACAGCACATTTGCTTACCTCCTCCTAAAACCCCACCCAAGGCCCCGAGTCTTCTCAGCTGTAGGTCTGGTCAGCTCTCCGCCTTGTGCTGTTTCAGATCACACTTCACCATTTCTGCTCACTTACTTCCTGACTCTTTTCCTTGCAATTTTTTCCCCCTTTTACTCACAGATCCATCCATTGCTCCTTCATCACCTTTCCTATCACATCCATCCTCTTATTCCTCATGCTCACTGGCTGCCAACAGCAGATGTAATGGTTAATAAAGACAGACTCTTACCAAGCCTTTTCAGATGTTAATAGGTGAGAGGAAGAACTAGAACGAAAAAGCAGGAACAAAAAGGCCTGGAAATACCATGCAAGTCTTCTACAGTCCTACCAACACTTCCACATTTTATTTTCTTGTAATTTAGGTAAGTTATAAAAAGATCTCTGTATGGGTAACAAATAAATAATGTAATTTTGATAATGTGACTAAAAGCTGGGTAAGTCACACTATTGCTAATAAAACTCTATTTAATTTGGAGTTGAAAAAACTTTCAAAATGGAAATCTAAATTTAAAAGTTAACTATTTTTTTTAACTTGGATATAAGAACACTTTTCTCCTAATCTGCTCCTCAGAAATGTAATATATTTTAATCTGAACTATTCCTTGAAATGTTCAGCATATTTTAGAAATGTCTTCTTGAAAATGTCTGCTTGAATTGATTAAACTGTAACAAAGTTGTAAGGAAATGAAAGCAGATATCCATAGAAAGTATCAGAAAAATTCAGATATAGACTTATAAAAATTCATATACACCTTGATATATTAGAAATGGTTATGTAACCAACAAATAACAGTTTGGGAGTTATTATCCTGTTATATTAGTTAGAAATATGATCAACAGCAAATAATAAACTTTGTCCAAAATTTTTGCATGTAAAGAATTTACTAAAACTGAGAGGTTTTATCAGTCAAGACGAGAAAGAAAACAACTCTGTGGTACTTTAATGTTGTCTATAGAAACTTTAAATGAAGGCAAAGCAGCACTTGAGAATTTATTAAAAACGAAGAAGGTAGACTGCAATGGTATATTTCAAATCTGAGCAAAGTTCATCAATGAACTAAACAGACTGCCTCTTACACTGACAACAGAAGACTAGAAAATGCTCACATCAATATAGATTGAAGTGGTAAAGTACTACTGACACTTTTTTTGGAGTTACACAGATGCCCTGTCATCTTTGCTATTCAATATTGATAATTTTCCAATTGATTCTTTCTCTGGGATTACTTTATGCATGTCAGCCCATTACTTTATTGGGTTCCTGCCCCCAGCCCCAGACTTCCATGTATCTGGGAGGAGTAAAACAGGCTCTGCTTAAAGAGTTTGGAAGGGCAGATTATCCCCTGCTTGGACTGAGGGCCAGAGAACTTTGTCTTTATGCCCACAGATTTAGAGTGACCTGCTTCTGAGTGCAGCCTCCAGGGTAGGAAATTCAATCCTCTAAACAGGGTTACCAGAGAATTCCACGCTCATTCCACCCCTCCTGGCTAGAAGTGGAGCACTAATTGTTGTCCCACATGCTGGAAGTAACCAGGCTGTTACCACAAGCGCTGAAATTTTTCAGCAGCTTTTGGAAAGATTAGAAGTGATAAGGAAAAGTCACGTAACAATGTGGTCATTTAGAAGGTAACACGTCTCACTTCAAACTGCATAAATGATTACCAACACATGCACATCATCTACTCTCTATTATGGTTCATTTAGCTAATGAAATGCTTTGGCAGCTAGTCATAGATTTGCAAGACAGAACATACTAACAGAATATATATTATGAAATAATAGGACATTTTAGCACATAACAGATCAGCTGCACATTGCATTTAATCCACAGGGGTTTCTTTTTACAATAATCTTATCTTATTGAGCGTCAGAGAGTTCTATAAATATCTAAATGTCATCACTGCTAATTCTTTTATTGACAGCCATTTCACTAAGAAACACCACAGGTATTTCTAAACTAATTTACAAAATAGCAAATGCCAGAGACACCATGTGGTATTCATAATGTACTGTTATGAAAGCAGAACAAATTTGATTTCTTTAGTAGATGAAAAGCTGGCAGTGATAAGCAACTTTTGAAAACAAGAAACCAAAAAAATACTAGTTTAGGCCATTAAATATTTAAGGAAATACAGCTCTATAAAATCTAGCCTTTCTGGTGCAGAAAACAATTAAACTATAAACAGATGCAATCACATGGAAAACAGAACTCCATGTTCCATTTTCCACATTCTAAACCTTCACTGTACCTGTGAAAATGAGCACAGGAAGAGAGAGGGTTCTTCAGGAATCCAAAGTAGGATTAAATGAGAGTTATTCCAGGAGAGCAGGGTAGTTGGCCTCCATATAAAGAATGAGTTACAGTCTGCTCCTGAACCTCTGCAGCGGTTCAACTCTTGTTTTAGAGCTTTACAGCCTTTTAGGTGGTGTTTACCACATCTGAGTCCTGGAGTGAGGAGCTGTGTTGACAAGCTAATATAAAGCCTTCAGTTAGCCAGTGGAGGCGGTGGCTCTTTGGAGTAGGGTTATGGATCAAAAACTTAATACAGATGTTGTGACTCCCTATGGATGAAACTATAGCTGCTCTAACCTGTGCCATTATCCATATTTGTATCTGTCACCAACAAGTCTCAACACCCTTTAAAGGAAGATCTATGCTGATTTCTGAAGAGGTAGATCATGAATTTATATTTAAGACACTCTTTGACCAGAAACTGAAGGTGCAGAGCCATGTAGCCAAAGAAAGCATAATAAATACAATTTGCCTGTAAATATACTATTAATTTTTTATTATATACAAAATCATTGAAACAACTTCTCAGTAAGGTATTTTGCCATCTAAGTAGAAATCAGCTATCTTGAAACTGTTTCTGTGTTGAATCTGTGCTGCCTTGTAATGAGATGCACGATCTCATGTGGCCTGTAAAGGACATCCAAACTCCTCACATGGGAACTCAAAAGATCTTGGAGGAAGTCCAGGTTAAAGCTAGTGAAATCTGCAGAGCATATTTTTATTAAAGTTCAACTTTTCCAAGTGAAGTCCATACTAATTTTTTCCTTGTATGGAGTCTACATCCTTGCAGAAATAGAGGAGCTCTTCTGAGTCGAGGACAGATTAGAAACTCTAATATTTCTATAAATTGAAAAAAAAAAAAACAATGGTTAAAAAAAATGTAAACCAAAGGTAGATATATTTTGTTCACAGAGTGAGCAAAAGTTTCACAGAGTGATACAATTCAGTGTAACTGTTTAAATGGATGAAGATACAATACTAAAATACAAATAATCAGAAAATCATGGGCCAATCTGTGACCTAAGAACACACCATTGCCACTGTTGCCCATTAAAGTAGTTGTTATCACATTTATGTTACAGTACATACAGTGGTATAAAGCCAACTTCTGGGGAAAAAAACTAACTAAAAATCTATTGTTCTCATAGTCAATGTATGACTTTTAAAAAGAAATACCTTTTGCACCCTTATTTAAGAATACCATGTTTACTTCACATATCAAAACCTATTATATGCTAGTATTGTCATCTCAAATGAAAGTGTTTCTAAGATATCATCTTTTATTTCACTTGAAAGCAAACCAGGGTACTATTCATGCAATAATCTAGCTTTGAAACCTTGAAAGTTCCCTGCATTCTCAAGTGGAATAAATTGATAGTTCTCTCTAAAGGTTGATGAGAAGAGAAAATTAAATCTAAGACCACATTTAGATTTCAAAATACTTTGAAATTTAAAGAACTGGCTACCAATTTAAAATATTTTGTCCCATGCAATTCTGAGGGGTGAATACCCCTGCTCCCAGTTAAAATCATGGAAGAAATCATGAAAAGCGGGAGTGTTCCAGACCTTCAAACAAATTCTGCAATATTTGCAAGGCAATTCTATAAATGCTACTGATTCTTATACCAAGTAGTAATATTATGATTTTGATGTAGCATTTAAAATTTCAAAGGTTAAGAAAGATCAGAGAAACTTTGTTTTTCCTCCAGAAATGGATGCATATCTGATTTAGCATAGGTTCCAGGAAGTGGAAGAAAACATCTAAGGAGCCCTATTAATATACCAGCAGGAGTGTTTGAAGGACAGTGTGCCAATATGGAAATGGAGAATTTTTGGATGCCAGACAGAAAGCTTGAAAATCTGTTCTGTGGTAGAAGCTGATCAAGAGTTTGCATGTGAGGCAAAACTACATTAAAGGTAATTCTGCACATAAAGAGCTGTGTGAAAATCACTTCAGAGAAATAAAAGGCATCTGTTGGTAGAGAGGGAGACTTTGGACCTGTGCTCCTCATAGTGTCTTCTCTATCTCATTCTTTAGCTAAAGAGTGTTCCACTATTTTAGGTCTCTACTGACATAGCTGTCTTCCAGTTCTACGAAATTTTAAATTATTGGATTTATACTGAAAGAAATAAGATACATTCCTATTGTACTTTTGACTAAGTTAACAAAAGTTAACCAAATTTTGGCTGCCTTGGTGAACCATACTTCTTATGGACTTTATTATGTGTTTGACCATTTGTTTAAGAAAGTTGATGTCAAAAAAGATGGGGTTTTTTTTGTTGGGTTGTTGTTTTTGTTTTGTTTTGTTTTTCTGGTCTTAACAATATGATTCTGTCTTCATACCTCAAAAAAAAATTTGTTTATTTTTTGGGATTTTAAAATCAGTTAGAGGGAAAATAAAGTAAGATCTTAGGAAGCCAACACACCTTCTTCATACTCTAAAAATATCAAACAGGTTTTTCAAAATTCTTAGTAAATTTGAGTTCTATTTTGTACGTAGAAACATCAAAGAAATATAACAGTGGAATCACTTATTATGTGGCTATGGCCTTGAGCATCCCAACTTAGCTTTGAAGTTAGACGAGTTTGGACTAGATGATCCATAACATCTCTTTTCCCTCTTTGAACTCTTCCTATGAATAGGAGCAGCAAAGAATATAACCAAAGATGGAAGACAACTTTCAAGTTTACAATATTTTAAATTATTTTGATCTCAAAGTGTAATTTTTTATTGCATAGGTGACCTACTAGAGTAAGGTTACTTTTCTCAGATGGTACAAAATATTTGGTATTATTATTTTACAAATATGTGGGGATAGGTTTAGGGGTGATTAGGATGGCGTTAGGTTGACAGCTGGGTTAAATAACTGTGGAGGTATCTTCTAACCTTGATGATTCAGTGATATTTAAAAGAAAAATAGAGGTTTTTAAGTGGGTAACACAGATCCTAACTGTCATAGGCTTAAAGCTTTCAGTCATCTCTCTACAGGAAATAGTGTTTGATTGTAAGGGATTTCTGTAAGCTTGCAGGGAGAGCATACCCCAAAACCCAAGTGAAATTATGTATTTCACTGAGATACATATTATCCTTGCATCTCTTCTTAAAGCTACAGGCCCAAAGTAAATTCATTAGGATATATTTAATTGAAATGAGAATTTAATGAAAAAATTCTGGGCTTCTGAGATTACAGTTATTTGAGAGTTTGCAGGGGGCAAGAATGTTTGTTTTCTTTTATATACCTAAGAAATGTCTTCATCTATCTCACAATTCCACACATACAAACATATTTCCAGCTGCAGAAATCTCACTGGCAAGTGAAGTTTGTTCAATAGTACAGAACAGACAGCTGCAGATAAAAGCATCATATAGTCAACCCAGGACAACATGCAATCTCTGCTATTCCAAACATGCAAAATATGCACCCTCTTAACACAGGGTGACATGACCTACATTCTCCCAAGACATTTGTCCTCCTGATGCTGAGCACCTCAGAATAGCCACAAGCCTTAAGTAGAGCAGTGACACTTCATTTTTGTGCACAAACTTGTGAGTTTCTCATCTCCTTTGGACTTTATATAGTTTAAACCTTTAGACTTTGTACATTTTTAATCACTTCTAGCTTTTCTTGATTAGCATTGATCAGAAAGGAGCATTATGTCCAGTGGGACTAACCATTAATTTAAAAACCTAAAATTAGTTGGGCATGCTTGCCCTCTGGATGTTTTCAAAGACATTCAAGTCTATTAACTACTTGGGAAATTTCAGCATTATTTTGGATATAATACCAAATTTCACTGGATCCTTAAAATTCATGATGACATATTTTACTTGAGCTATGTAGACTCGATTTCCATTATAAATGCCTGAATGGTATTTTTAAAAACCTCATCTTGTTCAATTTGACATACAGGTGATAAAGAGAGATTAGCTCTGCAACCCTGTTTCCTTTAAGTTTGGCAGTGGGATTATTCCTTCATTATTTTCAGAGTGTCTGTAATCATGATCTCAGATTAATTGAGAAATAACCAGTGCTACCTCATAGATTGTCAATTACTATTGTAAAAATGCAAGGCCTCAAAAATCAGTGGGAAAAATTTCAGCTTTACTTTCTGAGACAGAGAATTGCTCAAGACAGGACTCAACGTCTGTGCAAGTACCCAAACACATGTGCAGCTCCAAACAACTGCAAGCAAACCTTCCCTGAGGAATTACACTTCTTGAGATTCAAAACTGTGGGATTTAGTATGTTTTGTGAGCACTGCTTGCTGAACTTCACATTCTGATACTATGTCCTCACATTTAACTCAAAGCAGTAAAAGCTTCCTATCAAAATACAGTAATTTTATTCAGTGAATAAAAATTGAACAGGTGGCAAAATCCTTTGTGCAATATCAGCACAGATGAATAACACATCAGAATGCTTGGTTGTTAATGGCCACCAGCTGTCCAGCCAAAGAAAAAGAGACAGAAAAGAATTCAGCTCTGTGGTACTGAAGTTCTGTTAAAAAAAACCTTACTGTTATACACAAAATAACATCAATCTTAAACAAAAAAAAAAAGAAAAAAAAAAAGAAAAAAAAAAGAAAAAAAAAGTAGAAATCTAACAGGATCATAACAGTTGTTCAGTCTCATCAATTTTTGAATAAAGGGGTAAACAGAATTTTCCAGTGCTGTAGGAAACAGTCATGTATATGTTTCACTCATAATGAGAAACAAGTAATTTGAAGTCAGTTGGATGGGCAAGGAACCATTGAAAGGTTGAGAATTCATCTTTATTTACTCTTCTTTCTAAACATCTGAGTGACATGTGAAACAATCAACAAATATTGAGATTAAAAAAAGTTTAAAATGTGATCTTTAAAATTACACCAGACAGAAATACTCCAAAACAACTGGTGATATTTATATTGAACATCCACTTTTCATGGTAACATCCCTATAGGGTGTGTGTATAGGACACACTGAAATGATGTGACACAGAGCATCATTCAGATGAAAGCTTTCCTTTTCATTTTCTCACACAGATAAACAAAAAACCCCATGTCTAATATATTCAGTTTTTTTTTCCAGATGCCTAATTATCTAGCTCTTAATAACTAAAATGGTCTCTAGAAACTGATACTCTGAAACCAAGAAATTTGCTTTATCTATTCCAAATTAAATAGTTAGGAGGCTATAACAGGGATGTCATAATAGGCTGAAAACACTGATTCTTATTTACTGTTTTCTACTCACTTTTTTCCTCAAGTGAAGATCTGAGAGCCTCCAGAGAATACCAAAACCCTGTGTGCTACTCTCCTTGCTATATAACATTAATACCTACACTTACATTTAAATCAGATAGAGGCAGCACTGCAATAGTCTCCTCTGAGGAGTGCCTCCACTTAATAATACGCGTTTGTAACCACTGATGTGAAGCTGAATAGGTTCAGCTGTGTGGATTTTCTGTTTTCCCAAAAAAGAGAGAGCTAGAGAATAGTGTCATTTGGCTCCCTGTAACAGAGTCTGTAAAACAGAGTTAGCGCTTTCTAGAAAACAATACAATATCATCTTAATTTCACTGGACACTTTCCCTGAACCAATATTTCAGTAGAACATCTTTACCAACAGATACCTCATATTCCTCCCATTTTTTAAATTTTATTTTAATATTTTGTGTTTGCTCAGGCATTCAGAATCAAAAAGCCAGTAGGTTAACAACTCTCTTTACTCTTCTCTCCTTCTGCAAGAAAACAGAAATTGATTGGAACTCTCATTTTGTTTCAGTAGCTGTCAGTTTAACTACAGGAGTGCACGAACTTTAAATGAGGGGGATAACTCAAAAGATCCAAAATTTTAAATACAGTTTATTCCTTTAATTAATAAATGCTTTTATATTCTGAAAGATTACAACAACTGCAAGCAATAGGAGAAAAATCCACTGTTAAAAATTACTTTGTAACAAGAAGCAATACATTTTCTTCCAGAGTTTTCTTGAATGCAATTCAGTTCTTAATCATCTAAAAAAGTACTTTTATATCAATAAATAAATCCTTCATACACATAAAGTTAAATGACAAGTCTCCCATGAGTTCAATAGCATTTATTCCACACTCAGTTTCAGTATGTTTATACCATAATAGTAATCTAATATATACAAGTAATGCAAAAATGAAGTGTATTTTTAGGCTTTCTAACAAACATCTTCTTCTGATGTAGAATCACATGTATGGAAATGACTTTCAAAAAAGGCATTGCTGGATATGGGATTGGTGATAGATCACAATTTTAACTATAAAAGGTTGGTTCTTTTTTTTAATATACATCCAAGTAATATGGAAAGAAGACTATGAGAAGGAAAATACAATGCAGACCTTGCTTTCATAGCAATGTTGCTGTGGTAATAAAGATATTTTAAACTCTTTCTTATGCTCAGATTTCTCTGCTGTTTGCAAGTTTAAATGATTATTTAAGCAAACTCTGCTATTGAAAGTAAATGGTGTATCTTCTGTAGTGGATAAGTGCTGAAGCACCACAATGCTGCTGTGGCTAAAGATTGTCCTTAGGAACATAATTAAATTACATGTGAATAGAGTACTTAAACAGCTAGATAAGCAATGAAGATAAAACAGGTAAAAATTAACAGATAAAACTCTGCCTTTCCTGAGACACTTAGCTGAAACCAAGGACCTGAGCATTCTGTGTTTTGAATTGTTCTTTACTGTCTTTTCTGCCTCACAAAAGTGAAAAGAAAGAACCTTCCTTTAAAGACATAATTTTAAAAATACCCAGTGGGAGTAAACAGACTGTCTAGAATGGAAAAATCACAATGATTGCAACGATATCTCATCTTTACAGAAGCAAAGTAAAGTGTCAACAACAGTGAGAGAGAGGAAAAAGGTGACACACAAAGATAGCAGGATTTTTCTCTTACCTGATCCAAGTCCAATTAAGCAAGTGTGGAGGGGAAAACTGACAATGCAGAAAATAGGCAGTCTAGAATTAAAGAAAAAAAAATTAAAATATCTATAGCAGTCAAAATATATCCAGCTTTATCCAAACCAGCATGAATTATACACAATAAGGCCATTTTTCCTCTTGCCTTTGGAGATTCACTTGAAAGATAATCTGGGCACAGCTAAAGGTATCAACTGCCTAAATTCAAGCAAGTTTGAAAAGAATTGACTTGTCTGTCTTCCTTCGCTGTCCTTTCATATCTAATTAAAAATCTTTCACGTAAGTACCTTTTCTTTGTGAACAGGTTGACTTTGACACTACAAGGATTGAATTTTTTGACTTCAAAGGACTTCACATGCTGACTTGTAATGTAAAGGCTAGTTTTATCCATAAACTATTAATATATTTTATCCACTGAACCTTGAGGATTTATACTTGTCTTTTGTTATGCAAACGGCTGTTTTTGAAATGGAGCATGACCTGCTTTAGATTAATCTAATTGGGTACATTTTCAATTATTGTAGCCTAATTTAAAGGGACTTCAAGGGTCCAGTTTCTCAGGTGCTTAATATGAGACAGTTTTTAATGGAAATACACAAATTGTAAAGATCTGTGTCTATATATATATATATGTATAATAGAATTTGTTTTTCACAACAGTAAGATTTTAAAGTAGTCATTTATTATACAAATATTTTTAAAATAGACCACAGTTAAAATGAGTAAGATTTAAGTTGCAAAATACGTTATAAATTAGAAAGCATTTATCTCAACATTCATGTAGGTTTTTATCTTTAAAACTTGAGTAGCATTAGCTTGCTCTTCACTGTGTTTACGACTTATGTTAATTATTAGAACAAGCTTCACTGTAAATAAGGCTTATGTGAAAGTGCTATAAGTAGTAATACACACAGAAGTATTTCTTGTATGCAAACACAAAGTTGAAAAAGTACATTTTGTATTGCTTTATTCTCATTTTCCTTATCATAGGTTTCTATGTATATGTTTACTTACCATTTTCCAAGATTCTGTAAAGAAGGAGGAATGCAGTAATTAGTATGAATATCTATTTTAACTATATAATTAAACAAAAGTGTAAAAAAAATACAAAGAAGAGCTGTGCATTTTTTCTGATGGGTTTAAAGGGTAGATTTGTCTTTGTACCAGGATCACAGAACCATAGAATATCCTGAGCTGGAAGAAACCCACAAGGATAAGCATGTCCAGCTTCTAACTTCAAAAAGGCTAACAAAAAAGTTAAAACATATGTCTAAGAGCATTCCCCAATTGCTTCTTGAACACTGACAGGCTTGGGGCCATAACCACTCTCCAGGGGAATTTGTTCTGGTGTTTGACCATCTTCTCAGTAAAGAATTTTTATCTAGTATATAATCTAAACTCCCAACTGCAAATTTAAGCCATTCCACCAGACAGTAGAGATCAGCACCCATCATGAGGAAACTGTCAACAACACAATCACCCCTCCATCCCCTCCAAACTGAACAAACCCAGGATCCTCACCTACCCATACCCAGTCATGCCCTCCATTCCTTTCACCACTGCTGCCCACCTGGGCTCATCACATTATATTTTTATACCCTACTCATCTTGTGGAGCCCAAAACTGTACAGAATACTCCAGCTGAGGCCACAGCAGTGCTCTGGTTTAGCAGGACGACTGCTTCTTTCAGCCCATTCTCCACACTGTGCTTAAAGCACCCCAAGATACAGTTGGCCCTTTTGGCTATCAGGGAGAACTCACAGTTCATTGGGAACCTCCCATCAATAAAAATCTCCAGATCACTTTCTGCAGGGCTGCATGTGCATCTCTTGTCCCTCAGTCTCTACTTATATCCCTATAAATATATACTTACATCCATATAAGTATACTTACATACTTACATATTACTAGAATTACACTGTCCCAGATGCAGAATCCAGCATTTGTCCTTGTTTCACGTGGTTATACCATGAGGAAAAAAGCTAATGATGCTTTTAATTAAGGAGAAACCTGAGAGAAAGGTATTTTCAATTACAGGTCATCCAAAACTATTATTACAAAGCAATTGAAAGCAAATTCTTTGAGTTATTTCATGCACATGTCAATGTAAAATATTGTTCCACTGAAATCAAAGCTGAGGATTGCATTATTTTGTCAGCCAGACAATTTCCTCTGCCAGAGGAAAAATAAGTAGCAGACAAAAAATAGGTAATAACACAGCATAGATGGCTGCTTAGAGTGGGAAGCCTTCAGAAAATTTTAGAGTCATTCCCCTTTTAATGCAATTAATGATTTGCTGTGCAACAAACCCTTGTTACTTCTGTGGATATGTTAGGAACTTGGGACATTCTCTGGCTGCAGTTAACCTTCCTACATCCTGGCAACAAAATGGCAGCCAAAAGATATGTGTAGTACTCTTGAGAGATGAACTGTGTTATGAAAAACAGTCTGGAAATTGCTGTGAGTAAAGAATAAAATAAATAAAACCCTGACCAAACCAACCAACCAAGCAAAAAAACCCAAACATAAGAAGCTGAAAAATTCCTTGTTCTTGACTAAAGCTCTTGCTTTCACAGTCCTTGTCAGGAAATTACTACAATTTAGGCAGCACCTATGTCCATAAATGTGATAGGAGTTACTGTTCAGAGGAATTAGTTAAGTAATTAAATGAAATAAGATCTATAGGGGCTTAACCCAAAATGAATCTTTAGACTACAGCATAAACACTACAAAAGCAGTAACAGAGGAAGGAATTACTTTTTCACTGGGGTGAAAATGGGTTTTAGGTTTTACACCTTGCTACAAGCCCCAAATCCCTGAAGAAAGTAACAATGGCTGCTGAAAACTGAAATGGCCCTTAGTACCACACATGCAGCTTCTGTCAGCACCGAAATCCAGATGAAGTGGGCCAGTTATAAGTGAAGATAAGCAAGTTTCTCCTTACATGCTCTTTAGGAATATATCTTTCTAACAATTCATTGTTTGATAAACTGAAAGAGTAACTTGAAGCATAATGTAAGGGTTTAGAAGATCTTAAGATGTGAAATATGACAGAAAGCCCTTGACAGAATGTTATTTTCATTCCTTGTTATATTTTCTTTTTTGTTAGACAAAAGAAGGCTCTTTTTCACAACCGTAAGGCGAAATTCACAATTTGGGTTCTTATGCTCTATGTAACTATTGAGTTCATCTGTAATTTTAGAAAAAGTCATGCACCTCTGAGATTAACCAGGCAGTAAATTTTCAAAAACACTGAAGAAACTAAAGTACATTTCTTCACTCTTTTAGGATGAACATTAGACGGCTTCATATATCACTTTAAGATTCATAAACACCTAGCCATTTTTGCCTAAAATGTCTTTTTTGGCAGACGACACAGGATTGTACCTTCATTTGTGAAGCAGTTGAGAGGAGGGTTTGATGGAAACAGTGCAATACCTCACAAGGATTCTGCTGAGCAGAATCGCTGCCCAAAGGCACTCAGACCCATTTTATCACCCTCTCCTGACTGTCCTAGATGATTCTGCTCAACTCTTCCATTCAAATTAAAAAAAAAAAAAAATATATGGATAATTATTGTATCAGAGAAAAAGAACACACATATTTATATCTAGCCTGATTACAACAGGGCCAAGAACTAGATTCCCATAGAGTACACCCCTATTAGCATGTAGTGTTCTATCAGGATTATGGCTGTGAAGCAAAACCCTCCACTGACTCCTTCAGCGTGTGGTTCATCCCTGCAGCCATCCCTGGCACATGAGCTGGGTTCCTTTGGACTCACCCTAAAGATCTGCTCCTGTTCCGCTGTGCTGCTTGCTAATGAAGACATAGCCAGATGCAGCTCAAAAACCTGATTAAATATTTATTTGGAGAATAGCTTTAATTCCAGCCTTTTAGGGAGGAAATCCCCTTAGAGATGGAAGGTGTGTGTTTGAACTTCTCAGGATGAGGCAGTGCTTAACCTGAATTCCTTTCCAGCCTTACTCACTCTTACACTTCCCTTGTAAAAGGAAAGAAGCACTTCTTCAAAGGAAAGCACTAGGGAATATTGTGTTTCAGTGAAATTTAACTCTGCTGGCTTGCCCTGGTATCATACTCCTCCCTCCACAACAGACACAGCAGAGCCAAAGCACTGCCATACCAGGCCACATCAAAGGTCCTCACGGCCCAGCATCCTGTCCCCAACAGAGGCCCATAGGAAATGCCTTGGGAAGGGTATAATTATAGGACAGAAAGTAGTTCTTTACTCACTTGAACCTATTTCATCCCTTTGATCATTATTACTGCCCTTTCCTGAACACTTTGAAGGTGTAATACTTTTCAGGAGATAAAAATACAAGAATGGCACAGAGTTTAATAGATTTTAGTGATTTGAAATGAAGACATAGGGGTGTTTTTGCCATTGTTTTTTTCCTAATAATTTTTAATATCCTATCTGCTTCCAACCACTACTGGACATGGAATTTTTCAAAAACTATTACAATTCAAAATCAGATACCCAAATGTCTGGTTAAACTGCATCCCTGCACAAGTGAAGTCAGGTTTTGGGATGGGAGTTCTCTTTACATCATTTCACACTCATCAACATCGATTTTCTTTTGCCATTTTGTCCCCAGCTAACTCAGGCAGACTTTCACTGACTCACACAGTCTTACTCTCACTTTGAATACTTTAGGTTGTTAGGACACCTTTTCTCCTTACTTCCCATATTCTTTCCTAAATAATAGTTGAATATTCTGAAAAGCATAGGCTCAGTGCAAATCTCTCCTGGAAAACATGAACATTTATTCCTATGCTTATGATTTTAAAGGTTTGTATGCTATTACTCACACAGGTAAGAGCCTTCACTTTCAATCCAAGAATCTCCTGTTAATAGCTGTTAGTAGCTCCCACCAACACAACATTTCATTGCTTTACCTTCTTCCTTAAGATTAATCCATTCTTAAGCTTTATGCATAGAAGCAGAATTTTGGGCATTTAAAATACATTCAGGACTGACTGTAAACACAGCTGAAGTAACAAACTATGCTTGTCACCAGACCTAACTCACTTTTACTGAGGGAAAACAACTTGGAAGCACAGCAGGTGGTGGCTGCCATCACAGGCTGCTGAGGGAGCCAGAGAACAGAACAGAAACTGTGTTGGGGTAGGAGCAAGTAGAACTGTCTCCCAGTGGCAGTAAAATTCATGCCAAGGATACATTGCTCTGAGATTTCTTCTGATTCATCTCTTAGAGGTCCCACCAGCAGCTGGAATAGGTGATCCTTGCAGGTTTCTTCCAACTGAAATGATTCTATTCTATTCTAGTCTAGTCTAGTCTAGTCTAGTATATTCTACTCTATTCCATTCTTCCTTAGTGGCTGCACCACACTTTTTTTGTGTCAATGCAGCTAAGCACCGAGGCCAAGTTCTTTAACAGTAAAATTTAATTTTAATCAATCTGCCTATGACTTTCAAGCTACTTCTTAGTCCATAGGAAAAAAAAAAAAAAGAAAAAAAAAAGAAAGCTTGACATTCACTCTTGGCATTTGTACAAACCTGTCTGTCTAGACATCTCGTGCCAGCCTTTGCAAAAGACTAACAGTGTCTCTCAGTTTATCTAGACAGCTCAGTATTATCAGCACAAACCCCATTTCCTACCTGTGCTTTTGAAATTTCATTTCCCTTGACTAGAAATCCTTTTTTGCAAGAGTACACATCAGAAAATGAAAGGCATAGGAAAAGCCAGAACCTCTGGAGAATTCAGTTTGGTTCAAACATCAAATAATACTTTGGATCTTAAGATGGTCTTAAAATAAAAACAATTTTTCATTTCTCCATGCAGAAAGAATTTTCTTTTTTATTTCAGAGGGAAATACAGTTTTTTGTCACGTAATCTTCCAGAGCATCCAGACTCATCAGTGGTTATAGTTTGTTAGTATCTAACTTGCCTGTCAGTCTGTATCATACTCATCGAGAGCATCTGCTAGCACACTGCACAGAGAGAGCTACAGATTTCATGAACAGGTGTTTATTCAATACTGAGTTTATTTAAAAGGTGTTCTGTTATCAATTGATATGCTTCCAGCAACACCAAGATGTTTCTGGAATAAAAATATCAGGCACTTAATGAAAATTCTGTCTATAACAGGTGAGAAGACTCTGAAACAGGTCAAATTCACTCCTGGGCAACACTGGTTAAAAAGTTTTCCTAGCAAATACCCAAAACCAAGGCAGGAAAAATTGCATCTGCTAATAACAATAGCCCTTCGTTGCACAGCGTCTCAACATATCTCTGGCACTAAGAATGCCAGAGGAAAATCTGAAGCCTTTCAAGGGTGCAAGGAAGCCAAAACTGTTATCATTAGCCTTTATGTAACACTCCTTATGGCTGACAGTAGTCATGCAAGAATATGCAAGAGGTGGATAAAATTTGGATAAAATTTGCAGGTTAAATGACTCAAAATAAAAAGAGAAAACAAATTGCACACATGAAATTTTGAGGCAGGTATCTTCAGAATCCCACATGCTTATGGCCTCCATTTTTAAGACGGAGTTTACTTTATATCTCCCTTGACTTGATGAAATTATATAATGCATCTCACATAATATAATTACAAGAAAATGTATATTTTTTGCCAAGATGATTAGAAAAGTGCTATTTTTTTTTAGCACAGAAAGTCATATATATATGAAGGACATACGAAATAAGTGGAATATTATTCCTTTTTTTACATATACTCTAGAGCTCAAACCTAAACTATGAAATCTCCACCTTATATGGATCTCTGCAAAAATCTGCAATCAGAAATGACAGCAGGTCCAGCAATCATGGTGATTCACAAAGATCCTGGACTAAAGGCAAGATTAATAATCTTCAAATATATAAATTTCCTTTGATGTGTAAAACAACAGCTTTTTTTTTTTTTTTTTTTTTTTTTTTGCAAAAGACTGATACCTGTAGCAATGAAAAAATACAAAGTTACTACAGTTGATAGAATCTCATGGAATCCTTGAGCAATTTTTTAACGAAAATATGGAGTCAAAGGTCTGTGTGTTAATTATAACTGTAATGAATATCCATTCAAAAAAAATTCCTGTTGTGTCCTAATGTCCTGGTTTAGGGAAAATTTGGGAGAAAACCTCCAAAGGGGGGCTCCTCCAGAAAGCAAACCCACACGGCCCCTCCTTCCAACCAATTTAGGAAGGATTCCTGGGAGAGAAGTGGAAAGAACCTGTTTATTTAACAGGCACAGCACCCCCAGCACACAAAATGAACAATCCCGGATGACACCACTCTTTCACCACTCTTTAAAAGATGACAAATTCAGAAAGTCTCTCTGGGGGGTCGCTCTGGTATCAGTCCCTCCGGCGCTGGGGCAGCTGCTGCAGCCACAGGGTGCAAACTCTCGGTGTTCCCTGGTCCCGGTCCGGAGCAGGCTCAACTGGTTCCAAGAAAGGGAAAGGAGGAACAGTCCAGGAAAGAATCTGACTGCTTAGCTAAACTAACTAACGAGCAGAAGCAAAAACCAAGAGCAAAGCAGAGGCAAGAGCAAGAGCAAAGCAAAAAGCCAAGCAAAAAACAAAAGCTGCACTATGAACTGCTCCATCTCTGTGTCCCACCAGCCCTGGGGGAGCAGGCTGATAAGAAAACAAAACAAAACTTTGCTGTTCGGAGCCAGTCATGAAGGCGCAGAACATAATATTCAGCATAAACAGAATAGACAACTGGGGGTACAAGCATCATAATGTCACCCTAGGACAGCTAACAACATGTTTGTAACAGAAAAGAAGTAAGGAGGAGAGCAAGGCAGAAATCATTTTAATATCCCAATTTTTGCATCTTCCTCTTTTTCTAACAGTATTTCTTCTTCACCTTTTCTTTCCATCATGTTCATTTCCTTATATAAGTTTTCTCCCTGCCAGCCCAGAAGATATGCAGTAGCTAGCTTCATTGAAGCAGGAATATTGTTCATAATTTATAATCCATTGGCGCTGAAAGGTACAGGGAGAAAGAGAAGAGGAAGAAAGGAGAGAAGGAGAGAGAGAGAGAACAGAAACACAGAAAAGTGAATGGTAGCCTGCAATAAAACCAGTCATTCTTCTCAAGCTAAGGGAGAAAACACAAGCCATGAAATAATGATGGGTCTTGCAGCCCACGTGTTGACTTTTTGAAATAGGACGTAGTAAGCACCAGCAGGATAATTTAAAATATTAATTGTAAATTGGGGCTTGAAGCAGAGGAGGGGATGGAGGAGATAGAGGGGCTCAGGTGTGACTGGTGGTACTGACAACTGACATGGGGACTGAGAACTACCCGAGCCACATCAGTGCAGCCAACTCCGAAATGAAACTCCTGTCAACTTCATTTCATCTCCACCACTGTCAACACTGCACTCCCTCCATTATTACAGTAGCCTTCTATCTCTTTTCTGATTGCTATTGCAGTTTATACCTCAGGGAATAATGCCACATTATTTTTTACTTTGTGGATAATCACCTGTCTCTTTAAATCAATATCAGGTGTCAGCTCAGGACCTTCACAACTAAAAAAACCTCTTACTGAGTTGGTGGGAAGACTCATATCCTAGTGCCTAATCAGTTTTTTTAGCAGATGCTTTATGAAAGCAGAAGAATCACATTTTCACCTGTTTTTATTGTCCTGACACCATTGTTTTGGTTGTGGAAGCATGCTCCTCTGGCTCAATATGCTTTACTACGATACACTGAACTGGGAATTTCACAGCTGCTTTTGATTTGCAAAACAAATACTTACAATGACAGCAGTGCCATATTTCTGTGGGTTTTCTTTCCCTAAATGGATAATTCTGGCTGGGATAATCCCAACATTTTATGGCTGAACTTGTCTAATCAGAAACCCCAAAAAACCAACAAAAAAAACAAAAGCAGGTGAAAACCACATCACTCCATTTTTAAAAAGTATTTACATGGTTATGATTCCTTCTAAGAAGGAAAGTCTAGGAAGGTGAAATCTGACCATTGAGGAAATACAGAATGAAGCTCTGTAGATGCAGCTAGGGAATTAGAGGGCATACAGGACCCAAGTGCTGCTGGTTGGAGAGTGTAATGGTTTAAGCCAAAACCAGCACAGAGAGCATTAGTCTTCAGGCACTGCCCCTGCCTGAGGCAACTCAGTGAGATCCAGGAACTGGCCACAGCAACAGAAGTTCATCCAAGAAGACACGTAATCATGCAAAATTACTAACCAAGGTCAAAATGTTAATTTTCTCCAGGATGGCAGACAGTGGAACCTCCTCTAGATCTGTATTTTGCATCCTTTTTCCATCTGATGTTACTGGTTGACAAGTACTTTACATATTAAAATCCTTCTAGTCAACATGGATAGGTAAGAAAGGTGTAAGTGTGTGATTTTTGCCTTTATTTCTTCAGAAATCCCAGAGATTCATTGGTACAAAGAAAGAGAAGGAGAAAGAAGAGGGAATAAGGAGCAAGACAAATTATTAAGAGCAGGTTCAGCAATCATTGTATCCCTTTTGAATGGCTCATGATGAGCTGCACCTGTTCCATTTTCAGCTAAGAAGTATTTGAGATGTCTAAGAAGATGAAAAGACTGATAATGAAGGTATTAAAAAAAAGAAAAGAAAAAAAAAAAAGAGAGGCATCCTTTCTGCAGATATAATAAAGAGGAATTGGTGTCCGAGCTGCAGAAGGAAGGAAGGAACAGAAAGATTATATGTAGCAGAAAGATCAAGGGGTAGAAATCTGCAGATAGAGAAGAGAATTGAGGATAAAAAACACACAAAGAAGAAATGACAGAGGAAATAAGCTAAGTGGTAAGAAATGAGAAAGGAGTAGCAAAATTAGAAAATTATGTCTCAACATGCCTTTGCTGGAGAGAAAAGCATCTGTTGAGGTAATTGGAGCAGTAGTTGGCCATTTCTGTCAGGTGCTAGGATGGCTCCAAGGGGCCTGTGGTGACACAGAAGAGGCTCCTGAGGGTCAAAGTACAACCCTTAGGGAAAGCACACTAGATCCTCCTTCATCACAGGGACAGATAAAACTAAATAGAAAAATTAACTCAGCTTTTTGAATGGAGAAATTATTGGCATCTTTTGTGGCTTTTTTTTTTCCTTTGGGCCCTACTTCGTCTATAGTCTTTAGAGACAACAAGGGAAATTTACTTAATTTAATATACTTACAGTTAGAACAAACTTTTGATGATTGATTTAGGTATTAGGAAAAAACCAGTGCAACTTAAACAATTAAACAAATGCTTAGGGAAAAATCCTTTGCCTGCCTTGCCCATGCTAACTTCATTCCAACACCTCTTGTGGTGTACAAAAACCCTCTACTTTTCACAGTCAAATTTGAAATCAAGAAGCCTTTTATATTCCTATACATAGTCTGCTGTTAATTACAGGACTAAAATTGTTATCGATGAAAAGACTCATTAATTCCAACAACGCAGACTAAATGGAATGTTTTGCTGTATATAAGCAATTAATATCTAGTGTTGCAGACCTTAACATACTTCTGTCCTATGTTTAACCTGCCAATTAACTACAGTAATTATGATTGATTTCAACACCCACCTTTCCTCTACAATTAAAATTAATCCTTCTACTTTATGCTCATTAGTGAATAACTTAGTGCGCTTGGAAATTATTCCCTTTTTGCTTACCTGTGTCTGTCTTGACAGTCAAGAAGATTCCTTGTAACACTTTTTAAATATAAAACTACACTTTTTGCCATATAGGTCAGTTTTGGAAGTGTTGGTTTGGGAGACTAAGACATCATCGTAAAATTCCCTTTGGCACAAACAGCCTCAAAAATATTTTAGATCTTTCACCACTGCATTTATTTCTCAGAGATTTAGGACAGAGATAATGAGAAAATAGATGTTTTTGTAGGATATATATATAAGAAAAATATATCCAAACTACTGACTTTTATTTATACACTTACTAAATAATTGAAGAGAAGAAGGTAATACTAGACATGCAAAAGCATATACTCTGAGAAGAAATTAGATTGTTTTGCATGCTTTACAAGAGCAGGAGAACCATTAAAGGAAGAAAATGTTACCCAAGCAGGTGCCTTTATGTCAGTAGAAGACCAGCTGCTGTGCCTTCCAAATTTCATGTGAAATGTTGAGTTTCATTGAATTAGTTCAATTTCTTTCCCTTTACTTTTTGATTTCCATAGGTGTTAGCGCACAGCAAGAGAGGGCAGGGGTGAAAGGGAAGAGTGTGCACTGCAATCATGATTTCTGAGGAAGCATTTTTAAATGCTGTGCAGTGCAGTTCAGTGCAATGTATGAGCTTGTTTGCTTATCCAGGAAAATAAGACATCTGAATAGTAGCTGAAAGGTAGAAAAGCAAACAAACAGACAAACAAGTAACTCCCTGCTATCGTGGGGCCCTGCTAGCATTTGGAAAAAATAGATTTCTCTGAAAAAAATGTTAATGAGCTTCCTCAGAAACAGACATCTGAATTGAGAGTGAAGGGATTATACATAAACCAGAGCAAAGGAGGTGAAGAAGAAGGATTAGCAGAACTAAGCATAACCAAAGCAATTTACCCCTCACTGAATTTACTTTGAGCTACTTAGGAGAGAAACGCTGTTGTGCTAACATTTGAGCCTTACAGGGACAAGGTGCTCTTTAAAGCTAAAGTACTGTACAGATGCACTTAAAGCTGTTTGCCAGGCAACTGCTGTTCAACCAGTTTGTTCCCTACATCACACACAATGTAAAAGAACTGACATATTGCCATGAAAAGAGCAGCCAGGCATTCTCTGGATATAACCAACATAAAACATAACCTTGGCTATAGAAACATAATAGTATTGTCTATTGGTACATAGCTTCTACTATTAGTAGTCTTTTTGGTATCAGAATCACTCCTTGATGCACTGTTTTGAAAAGGTGTATTTACCCACACACAGAACATGTAGTTAAAAAAAAATTCTTTAAAATTTTATGTCCTGCTGACTAAGAGTGCAAGTCATCCTTATTTGCTAAATGACCAGGTTAGCTGCTAAATAACCAGCTGATGGACTTGGTTATAATTTTGTTTTAAAAGCTGACATGCCACTGTTGCCCTGTAATTGTCTTAACACAAATCGCAGATGTTTTAATTATAAATTTCATAACAGCTGTCCTTCACCTTAGCTGCCCTACACTTGCTTGAATAGTGCAGCCACCGAGTAGTAAAATTCCTCACAGCCTCCTTTGAGTCCCTTACTCTTACCATTTCATTCAGTCCTCCAATTCTCCATTAACAGTCACTTTGACTACCTTAAAATGAGTCCAGGTTCTGCATTTTCATATGTAACAATTTATTTATAATAACATGCCACCTTCTGCATGAGTTAAAGCCTTTCTTTTCTACTTAGAGCATGATTAACAGAGCCAACACATACTTTTCAGTCTTGATAAGCAGGACCAAAAAGAAGACAAATTAGAAAGAGGGAAGAGTTTTTTAAGTGGTTTTTTGTTTGTTTTTTGGTAGAGAAACACATTCTGTGCCGTATGTTTATAACCTGATAAACAACAAAAGTAAAAAAAGATAAAAACATCTCACACACACGTACACAGACAGACTCACACCCAATTTTAATAACAGGTGCCTCTGCTCCCATACATTGCTCCTGGCTTTTTTTGAATGCACAACATTGACTGTCCATCTTAAGTCATTCTTCATGAAGAAGAAATTACACCACTTCTTCTTATTTGTCATAGGCTTTCAGAGTCTGCAGTGCTATTTTCAGAGAGCATTTGTAAGTGTTTTCAGCTACAATCTAGGCTTTGATTCCTCATCCTTTTGGCAGTAGGAAAATTTCCAACTCTCTTCTCAGGCTTCATGAGCACCTACATGCCTGGCTTTCACAGAGCATGATGTATTTTGAAATTTCAGCTGTTAAAAAAAAGGGTAACACTACACAAAAGAATATTGTTCTACATCTTTCCACTGAGATGGCTTTGGTCCACTATGGCACATTCTGGAAAATTTTAAAGTTACAGTACTGCTTTCAAAGAGCACTGGAGAACTTTTCTATTATTTGTTTTCCAGCTCAGATTTTCAGCAGAAGCACATTTCTTAGTAAGAAGAATTGGTGAAATCACATTTATGATAAACACTGAAATCTTGATTTTCAAGTAGCTTATGCCTTTGGTTTAATATTATCAACTTGACAACCAAGAAGCAAGTTTTCACAATTCTCCCTTAAAAATTTTCCCTTAAACTTCCTCTAAGGCATATAATCAACTATTTGGAGCTCCACATGAGCTTGCAGAAATTTAAGTTCAAAAATTGAACAATATTACAACATACTACATCTCAGCACTATTTTTCCTTCTATATCTTTATGTACAAATATATATATATATATATATAATGGTCTAACATTGTCTTTAGTCATGGTATGAATATCCTCTAAGAACAAGTATTCCCAAAAATACTTGTGACCTGCAAGAAACTCGTGGAACATAGACTTTTCACTCTTTATTATTTTTTCTTAGGATTTGTCCTATAAATCATACAAATAGAATAACAAACATTCTGTACTTCTGCTCTCCACCTGCCTGTATTTTATTTAACACAGGTCTTTAAAGAACAGTTTACATATAACTTTCATAGACATTTATTACCAAGAAAAAAATTACAAAAATCTCTTCTCTAGTGAATTATAATTAGCTTATACTTTTATTTTCTATTGGTTTTTGTTTGGTTTTTTTTGAAGGCTTGGACCTACCTACTTTGCATGAGATGGCTTCTGCTGAAGCTTAATGTCTGAAAATATCATCATTGTTAAACCAAGCACACATATATCCCCAAAATTCAGTAACTGTCAAAGTTTTGCCTCATTACAAAGGACCATCCAGATGCCAAAGCACTGGAACAGAGTCTACTAGAGGCAGCATCTGGCACTTTGGCAAACTAGGCTGGCAGATGGTTTTACATTTGCTGTTGCTACTATTTTTTTTTTATTTTACTGCCATATCATCTTTTTTTTTCTTTTTTCTTGACAGAACTTCATTTTAGAAAACTAGCCACTGTTTGAGTAACTATTATATTCTATACAAATATTTCATTGCTTTCAAATAAGTACTAAAACCAAAAGAAATTATAAAATTAAAAATACTGTGGTTCTGCATCTGTGTTGTAATTACAGTGAACTCACCCGTTTAGTATGCATTTACTTGTGTGTAGACATTGAATTCTGAATTCAGACATCATGTTGATTTTATAAACAAACGAGATATGTATGTGTTTTTACAAACTACCTCACAATAAATTTGTATCTGAGAAACATTACTAAGGTTCAAAAATGAGGACATTTTATAAACTTCTGTTTTCATAACAATTATCCAAAAGAGTCATTTCTATCTTGATTTTAAAAAAAAAGCTCATTTATAGCTATGATGAACAACTTCACACCACTGAGTTTAAATTTATCCACTGTTTTAGAGTGAAAATACTATATACTTTTGTTATTCATTTTCCTGAGCAAAAAGCTCAGGCCTTGCTACTGACTACAGGAAAAAAAAAAAAAAAAGGCTTGGATTTGAAATCCAAAGCTTCACAATTATTTTCTACCTTTTCCAAGGAAGAAACTAAGCTAAGAAAGACTCAAGGGAGGTAGAAAGTCTTTTTAAGTGATTCCAGGTCTATGCCAATATCTGAGATTTGTAAGAATCTTTAATACCTACCAGTTACTAACAGTGTTTGGCATCTGCAGTGTGGTGTGACATTGTGACATTTGCTGGTGGACACTGGTTCATCAAAAGTCATTTCACGATGCCTAAATACACAACTTTACTACTCAAATAGTAGTTATGTGCTCTACCAGCTGTGTCAATGAATGTGTGTGTCTCTACTGCCACCTACCAGTGCCAGGAAATTTTTAAAAATCTATAGAAACAATGAAGACAGCAATATAAGAAATGTCAGAGATCATCCAAAACTGCATAAAAAGACAATATTTTTTCTAATTCCTGCCAGGCAAAAAGGATCTGAATCTAGTCATATTGTTGCCCAAAGGTAAAATTTTCTACACTGGCATGCCCTAAGTCTTCAGTGGTTTCCATCTCAAGTCTTCATCTCATTTACTTCTCAGTCTTTCAGCAAAATCACAGCAGTATACATTAAAAAGATGAGTTACTTATACATAGAATTGATGCACTTATACATCTGAGTGAAAGGTGATCTTAAAAAAACAATGTAAAACAAAAAATAAAAAAACTAAGTGCAATTAATGACTAATCAAGTGAAAGGGGTAGGCAATTCTTGTCCTTTTTTGAAAATGCAAAGCTTGAAAGAACATAGCTAACTATTACAGTAAGGACAACATGGAGAAGGAAGCAACATGAGAAGGTAAAGGAAAATTCAAGACACAATGTGGCCTGTAAGTGGAGAAAACAAGTGAGGAAGCCCTCAAACTTAAGAGGAGTTACTGCCCTGATAATGATAGGACTTGGAGTCACTACAGGACTGATTCACTTTGACTCATAAAGTCATTGCCAAGAGACTAAGCACCAGAGCAGTGCAGTCTGAATTGTGTGTTAAGGTCTACAAATACAATGTGGTCATTTGCCAAGGCCAATGTCAGTACATTATGTTTGCTCACTGTTTGCAGAATAGACATTTTGTTGCCTTCAGAATTTTAACTTTTTTTGTACTTTGATGAACTCTGGGTCCTGAAGAGTTGAATATGTGTGAGAGTTTTGCCACCACTGTCCAAACATGATGACACTGAGGCTTCTCTTGACATTTTTCTTGTAAATAGCAGACAGAAAATGTACTATTTCAAAGTACAGCAAGAACAACAGCTATAGCAGCTATTTTTTTTCTTTTACAAAGGTTTTTTTTCCAGTGTCTTTTCATTTCAATGGGGAGCCAATTCAAGCACTGTACTAAAGAAGAAAGAAAACATGAATGAGAAACCACAAAAGGTCCTGAGAACATTGCAAGTGGCTGCAGACTTTTCTACGCAGGTATGAGGCCCTACAGTCTTTATGTCATCAGACAGGTGCCACATTTGAAACAATATTCCTCTATTAATTAATATATTATAATTACGTTGGCTGCAATTTACTTCCCAATGTACTTGCATTTGAGGTGTGAAAGACTCTTGGCAAATGCATGTATTTGTTTGTGTGAGCTAAAGTTACAATGCAGATTTTGTCTGAGAAGATCGATATGAGGAAGGGGAAGAAAACTTCTTGGTCTCACGCCTGGAACATGTTGACAGTGAATGCCAAAGACACAGGACTGTGAGCTTTTACTATCACAGATTATTGACTGGGACAAAAATGACCTCCACTAGCTGGGAGAGTGTCACTGCTCGGCAAGGACCGCCAGACAGGCACTGTAAGGGGCGTCAGAGAGTGCACCAGCCAACACGGACCTGAGACAGAGCCCTGCTGCTCACGGCACAAACTCACCATCAGAAAGAGGGTGGATAATGCCTGTGTGGAACTGAGTATCTGCCAGACGCTATCCCCATGGACTATAGACAGCCAGCAGTTCAGAGGAGCTGGATGAAGAGAAATAAATGCAGCCTTTCCAGGAGACATTCCCAGAGCAAAGCCAGAGCCACCCATCTCCATGGATGTACTGGGTTTGCTTGGCAAAATTTCAGTAGTGGGGGTCAGGAGGGCTAAACAGGTGGCTTCTGTGGGAAACTGACAGAAGCTTCTCCCATGCCCAATGGAAGCAATTCCAGCTGGCTCCAAGATGGGCCCACCACTTGGCAAGGCCAGTCAACATCAGCAGTAGTGTCTCTGGGACCACACAGATAAGAAGGGGAAAAAATGTGTAGTGCAGTAACTGGGGCCAGAGAAGAAAAGAATCAGGACATGCGAGAGGAGCAGCCCTGCAGACACTGTAGTCAGTGAAGAAGGAGGGGTAGGAGCTGCTCCAGGCACCAGAGCAGAGATTCCCCTCCAGCCCACAGAGACCATGGTGAGGAAGCAGTGTCCCTGCAGGACAACAGGGATGCAGAGATCCACCTGTAGCCCATGGATGACCCCACACCAGAGCAGGTGGATGTCAGGAGGTTGTAGCCCCATGGGAAGCCTGGACTGGAGAAGACTTCTGGTAGGACCTTGGCCTCTTGGAAAGACGGAGCCATGCTGGAGCAGGTTTTGTGACAGGGCTTGTGACCCTATGGAGAATCCATGCTGTTCCTGAAGGACTGCATGCCATGAAAGGGACCCACACCAGAGCAGCTCAGGGAGGTAATTGTCTCATGAGAATGACCCCATGTTGGAGCAGGAGAGGAGTGTGAGGAATCCTCCCTTAGGAGGGAGGAAGAGCAAAAGCAATGTATGATGATCTGACCAGAACTCCCACTCCCTTTTCGTCTGCACCATTCAGATGTTCCAAGGTTACAGCTGTAGTGGCTTCAAACTTCGTACGGGGTTGTGGGAGAGGCTGCAGAGGCACGGACTGCAAAAGGATATTACAGTCCATTCAGGGCAATTGAACCTCCACGGCCTCCAAAACTCTTTGGATATCACCCTACATATTTAGAGGTAAGTGTGGGATGGAGTGGAAGTCACAAGACATGTGCAGCACCGTCAAGGTGGGGTGAACTGATTGCTGTGAGATCTTTGGGGACACATGTGGATTTCTGTACGCCTTCTCTAGGCTGGGCATGGTTATGGTATTTAGGATGATGCAGTTTGAACAAAAAAACATTTTTCAGAATGCTGACAACATCATTTGAAAAACACACATGGCATAACAGGTGAATAAGAGCAGCTAATTGTGCAGAGGTATAGGGTAAACTAGTTATCTTATTGTCTTCTTCTTGGGGAAAAAAACCCTGAAAACATAAAAAGAAAACAACTCTGCCTCCACACGGTTTAAAAACTCTCATTTGAGATATGAAATACAGCATACAAATTCATAAAGGTTCATTTAGGATATGTCTATTCCTCAAGGTATTTCTGTAGTGTTACTTTCTATACTCCTGGTAAGCCAAGTGTAAGAGTCAGACATGATATTTGTGATTCTTATTTGTGGGCTACCCTGAGTGGAAATACCAGCCTCCAAAAGCCTCCTCCAAGACTTCCTGAGGAAAAGGTTTTTCTCTGTTCTCAGTCCTTCACCTCAGGAGGTACACCCTGGCACCAGCGGGGATGCTGCAAACAGGGCCACCTGGTGTAACTGAATGTTAGAATTAATCCCTATGGGAAAAAGTCAAGTAACCCACAGTATCCTATGAGTTACATGCAATATGATATATATCTCTAAAAATTCAGAAACTAAATGGTATATACAAAGAGAATATAAGATTTTTAGACAAGTGTAAAAGGCCTCACCTTTAATACCCTACTATTAAAGCAACATATTTTAAAATGTTGTGTGTCTCTAAAATAAAAAATCATTTGAGTGTTTTACAAGGTTTAAAAGTCCAGTTAGCTTTGACTTGCAATTATTCTGTTAGGTGTGACTTAGCTTCCTCACCCCACTGAAGTATCTGGAAAAAACAGAATATGAAAGGATCTAACATTACAATTTCTGGATTCTATATGAAATACCATATCAGCTTAAACAATAGTTTTATTCAGTACAAATAAAAAGCTCTTGCTTACTACTACATTATATAGTCAACTGTCAGAAATTCCAAGCTGCAGAATCGAGTAAGACTCCCACAAACCACAGTAAAAACACCACAATAAAGACACCATCATTGTAAAAAAACCACCTAGGTTAAATCAGCCATTCCAATTCCATTCTTAGCTATATTCCACCAAGGCATTCCCTCCACACCAAATGTGCGGAAATCCCAACACAGTGAGCACTGGGACTATTGTACTTTGAAAAACTCAACTAAACCTTGAATAACCATCTGAGCAGATGTTCTTGTTTATCTCACAGTATTTTGCTGGTTTAAAGCTGCACAGGGCTAGAAATCTGTTGATTAAGGCCACTCTGAGTGCTCCCAGCAAGGGCAGGGGGGAGAGAATCTTAACAGATGCAACATAAATCATCTGACCTCCTAATTACAAGTGGTCCATGGGTAATACTATGAATATATTGGAGGATGGAAACATGGACTTCAGGCTTTCTCTAGCTGATGAGCAGTGCCCTGCAGAAGCTGCCAGCTGGCATGAGCTGTAGTAAATGGAACCTGAAATGGCCTAAACAACCCTGCAGATCTTCCGTCAGAACTGGAGAACCACAACAGACCCTAAAAACCTTCTTGTGGGATTTCTTTTAGACCTAATAAAACATTTTCAGAATACAAATACAAAACTTCTAGTACTTCTCTGAATCGCTTTTTATTTTCCCCATCTGCAACAATTTGTTTGTACATTTGTCTTACACGTGGCCAATCATGCAATTTTTGGCTGAGAATGGCATGGCAGCTGCGGCTAAAAAGAAAAACTCCACTACTAACCTGTAGTATATAAAGTGTACGGACATTATGGAGGAAAGAGTGATGTATTCTCACCTAACCCACTTCAATATAAGCAATATGCAGCAAAAAGTTCCTACCTAGTATCAAGAGGAATGTACTCCCACCTTGTTGAACAGCTAGATATATGAAGTTGTTACAGATGGTAGGCAAACATCTGTCATGATGCCTTACCTACCCATTGTCCCAGCTCAACCACTCTTTTCCTTTCTGCTCACATAGTAGCATTTGTCAGCACGAGAAGATAAAGTGCACAGAAGAAAAGAACTGCAGAAGCAAATTTAAACTGTTCCTTCATCAGAGGAAAAGGAAATTGAAGCAGAATTATAGCAGGGAAATTTCCGTAGTTAAAGCTTCCATAATTAAAATATTCCATAGTAAAAGCTGGATATTTATAAGCTGACATTTGAAGGGTTCTGTCAGTTACAGAACACAGGAAGCCTTTTTGATCTTGACCAACAGTCTGGCTTATGTAAAAATCAGATCTACATTTTCTCATTATTGGGTAAGCTGAAAGATCAAGTCCCGTGTGTTTACTAGGTGGAGTTGCTTTTCAAAATTTGCATATATTCTTGAAATGAAACTAATTTACAGCACCACAAAACTAACATGTATGGATTGCAGTTGTGCACTGTGTGGTGTGCAAACCCCATTTCTCACGAACCACAAGGGAGAAGCCAATTTCAGAGCTCGCAGCTGGGTCCCCACTCCCTCAGGCAACCTTGTTAGCAGCCTCCCTGCCAACTCAGTCCCACACTGCACACTCCCGTCCCTCTCCCTCTGTTAAATACCAGGTATCCTAATGAAACAGGAATTGCCCATCAGCAGGGAATGTGAAGCATTGCTTGTCTTCATTTTATGCTTTAAACACATCATTTGTTTCGTTGCTTTCCTTCCCCTTCCCAGTCATTACCTGCTGTCATGTCATCCTGTCTCAGTTCTTCCCTGATGCTTTATGTTTCATTGCTTTTCTTTCACCTTCTCTCCATGCTCTGCTAAGCACCTTGGCTGCAGCCAGCTAGAGGAGATGCTCTCCCTCGTTTTGTAGTTTAACAATCACCATGCCAAACCCTGTTCAGTTTCACTGGATGCATTGGAATTAATAACCATTTGTTGTCTCCATGCCTTTTTTACTCTGTCACTGATTTAATGGAGGAAAAAAAATGTTTTTCCTGGAAGAAAAAATCTACAGCAAATTACATAATTTTGAGGTATATCAAATCCACTTTACTCCATTAATTGAAAAATATATTTTCATATCATTTCACATCTGTGCAAGCTGCTCAGTGTAAATGTGCCTTAAATTCTACATTGGTTTTAGGCTGAAATACCTAGAAAATCAGGGATGAAAATGATAAATGTTGGAAGTGTTTTGAGAGGATAGGAAATATACATTGAGAGGCAAAAAATGAGGAAACAACTTGTTTATCACCCTTTTTCCTTCCACCACGCTTCCACCCTCACCTTCCCTTTGCATGACATTACACCCAAAGCAGGACATGCATAGGCTCAGTTTCTCTGCAATTGTAGACGATCTCCTGTTTGATGATTCAACTCAGCTACCAGTCTCAGTGGTATTTACATTCCAAAACATAAGACTATAATGTATGTCATGTCCATAAAATGGAAATATTTAGCGTGACGCTACACCCTGTAATTCCTGATGCTTATAAGCTTGCCTGGGAAAGCTATATTAACTCCAGCTGTGCCTTTCTGGTGAAGCATGAAGGGTATTTTTGGTATGGATTGTTTATGTCTTGACAGGGAGTTCCCAGTGACTTAGATATCTGATCTTGACCTTAATAGTTTTTTGACCTAATTATGTAGGTTTAAGTGGTAAAAAAATGTAAGCTACATGTGTTTTTTCAGGTTTGCAGTAAAATGGTGTACATATTAAATACTTAGGTTATTTCAGGTTCTTTCTCCTAAAATTCAATTTAGAGTAAGGGATTAATCTTGAAAAAAATCATACAGGTTTGTGTGACTCTTGAATTATTTTGATTGATAGGCCCTTAACTGGACTAAAATTATCTTTTCTCACTGGAGTGTCAGTTCAATGCATGGCATATGCAGTGTTTCCAGTCTGTGAATGAATAAGTTTGTATCATTTTTCCACAGCACGCTGAGAGGACGCAGCATGACATAGTCTGCTATATGAGGAATTGATAAGGAAAAATCATGCCTATTCAAGCAATCACAAACAATTGCTTCTGCAGTTGCAGTCAGGGGAAGAACCTAGAAAGCATTCATGGAAAGGTATATACCTCATTGAAAGGGACAGTGAAACCACAGAAAAAGAGCAGCCCAACTGACTGGGCAGGGGTCTTCAGAAATGAACTGCTCGGGAGTGAACACAATGCTCACCAGTACAAGATCACTGCATGACACATACAATACAATACATACACGTACGTTTATAGTGTGTGAATTTGCACCAAAATTACGGGACAGAGATGTGCTTTTAAAGCTTAACTTCTCAAATCTCCATTATGTGCTTTGCTTTATATTTCAGTCATCCCGAAACACATGAACAGCATTTCTTTTGTGCAAGATGACCTGGAAAACCAGCTCCACCCATTCACATGTACTACCGAAGCACGTATTCTTGGGATATGGGATTCTCAGCCACAACTGCTCAACTTCACCTCTTCACTTGCATTTCCATGTAAGCTTACTTTTAAGAAACAAGGGGAAAGTCAATGGGCACAAAAAATGGTCTATATATACTGTACTCAGTGAGGCTTTTTCAGAAGTAGAGAGGCTAGCCTGCCTCTTAGAATGAAGCTCCAATTTCCTGATACTCCAGTACAGGTCTACCTGGAAAAGGAAGAATGTAAAGCATCAGTCATTTTATTCCTTGGGGTTTTTTTAAACTCAAAATTGCATAAACATGTTTCATGTAATTTTTTATCTTACTGTTATATGAATTCTTCATTTGTCTTAATTAAATAGCATTTTTCCTGTACTGGACGACTGCAATTTTTATTAGCAGAGGAAAGACATTGGAAAGATTCGAAGATGGACACACAGACATCTGGACTAAGTTCTTAATGACAGGGACATTCACAAACAAGTCCTTCTTAAAAAGAGTGGGGATTAAAATTTGCCTGCACTGTTGGTTTTTTTTCCTTCTTTCTGTATTTGTTTAAGGAAAATAGTTGCAAATGTTATCCAAGTGACTCAGACTCACTCATTCAAATAAACATTTGCAAATACTTCCTGCTCTCACTTGTTCTACGCATTAGCATTCAGATTATTCTGACTACTTGCCTGAACGCAGAAAAACTAAATATTTCTGAGGTAGTTTTTGATGGTTTTGTACATTTTATGCAGTGAAACAGGTATATAAGTTTGCATATTCATATTTGTAAAGAAGCCTCTTATTTGTAACTCCTCGAGGAGGAGTATGGCTTTGTAGTTCTTATTTTTGTAAAGAAATCTCCTGTACTGTTTGGGTAAAAATAAGTAGACTCAGAGTAATGTTCAAATACATGTCATGGTGCTAAACACATCCTGTAGACTCTCCAAAGCACAGAGCAGGCACTACCAATAAAATGATCTTCCTGAAGAGGGACTGCAACTATCTCCATCGGTATCCTGCCAGCAAAAAATTAAAGATCTACGTTTGAATGAGAAGCTCTGCCAAAATCTCAGAAATCAAGAGTACAGTTATTTGCCCTCCTGAGTTCCATTTTGTTGCATCTCCTCCTGTATATGTGTTTATTTACCAAAATCCATTCAGAAATAAGTAATAGTGGGAACATTTTAGTAGCAGCTATATTCATCTAAATGCCTTCTCCTACTTTTCCTGGTTTTACTCATTACTACTATGTAAATTATAGAACTTACAGAGAATTTCTATAAATTATAGAGAAAGACCCTATCGTGTTTAGATGGAGTAGAGCTTTACACTGCAGTTTCATAACCAGTTTAATACGACATAAGCCAGCTCAATCATCAAAGAGTCACCCCACCACCCCCTCATTCCTGGGTGATTATTTCTCCACCCATAACTGCAGGCACATGAAGTCATATGGCCTTGAAATGAACTACCTCGGGGAAGTCATCTGAGCTAATTAACCTGGGGAAAAAAGAAGCCAACAGAAAAAAAAAAAAAAAACCAACTATATTTAAACCTCCTTCTTCCAGCTGGGTGTGTTTTCAAAGAACCTTCTCTAGCTGCCTGGTGATGGTTTTTTTTTTTATTATTTTTACAGCACAAGGGACAATGCTTGGGTCAAGAAAACACTGCCAAGAGTTTCAGTTAGTAGTGCCACCCTATGCAGACCTAAACTAACATAAAATGATGTCATCATCATCCAGTCAATTCTGTGCACTTCAAAGAGCTATTAGCTAAAACGAATACAATGCTACTTAAAGCAAAATGAAAATAAGCTACTTAAATAAAACCAATGAAATATGAAGTAAAAAGCATATCACATAGACTGCATGTCATGAAGAAACATGCAATGCCAGCATATATATCTATGACTTAAAAAAAGAAGCAGGAAATCTGTGAATTTTTATTATATTTTAAAAAATCAAATTAACTGTGTTATTTCACAACCCAGCTTCTGTTTCCTGCATAAGTAAGAAAATGGACAGGTATCTTGCATCATCAGAATTCACCTTAGCATTTGTTATTTTTTCATGAAATAAAGGTGAGTTTCACAGTGGGTTAAAGTTCATAAAGTGAGATGCTGACAAATGCAGGCACCTACATGCAGAGTTCTGAGGACTTCTGCTTGGAGGCACTGCAGTTTTGTACGTGCCGAATTTGTTTCTCCAAACTTCGCAGTTTGCACGTCCCACTTGTACACTCTGAGCAGTGTGAGCAGCTGATTTGTACCAAAACCAGGTCAAGATACACATTCCTTAGCACACTTGGCACTGATAGAATTGATATTTCTATAAAATGCAGCTACTGTTTTCTTTCATGGGGGAGGAGATGATGTTATCTCTCATATTCCACAGACTGTTGAATAGCTCATCCTCACAGGAGAGGGAAATAGCCTTATCTAGAAGAATGACATATCACTTTATCCTAGGCTATTTTGTGCAACATATCTAACATATCTTTCACTTCTCAGTTTGAATCTCTGCTGCTGAACTGAGAGAAATGTACAGGTCAGGAAATTTCTGAGATATAGAGAAGCGACGAGAATATCTGAGTAGCCGAATGTTTTAGCCTAGGAAGAGAGAATCTCTATTTTCCTGTCTGCACTCCAAAATTATCTCCTGTTTTTTGCTTTTCTTAGACAGTTTATGAGTTACTGGGTAAAATATAGATGTGGTGCTTAGAATCATGTGCTCCCTCCACCTTAACATTGATACTGTAAAATCATACTGTATCAGCCTTAGCCACCTACAGCTCTCCATGATTTTTTGTTCTGATCCATACTCTCTGCTGGATTGTTCCAGAGTCCTTTGGCATGGTGAGTTGCATGGGATAATTTTGAGACAGGCAACTTCCTTTGTTCACTGTGTGGGAATTTATGATATTTGTTGGTGTGTTTGGTTACATTTGGGGAATCCAATCACTAAAAATTCAGCAGTGAGGCAATTTGTCTATCTGGAAAGGGTCTGACCTTTTTTGTACTGGTTTCTGTAAATTATTTATACTGTAAATTGGGGGCCTAAAATGCAGGACCACAGTAATTAATATAAATGTTTACTAAATAATGAATAATATTATTCACTATTTACACAGCCATAACAATAGAAGTAGCAAATAATTCACAACTTAAAAGGCAAATTTATATTATTATAGAATAAAGCTATAAGGGAAGAGGAAATAAGATTTATTTAAGAACTTCTGCCTTTCAAGCAGATAACTTCTTCAACAGAAAATGTTTTTTTAGCACAAGTATAAAATCAGCTTCTTATTTTACCTCAAGTTCATTCTTTTAAAAGTTCTGTTATATCCTTTTGTTGCTTGAGGCACAGTTGCTCTCTCAGTATTTATTATGAGTAACACTGTGATATTTACTTTTCACAGGCACACCTTAAGGTTGAAAATGTATTTGAGGCAGAGGCTAACATCTCAATGCTAAAGCTCTATGTTACCCCAATTTTCCAGGGATTTTGTCAGTAATTAGTATTCTTCTGTGTCAATAAATCATTTATATTTTCATTCTCAAACATAATTTCAGCCCAGAGAGAAACTGTAATAAATACTTATTATGCACATGATATATTACTAATGAAGAAGATGATAAATTGCTAATGGAAAAAAAAAAGTATTGTGAAAGCCTTGCTGAAATACAGGTAATAAATTACTACCAGAATACTTAGAATACAATTTTCAGGTGATCAAACATTCTTATTAGATTTCATATGCCCTTCATACACACAGTGCTCATCCAGAAAAATTCTACAGGTTTCTTCCTGCTCCACTGAATCCATCAGAACTTTGGACACTGATATCTGAAGGAGCCACATCTAGCTGGGAATTAGCTAAGGAAGAAAGACATCTAACAGGATTTTATGCATCAGCGGGTCATCCCGTTGTCCCACATGATGTCAGGTCTGAAATAAAAGAAAATTGCCCAAGGAATATTTAGCAAAATAAATCCTAGAAGGAAATGGGAAGATTCAAAATTCTGATCATCATGCTTGTCAGAAAGCTGCTCAATGGAGGAAGCTGAGAGCCAAGTGTGACAGTGTTGCCATCAGGGCAGGGAGTTCATCAGCATGGGACCTGCTCCCAAGGTCCCCAAGCAGGAAGGGCAGAGCAGGGCCTGAGCAGGGTCACAGCTGCAGGATGGGCGGGCAGGGACACGGGGATGGGGAGGACCTGAAGCTCGGCTGGGGTGGTGGTCAGGGTCAGGAGTGAAGAAGTGGGAGGCTCAGGGATACCTGCCACCCAGCTCAGGCAAGATCAAGGGCAAGAGCTGCAGCTGCAAACCAGGTCAGGGTGAAGACAGGGAGGACCTCGCCTCTCTCAGCCACTTGCACACAGCTCTGCTGCATGGCTGCATGGCTGCATGGCTGCATGGCTGCACCAGGCTGCATGGCTGCAAGGCTGCACCAGGCTGCACCCCAGCCCACAATTAGCCCTGCAAGCAGGTGGGTGGATGAGGGAAGATTTGCACAGGAAGGCTTTGAAATGTTACGCTGCTCCTTTTTGGGGTTTTAATCACACAGTCATCTGCTAGAGGATAACATTTCCAGAGTGAAAGACCAGATACCAAAGCAATTACAAGAGGTCAGACAAGTAGAATCATCTCTCATATATATAAAATACAAATTCAAATGTCTTATAATCTCAGAAAGGAGAAATACTCCCAGTGAGCATCTGTCAAAGAAAGAGTTTGATATTCAGTTCAATAATCTTGGACATAAATAACACAAAATGGAGAAAGACTCACATTTTAATGCAAAATCCTTAATCCAGTAAATTTAACATCAAGGATTTTAACATTGGGAGATGTTAGGCAAGGTCAAAACTTAAAGTACAAGCTCTGCATTCCCAGAAAGCTCAAGCAGATTTCCTTAATAGTAAATCAGATATATTCAATGCAAATCTTTACTCTTTTGAGAGTATGTATATTCTACCAGACATGAGAAAGTAGATGTCAAAATTTCTTAATTAAAAGAGGATATTTTAGCATCATTATAAACTGATTTTAGACACTGGGAATGTCTACAACAGGATGCCAATTATTTCCTTCCAAATAACTTACTTCAATGCTTTCATGAAGTTTAATTTTAAGGTTCTTCACATTCAAGCTCTAAATACTTCAATATTTTAGTTATCCCTCAAAATTTTTTTTTAGACAAAACCACACATTTTGTTCCTGCCCCCCAAGTAATTTAAACTATTGAATCGACACACAGAATGTTTTCTATTTGGAGAAAAAACCCAATACTTACATTAGCAAGTATGTTACATTACCTCTTTTTCTGTTTAGTATTACTTAAATCAGACTTTCTGTCATAAAAAATGTCACTTGTGTATTATTCTATATTGTTTTTAAACAGAACCAAGTAGTTACTTTCTTCCCATCCAATATCACAAACTACCTAGTAGTTTTCCTTCTTTTAATACCTGAGACATATGGTTTAGAATTAAAATGCTCATATTTCACTCTATTATCTTTTGGATATAGCATTCACAGCTTATTAACTAGGGATTCATTAAGCCATATGGTGAGTAGTAGTTTCACATCAGGTATCACTCAGTCAAATAATTAAACAGTTGCTCTGTTCTAAATGCACTTTTCAGTCCCAATGAGACAGGTGAAGATAATGCTTACCTAAACATTATTCTACTTAAGTGCTCTTAAAATAGATTCATATCCTGATTCGTAGTAGCAACTCAAATCCAAATAGATGGGTGCCCAATGGCATTATCTTTTAATCAAACATAACATTGTGCCAAATAATGAAGCAGGGCTCAGACCTCTCATTAAGAGCTCCTTTTGTCTTTCCAAATAATAATAGGGGTTTATCAGCAGCAATTTACACTTTAATAGTTTCTGATAAAACTCTTCTGCTCACATAAAAGCTTAGCAAAAGCATCTTAAAATTTGTAATCCAAATTGAGTTTGCCTCTTCAAGTTTTTTTATTGATGCAAAAAAGTCTAGCTGTGTTAAGTATAGGTTGTAAAATTTTGTCTTACTCCTACCTGAGTCCTAAGATGATAAACAGTTTGCCCTATATCCAACATTTGTTGCTGAAAATTCCCATGTTCTTAGCTCTGAAGTGCTTTAAAATTAAATGATAACAAAAAAATACAGCCTCCTTTCCATTACCTGCTTTCATATTACAACAAAAAGATTTGATGGTTTTATTCCTATTTTCAGATGCTTGCTGATTCACACAAAGAAAACCCCAGATATTGTCATAATTTAAAATACTCTTTACAATTTTAAATGGGGTTTAACTGTTTGGGAAACTATTCACTGTAGAGATGTCAAAGAATTATCTATGTTACAACTGAAAGTATAATCTTTTCCCTTTTTAAGATTTATATACAAGAGATTTTAGATCCAGGATATTAATGCATCTTTGTTGGTACTTGTGAAAGGAAGGTCAGTACCTTAACCCTATTGTAGCTTATTTTTAAACACAAGACCAAATTGAGTAGAACTAAACTTTTTAATGAAAAGAGTCAATAAATAATGAGCTTTAAAAGTTGCAGAAAAGTATCATCCACACATTCAGCTTTTTACCTTACTCTTATTAGTACTATTAGCATTCATTTACTAGTACTCTTAGTATTTGTAGTTTTTCTACTGAAATTAAAAAAAAAATAAAAAAGGAAAAATAAGCTAAAGCTATTTAGCTGTTCTACATAACCAAAATAACACAAATGTAAACTATTTAATACTTCCACCACTTGGCCTTGAAGAGAGATTCCCAAATAATTTCAAATTTGCTTGTTCTCCATATTTGGATCCTCTCTCTTCAGAATACTTGTGTGTGCTAATTCTTCAGTCATGGCAGCAGCAGACCCCATGGAGCTGGGGGCATCTGTACATGACTGAGATTCTAGTGCACTGACTGAAAGACTGAAGACTGCTGCTGTGAGGAAATTTTATCCACAATTAACATTTTTCTACCTAATTTTACTTATGCAGATGGAAATATATACATTTCAATAGGTATATTTGTAACTACAAAAACTATTTCATCTTTGAAGGTAGTACTTGGCACAAGTTTTTTGCAAATGCTTTCCTCTGTCAGCTTTCTAGAGCTCTGTTGGCAAAGATACAGAAGATAAAGATGACATTTACAAGCAACTCAAGTAATTTACATCTTTACAAATTAAATCTTCTTGTAAATAGCCACTTGCTAAAAAGCAGCACACAGGACAAGCTTTGAAAGAAAGCAAATGAGATGAATGCATTTGGGATAGAAGGAGTTGAACCAGAAACTTCTACTGAGTAAACAATACCTTTTCTACATAATCTCTATAAAGACTAATGTTTAGGAGCCTTCTCCCTCATTAATGCATTCATTTCCCTCTAAAAATAAATGAGGAATATGATGCTATCTGGATGGCAACGTGTTAGTGGTCCAGACAAGGAGCCAGGAAATATCAGGTAGTTTGCCTTCAGCTTTCTATAGACACCCAAGAAAAAAAACATTTAACAAAGGAGTAGGTGGAAAAAAATTATGTTATGGGGATTATGGACACCACTCAAAGCAATAGTTATATCCATCCCTCTGGGAATCAGCAGAACAAAGTTAAATCTTTCTTTTAGAGTACAACCAGCACCAAGTGCCTGGGAAATTTATATCAAGATGTAGTTTCCTATCTGATCCTTTGCTTACTGGAACTGAAAAAGTCCTTTGCGTCCAGAAATGCCCTTCCCAGACAGACAGAGAAAATTACTGTCTCCTCTCTAATGGGGAACAGAAAGACAGCACCCTTCTGTTACAGATGGGAAAACAGATTATACCGTGAGAGAAACACAAGGAAATCAAATCCTTTGGGATATTGATAACACATTTAACTGTGTCCTAGATTTTGGGTCTAGCTTGGAACTGTACTGACATTCGGTGTTAAAGATGAACATTAAAGTGTAGCTTAAATAGAAATGACGAGGGCTATTTATAGACTTTGCAGATATGTACGTGTTATATTCATTCTCAGCACATCAGGGATTAGACCATTTAAAGGAATTTGGCCTGAAAATACCTAGCTTCTGGACCTTGACTTGGCTTAAGAGTAATGAGAAGTACACCGGGTTCAATGCAGATCTCACTGGCTCAAAAGTTGATACATATTGGGACATAAATCTTGGGCACCTCAAAGTTTAAAAAGAAACAGCAAGGCTCCTGCAGAGTTTGTATATCAGCAGAATTAAGCAAAATCCACCCCAAAAACTTCAGAATGGCAGTTTTGGGCATTCAGTCTCTAAATTTTGCCTTGTACGAAATAACTCTTCCATATCTTATTTCTGTCTGATCCATGGTCTTCAAATAAATTTGATAACTAGTTTTATATGAGCATATGAATTTTCACTTCAAACTTTTTATAAACCAGGTCTCAATGAATCCTGTTTATCATTCCTTCTGCATTGATACTGTCCTTGGCAAATGGCCTCCCAGTGATGCAGAGAAGTGCACTTTAGTATTCAGCTAATGTACAGTTGGGACCCCTAATGACTCATGCTATTATAAAATTGACAGAGATCACCTAAAGGAAAGAAACAAGATCATTAAAAAAACCTCAGTATTCTCCAAGTCTTGTAAAATTGTGCTCTGAAGACAGAATTCCCTATTAGGTACTCTGAAATGCCTAATGAAGGCTGTTGCAGCAATTTTTATTATATTTGCAATTGAGGAGTCTCTAGCTATTCTAATTGTTCTCCTTGTTTGAAAAAGAGATAAGGGCAAAAAAAAAGGTCAAAATTAAATTAAAATATAAGCAAAAATTAGAGATGAAGATGCTACATTTAGCTCAGTCAGAATTATGGAGTATTTCTAGGTCAGGGTTAATAGTAAGTGTCTCAGCTCTCCACCCAGAAACTGCTGTAGATGATGGATTAAGTTTACTGGAATATTACAAGAGATTGGAAAAGCAAGGATTCTTGGTAATATTTATCTCAAAGGCCAGCATTTTCTTATTTCTAGTTAATCTAAAGCCAACTTGACATATTGTCATAATTTTAATGAAATTTGAGGTTTGATATTCATAAAAAGGAATCAGAGAAACAAGACTCAAAGAACAGATTTTCTAAAAGGAAATGGGATATAGTGGTGACATTTATTTACTCCTTGAAGATTTTCCCTCCTTTACACATAATTCCTAGTTTCCTAGATATTTGATTTCGTCGTTTTTTTCCTACCAAATCATACGCAGCAGTGAATGCTCTTTATCCAAACCCTGCAGTCATGATCAAAAGCCTACACTAAACATGGAGAAAATACCCATGCAATTTCAATGTATGATGGGTAATGAACACACAAAAAGGTACAGGAGGTACAGATTGCTCAAATAAACAAAGCCATCTACTGAACACCATCAACAGCAACTTTTCTCAGGAGAGAAGGAAGGTTCTGATTAGTTGAAAAGTTAGACAGGTGTGGCCAGTTAGTTACAAAACATAATTTAAAATCCAAATTAATGTGGTAGCAGACTTAATTATTTCTACAAACAATTAGCAGAATAGTAATGAAAGATCAGCTGTTCACGTATGCTGCATTTGATACTTGGGTTGGGAACAGTTTCTGCTTTCAGCCCTGCATTAGTATCTTGCACTAAACTTCTATTCCAATGTTACTCAGAGTCAGAAAGTTACTAAACACAAATAAGCATAACAGCACACTATGTACCATACCTTGCAGTTCAAAGACAAAGAAGCAGGAAGAACATATAAAGGCAAGGAAGAAATTCCTCCCATCTAAGGCGCTGAAGGAAAGAAAGAGCAGGAATACATGTAAAGTGTTTGAATAGGAATTCCATCTACAAATAAAGACCTTTACTTAGGTCTGCAAAAACACCTCTGGAAATGCAGCAGGAAGGAATCAACTTCTGAAAAGTCAGATATAACGGAAGTATACAATAGGTGACATAAAATTGCTGCTTAACAAATAAATAAATCCTTCTTATCTTTTGCATTTTGAATATTTTCACATTTTTCTGGTCAGCATATTTAATTGCTTTATTTTTATACAATTTATAGTATATATTCCAAAATATTTTTGTTTATTTTAACACTAAATAAAATTACTACAGTGTTTCCTTATTTTAAGCTTCTCGTCTGATACAATATATAAAATTTAATTTACCTCTATAACTAATGCTTGGTAGGAAATTTGTCCATTGAGTTATACCTTTCAATATTTTTCTTGCAGGTAATGGAATATATAAAAATAAATCACATTTCACTCCAGTATTTTATGGTATGCTGCCAGCAAATGTCCAAAGAAACAAAAACCGAAAGCATTAAAAGTGAAACCATTACCTTGCCGATAAATCAGAGAAATTTCTCATTAAAAGAAATTATTTGTAAAGGTCTAATGAACTGTTAGGGATAAGAACTGAAAATTACCACATATTAGAATGGTAATTTTCCTCATCTCTAAAATAAATACAACCTAATTTAAGCTGGACACAAAAGTAAATTCCACTAGTCCCATTTATACTTTTTAAATCATAGAAAGGGTAACTATAACAATGCATGAGCAAACACCTTTTTTCATCGCCTAGGAAAAAATGTGAATATATTTCCCTCACCTAAATAAAATTCATGCCTGAAATGAGATTAAAATTAGAAATTTATTCCTGAACACATAAATATGACAGTACTGTATTTAATTTCTAACGACTATAACTGTCATGCTTGAGTTGGCTTTTCATTCTCTAAAATAGACTTCTTTATGTATCACACCACATTACTGAATACTATTAATCTTCAATATATTTAATACATTGGGCAAAAAAAAATTTCTTGTGGGTTTTACTGCAAGAAAGTATATTTGAGACAGTCATTTTGGTCTGACTTTGCCAGTTGTGGGAATAAAAACAAACCACAAACAAACCAAGCCACAACAAAACAAAAATATTGTGGAAATTTAAACCATGTCTCCTGACAAAGGAGCTACCTTATGAAACATATGTTAGAGCCTTCCATTCATAAACGCTTAAGAAGAGGATAATTTAAATTCTGTTGGTTTTGGGGCTTTTTGTTGTTATTGGTTTGGGGGCTCTTTTTCTTTAGTTGTCCACATGTTGCCCACCCTCTCTGGCCCCCCAATGTGTAAGAGACTGTACAATGGACTTTGATAAGATACTACGAGCTACCCTTTGTAATGTCATGTATGAGACAACAATATCAATATAATTTATTCAGTATTAGAATAATTTTGAACCTAAAGGATTTCTGCCTTCCCCTATGGCTCAAGCTAGAATGAACTTACTCCGTTTTTCAAAAGCAATGCATATTCAGCATATATGGCAGGAAGAGTGTGAGTTGAGGTGGCACATGCTCTCAACAACTCCAATGACCAAATCTTTGGAGCTTCTGAAATATGCAGGCAGGTTCTTTTTCAGAAATTAGGAACATCAGAGAAGTCATGCCACTACTGGGAAAAGGAATCTGAAATGTCATTTGAGAACTAGGTAGCTGTCATGTACTATTAACACTTTAAAAAAAAATCACTTTTTTTCTTAAGTAAATACTGTCAGTATCTTTTCTATCTCTTCCTCTGCCCCCCAAAGGTTTGTTCATTTTGGCATTTCTGCAGATTGAAAGTTTTACAGAGCAAAGGAAAAACTCATGCAACAAGTGGAAAAGTTTATTGAGAGAAAAGAGGATGCCTTCATTTCTCCTCTAACATCAAACTGAGTATTTCAGGTAAAGTAAGAAATCTATAGATTTCCCCTGACTTCAGATCCTATTCTGAAGCCTTGTTTTCAGACCTTGAGGAAAAGAACAGGAAATTTAACAGAAATAAAGTGGAGGGATGATATCACAAACCAGTCCACTTGCAGAGATTTAGTCTTCACTTTTTAAGCAGTATTACTGAAAAAAAAAATAAAAAGAAGCCAAAACAGTAGAATGACAGGTGGTTTTTCAATTTTTATTTTTATTGTCAGTCAGGCAAAGAAATTCTCAGCACATATCTAATGGACACTATTGAAACTGTGCAAAAAAACCAAGTCGCTGAGTTATGATCACTCTACTACAATATCCAGGCAAATCTTTCTTCTACACTACTCAGAATTACTATGCAGTTGATAGTGTTGGCATGTTCATAGCTACCATCTGACACCACACTTTTTCAAAATCCTCAGAAGGTTACTCAATCTCATCACATGGGGCGTAAACTACAATGATACTACTGAAATACTATTGCTAAATGGCTGAAGATTCTGCAGCACCAGCAAAATTACCTTACCACAAAACCCCACTAACACTTGCTACTAAAATTAATAGACTACTAAAGACAAATAACGGAGGGATGGGAGGTGTTGTCAGTAAATGCAAAATTCTTACGAGCAAATCTAAAATTCAGGGATAGTTTAATTGTGACAATGTATAATTCCAACTCCTGAAAGACCTGGAGAGGGTTAGCACTGGAACAGTACCATCATCTGAAGAAGATGTAGTATATTCCATTCACCTTCTTAAAAACTTTCAGCTGGGAGGACTTGATGTTGGAAAGGAAGGATAACATCATGCTTCCTTTTCTAAGTTCAGGTCTAGCGGCAGACTTCTCCTAGCTATACTCAATCAAAAAGGTACAGCTGTGGATTTAAAGCTTTTCCTAGTAACCTAAATGCAGACAAGGTATGTGAGAAAATTTTTGAAATACGCTATATGAAAAACAGTCAGTTGTGATAGCCAATATATTGTATTGATTATTCATTTCATTGAGTTTTTCAGACTTTCTAATATGACCTCTGTATTCCTGATACTAGGTCTGTAACACATCAAGAGTAATAACACTAAAATTATTATTTAAAAAAGGAAAAAGGATTAAAAAAAAGACACAGTTAAACTCTTCAGCTGATTTGCAACGATTTAGCTGCTCTGCGACCTCCGCAGTTTTCAGCGTTACACAGCTAGGGAGACAGAGTGCCTGCAGAACTGACACAGCCACACTGGGGTTCAGGGACCCAGCGTCTGTTAGGTGAGACATAAGACACGTCTGCTGTCACCTCTGCAGCATCCCAAGGACAGCACATTTCATGAAGGGAGATAGATTTGCTATGAGTGCTGTAGCCCAGGGAGATCTGAGAAATGTGCATTGCAAAAAATCAAGAGAAAAGAGAGTGAAAGCACATCATTTATAAAACAGCTTGACTGAGCAAGTAAGTCTGATTACCTGCACCGTGCCACTATTGTCACGACGGCTCCACAGGGAGCACATTCATTTGTCATTTCCACCGTACCGTATCTCAAGACATACAAGTATTACATCAAATGCATCCCTCAGCAGTTGGCTCGCAGCCTGCTTTCTGGCACATCCCAAATCCATAGATAAATGCTCAGGAGCAGCACGCTGCTCTTCATCACCCTATTTCTAACCTCTTGTAAAGCATCTGCACGCAGGCTTTATTTCACTGGCTTCAGGTTTTCCCAGGTTACTCTCCGTTACAGATATTTGCGTTTGAAATAGGTGAGAGTACTCCTTGGGGGACTCCAGGGCCGGCGGGACCCTGCCAGAGCCAGGGTACTGCCAGAAGGGCAGGACCCGGAGCGAGTCAGGGTGGCATAGGGAGAGGGAGAGGTGGAGCGGGGCAGGGTAGCGTAGCCAGAGCGGGACAAGGTGTAGGAGGAGCGGTTCAAGGAGCTGTAGGGGGGGCGTGTAAGTGTGCCGTAGGTGGCACGGGTCGAGGAATAGCCCAAGCGCCCCTCGGGGCTCCACAACGATCGGGAGGCGGGAGCCCACGTGGAGCCAAAGCGAGTGGTGCTCTCATAGGAAGGGCCCCACTGAGAACCGCACAAGGAGCGAGAGCCGGAGGTGCCCACAAGCTGGGAGATGGAGCGAGAGGTGGGGGCACAGAGGGAGCGGGCTGTGGGACCCGCCGTGGGGCGCGGGGACGGGGAGCACGGCAGGCAGGCAGCAGCGGAGGAGTCCAAGGGCTGAGCGGCAGGCGAGCTGGCAGGGCGGCCCACCAGCGAGGCAGAGGTGGGTGAGCACAGGGAGTGGGCCGCGGGCGGCCCGACGGGGCGGGGGGCTGGAGAGCACAGCGAGTGGGACGCCGGGGGTCCGACGGGCCGCTGGGGCGCTGGGGAGCACAGCGAGTGGGATGCAGAGGCAGTGCCCACCTGCAGCACTGTTGGGGTGCTGCTGCGGTCAGCAGCACGGGGCACTGGGGAGGCCACCGGGGAGCACATGCCGTGGGCTACGGCGGCGTTCAGGGGCTGGGAGGACAGGGCTGCCCCTGGGCCGCACTGAGGCTGGGTGGTGGGAGAGGGTGTGGAGCTGCAAACGACGTGTGAGATGGAGGCACCGGGCACTGAAAGGGGAGTTGCAGGTTGCATGGGATTACCGATGGTGTGGATTACTGGAGAGCACATGGAGTAGGACGGCGGAGCAGACATAGGGACGGCCTGGGTTGCCCCACTGGGATTGGGGCCACCCATGAAGTGGGTCAGCAGCGCACTCACCGCATTATTCGCGGGGACAGAGACAGAATAGGACATCGGCCCCCCTCCACCTCCAGAGGGGTGTGTGGGAGCAGGACCTGTCTCAAACACCACGTGAGGCATAGGGGTGCAAACGGGGTTGGATGCTGGGGCTGGCATGGAGCTGTACACGGATGGAGCCATTGGAGCGCACGTAGCAGGAGGTACAGTCTCGCATATGACACGGAAGCCAGGATCGCATCCCATCTCAAAACCAGGATTGATGCTTGGATTGAAGCCTTGGTTGCAGATGGAGTTGCATAAGGGATGGCCTGCAGGGAGGTACACAAAATCGTACACAGGCTGCCCCCCTGCGCTGCAGTTTGGGTTGCACATCGGGATACAGATATATTCACACATGGAGTTGAAGGCAGGGTCTGCCACAGGGACAGCCGTTCCGGCTCCCCCAGAGCCGTTCATGGGGACAGAGCCATTCTCACAGACTGGGAGTGACCCATTCTGGCCGATGGGCAGGACACCATTCTGGCCTGCCGAGCAACACACTTCAGCTTTGGCACATCCCTTGCAGTAGGCAAACTTATGGCACCCAAGGTTGGCTAGGAGCCGGTGGCAGCCAAGCCTGTAAGGTGTAAACTCCACAATGGTCCGTGCCTGTTGATTGGATGCCAGCGTTCCCAGACTGGAGCAAGACAAAGAAAATAATTAGGACCCTAATCATTAGCACCCAGAGACCTAAGCGCTACAAGATGAGCACACAAATTAAGTTTGATTTGCTATGACATATTTTAGAAACAAACTGTTATGACAATTTTGTTATTCTTGTCTTTTTCCAAAAAAACCCCATATTCTCTCTTGTAAAAAGCATGGTGAAAGCTTTTGTCCTAAGAGAAGATTTGGAAGACTCCCATAGTCGCTTTTGTAGTTGGAATTGGAAAATCATTTGTGGTACTGACTTGAATTCTTAAAAAACGCAGCACCCATCTGCCTCAAAGGTGTATTTATTGCTTACCATTTCCAGCAGTTCAACAGAGCAGCTTTGTGGAATCCAGTTCATTACTATTCAGTAGGAACAATTCTTAATTTCTTGCCCTTAAAACTAGTCATACTTTTGTAAGTTCTCCTTGTCATGAAGAGAAGCAATGCATATTAATGAACAGCTACTTTTCCTAGAATGTTACAGCATCTTGGAAGCTTCCAGTTTCCTGTGATTAACGTGTTATGAGTTTAGAATGCATATTGCTATTTCTCACTGTCGTTCTCTAATTGTTCCTATATGTGGTTAGTGTTAGTTCATAAATATTTAGAGGAATTTTATTATAAACTCAATAGGATTGTAGAGGATGGGGGACCCAGTTAGTACTTCTTGTAAAGAGAAGTGTGCAGACAGATATGTGATGCACCCACTTAAATCTTGAGAAAATGAAGCAGCAACATTCCTTGCCAGCTTTAAATTATCAGTTTCAAGAGGAGTGAGGCTTTTAATGGGGTCTCAGACTAATAAGAAGCAAAATGTCCCGTTCATGTGCTAAACGCCAAAAATACCAGAACTATTTTCTCTCTCAAAGCCTGTTCTGAACTTGCACACCTTAATCAACCCCCAATATTATCCCCATTTCAAGAACTGATTAACTTACTCAATGGTCATTGGCTCTTTGAATAAACCACAGCCTTCTAATGTCATTACACAATTCTTCATATCCTCCTGGAGAGGATTACAGAAGGAAATCTCTGCAGTACATGGAACTTTCAGTCTGGGCTGGCTCAGTAGCTAGTTAAAAAGAAACAAACACATTTTATGTTTTTTCATTCTTACAAAATTGACAATGAGGTAAATAAATGGAAGGGAAAAAAATTAAAAGGATTATTAATACTAATTTCTTTCTGATTTGCTTCTATGATCTGTATACATTACTAAGTCAACTGTTTTACTTTAAAAATCACGCCAATCTCACTACATTTAAAAAAAAGCAGTAAGATAAAAGAAAAATGTAAAATATTTCAACTTTATTGGCAATGTACATAGGAAGTGGCCCATAAGAGTCACCAGGTCTGTTCCTTAGATCCCAAATTCCATAATTAAAGTTACTTACCTTTACAATAACAGGTGGTCTGTTGACCACAATATCCCTGCTCACCATCAGAATTTCTCCACACTCTGGGTCTGAGACAGCAACCACTTTCATAATGTTGTGATCACAGAGATAAGGTCCATATTGATTATATGATATACACAGCGGAATTTTTTTCACTGTAAAACAAATTTGTTTCTTTTATTTTTCTGAATTTTAATTAATATTCCTACTTTCCTTCCTCCTAAAGTTTAATTCACACTTACAACAGCTTAATTAAATACTAAGTTATCATAGCATCTTTGAAAATAGACAAAATTTTTCCTAACTTAGGGTGATACATTGCTATCTTCAGCAATCAGTTTCAGAGTTTTCAATTAATCTGTCATTGAATTTGCGACATTAATTGATGATGATGATGATAATCATTAAGCAAAATTTTGAATCTTTCCTCCCAGTGTAATTCCTAAAACAATAATTCAAATATAGGCAAATTAAAGCCTCATAAAGCAGAATTTTAATATCAGCCTGAAATTTTGTCTTGTAATGATCTGGTATAATGAAAGAGATCTTGTTTCTTCCAGAAAAAGACATTAATTATGGAAACAGGCGTTTATGTTCTTCTACACATTTCTACTTCGCAGCATATGGTATGCCTAGGTGCTCTATGCAAGTGTTTTACACTGGCTGATATTTTCTGGCCGAAGAAAACATTGCTTTTCTGATAGACAGCTGCAGCTTTATCTTTGTATTGAGTATAGAGTCCAGAATTGAAATTTCAATGAAACAATTTTTAAACTGTCATAAGAATCTCTAAACCTTGAGAAATTAAGGAAAGACTACAGTTTACCTGTCACCATACATGTAGTATTGACATGGTGTTGATTTTTGAGTGATCACCCTAAAGGGAATTCAGCTGTTGATATTTAACACTGTACACATCTCACTTCTCACCACTATTAGGAAGTCTCCACAAACCCTAAAAACCAACCAGCTCCTAAAAAGAACAGAGTATTAGACAATTTCACCCTCTTACCTTCCCGTGGACCCAGTGTGACATTCACACTGTCTTTCCAAAACTGATCCATTGGGCAACCGCTGTAGGTTATAATTTGTGCGCACAAATTGAACTTCAGGGTTTTGTTCTCATTACGCAAATTTTCAAGCAGCCAGTTCAGTTGGACATCTTCACCATACATTGGGCAGTTGGCCATCTTTAACCTCATGTTAATTCCAGAGTCACTCAGAAATGGGTTTTTCAGAGACGATAATTCTCTGTCGATATGGCAGTTGGAAGCATTGCAATACCCTGGGTGAATCCTTCTGTAAGCCCGGTAATAGGCTTCTTTGTTTTTCACAGAACCTGTTGAAGAAGATATATGATAATGAATCTGCTGGAGGCGCAAGAACCCTATTATTATTCTACCCAAATAATAAAGATAATTAAATTTATTGCTTCTTCTTCTTGAAACCCAAAGTAGCAGGTTGTTGTAGAACAAATGCACCAGATAATGAAATATTAAATACAGCAGACTGAATGCATTGAAGAAAATGAACACCTTAGGGAAAAAAAAATTATAAACCTTATTTTACTTTAAGTAGTTAAATGTAAAAAATGGTCATGTAAATCTCAAAATGTATGGTTAGTACAAAACGGAAAATATGACTCTCTAAAAGGATAAGGGTGAATATGAGATGCTACCATTCTCTCAAAAGACAAAATATGCCATTAAAACAAAGAAACTGTTGATTGTTTTCCAGCCAACCAACCAAAAAGAAACAAAAATCCCCACAGAGCTTGCAAATGTACAATCAGCTGTGATCTGCTGTTCATTCCTTTATGCAGTCTTGCTGGTTGAACTCCTCCCACCTACTGGAATATGAAAATCAATAATCCATGGCTCAAAGTAACAACAGCAGGATATGCGAATAGTACATTAATTTAGTAAGTAGGGATATTTGCTGACAGACCCAGTACAAGAAGCAACAAGCAAGATGTTAATCCTAGGTTTAGAAGAATTTGTGGGTTTTTTTAGATTATCTCGAGTCTTCTAATCTTTTAAACTACTTTCAAGGTGAAACCAAAACATGTACATATAAACAGTGTTATTTAAAGGGCTGGAATGCACATCCTGTGAAGAGCAGGTAAGAACTTTGGCTTTATCTTGTTTGGAGAAAAGGAGGCTAAGCAGCAACCGCATTATTCTTCCTTGCTTCCTGAGAAAAGGAAGTGGAAAAGGAGGTGCTGAGCTCTTTTTCCTGGTGTCCAGTGACAGGAAGCATGGGAATGGTTCAAAGCTGTGCCATGGAAGGTTTAGTCTAGATATGAGGAACAATTTCTTTATTGTGAGTCTGGTCAAACAGTAGAACAGGCTTCCTAGAGAGGTGGTTGACGGGCCTTAAAAAGAGGTATTTAATGGTATGTTTCACTTAGTCCTGACATGTAAGGCAGTTGGACGAGATGGTCGCTGTAGGTCCTTCCAGCTGAAATTATCCTATCCTGTCCTGTCCTGTCCTATCCTATCCATTAGTATGTGCTTTGTTTGAATTATCTAAATATATTTAGAAGTTTTAAAAGCAAGATCTTTGATGCCTCTTTCTCAAAAAATGAAAATACTTTCTTCACATTTAAACACAGGAGAGATTACTTTGATACTTTTATATGATTAGCCTGTAAAATTTCCTCTAGCCCATTCAATATCTTTTCGTCTTACCTAGTTCATACTTGTAAGCTCCAGTGATATCTTCAAATTGCTCACTGCCAACACTCTTGGTGATTAGACGTTGTCCACACGGCCATGTGTCACAGAAAAATTTTGTTCTTTTGGCATTGTTTTGGGAAAGCCAGCCAACATAGTTTGAATTTACTCGAGAAAACATATGATGGCCATCATAATCCAAGTCCAGTTCCCCTTCCCTGATGCTTCGAACCCATGTAGGACCACTGCAAGCTGAACCTAAACGAGAGAATAAAAATGTTATAAAACATTGTAACCTGAATAGTAGGGAAACTCAGCAATGTAATCTGAGGAAAATCATTCCAACTATAGAAAAATTACCTCTGCCTGTTTCCAGAGGTGTTGGATCCAGACACTGCCAGTCACCACAGCACTGATTGATATCTCTGCGAGCCATCCAAGATTCATTCCAGCAGTGGTATCGCCTGTAGAATGAAGGAATATACAATTAAAGATGTCTCTTGGATTACCAAATTTAACACCTATGACAGAGGAAAACTATGTCAGCATTGATCAATTGAAGATTTTCTATGTCTAAACACTGTTAATGACGTTTATGACAGGAGTGGTTTTGTTCGCTTTATAGCTCTCAGGCTGGAAATTTGTTCCAGAACCCCACAGACCTGATTGCAAAACCTGTCTCTTTTAGTAGATAATATGATGACACTGTTCTTTTGTTTAAGTGTAATAGGAATTGAAAGGTTTATATGAATGAAGCAATCCATTACAAGGAACATCAGGAGGACAACATAGGTATCAACCAAGTGATTATGACTGAAGATAAAAGTCCAAATTAGGGATAAATTTTCCTTAGCATTTAATGATCTACTTTACACTTTTACAGCTTCTAAGCTTGATGGCCTTATTTTCCTCAGCTGAGAGGGATAAGCAGGCAGCATGGATTCTCACAAGAGGTTTTGCTTTTTTCTTTTTTGAAAATCTACATTTAGTAGACTGCCTCTTTCATAATGTCATGGTTTTGAAATGCATTATTAGGAAACTGAAGAGCATTACCCAGATAAAGAAAGAGATGCACCAAAGAGAGACTCTGATCTGCTAAATTTATACTGGTTTTCCTATCTTGTAATTTTTAAAAGGGCAAAAGAGCTTTATATTTTTCTTATTTACCATAGTTTGTCTTTGCCACACAGGTTTTTACCAGTAGAGTCAAAAATCTCATTGATACCAAGGGGATTCTCAATTGAGCAAGGAAAACAGAAGCTTGTGACAACACGGCTTGGAATTCCCAAACACCTCATCACTGTAAGAAAAAAATATGAATGAATCATTACAAATCACAATTAGTCAGGCAAATCCTTCACTTATTTTATAAAAAATTATCTGATATTCTAATTTGCAGTTATAGAAACAAAAGGGATAGGAAGAAATATTCGGGATGCAGTATCTTCAAAATTCTTTTTAGTTCTTGAAAAGCAGTTCGAAAAAAAGCCTAGCAGAAAGGAATGTTTCCTTGCTCTTCTATCTTAAAATAAAAACCAAAAACATCCATGAAACCAGATGGTTTAAGTTCAGTAATCATTAACCTGATTCTGCACTATTAAAACAATTTTTTTTTTTTTTAATAAATAGTGTGGTCCATATAGAGCCACCTACAGGACTTCAATTTATTTTTTTTCATTCAATGTAGAAGCAGGTTCAGTGTTATAATGTTATAAATGTTATAAAGCTGGAACTCAGATCTTCTGTCTGTAGAGCTTAGTGCACTATTATCTAATATTTTTCATTAAAAGGAGAATTTAGCATAATGCACTTGTGTTTTGGGTGAGATATTACTATAGATCTTCCTGTTCGTAACTTAATGTTTTTTCTTATCCTTCAAACATCACCCAAAGCATAAATTTTGGCTCCACAATGGCATTGTGGAGGTTGTGTTGATTCCTTCCAACCCCAACTACTCTATGATTTAATGATGCTGCACTTAGTCTGTGTTTTAATAAAAGTTTCAGTATTGATAACTGTATAATATAAAGGTCACAGAGAAGATGAAACTACTTTTCTTGCTCTTCAACCTGTATAGGAAAGCAGAAGGTTGATAATAAACACTAGATCAGGAGCATGAGAAAAATGTTCAATTTCTTTTCTAGTACAATGCTTATGAGTGAAATTATTCAAGTAGTTTTTAGGGTCAGAAGTTTTTGATCCTTGGTTTCTTTCTTCTTTGCTCTATTAACTAGGTAAGGGCCAACTAAAATATCATACCTGTGCACATTACTGAAGCAAGAGATCCACAGTACCCATATCTGACTGGCCTGCATCTCCCACTGTACCACTGCTGTAGAATAGGGACACTTCCATTCCAGGAAAATGGCTTTGTTCCTTTCAGGTAATCATTGTTTTCCGGAATCTTCATGATACTGTTAGTGGTGTGGCTGCTTATCTAGAAAGAGAACAGAAAAACAACCTTTTCAAATGGCCGACCATGTCTTCGCATTCTAAGCATGTCTCAAAGTCACCAAAGATTAGCATTAAAAGTTTAGTTTTCCTGTGAATCTGAGCACAAGAAGGATTTCCCCTGCTTGCCTGCTGTGTTAGAGTACTGTGCAGTTTGTCCTTCTACAATACAATGAAGTGTGACGTGATCTCTTCAGAGGTCTCACACCCCCATAGATCTTACCATGTGATTCACCACCATGCTGACATGCACAGGGTCATTGCGCCAGCAGTGGTCACGATCAGAGCCATGATGGTAACTCGCACCCATATCTAAGATCTTCAAGCAGATATCCAGAATCCCATCTTCAAACTGAGGAAAAATACAATAACATAGGCATCATGGTATGCTGATGTTGCTAAAGTACCTTTCTTATCAATAATCCAGTATTTTTCAAATATATGAGTTGCCTTTCACCTCTCCTGCCCTTTTTTTTTTCTTTTTCTTTTTTTTTTCTTTTGTTAAATCAAGCACAGCTCCTAGTGGTCTGCGTGGTATTGCCTATCTGCCTGAAGGAAAACCAAAGGCAAAAACATGTCATGTTTACTTATGTTTGACCAATGGAATAATTTTTCTTCTGAAGTACAGTGTTTGTGTCACCTGTTTCCAGAACATTGTGCAATTTCCCTCATTTTACTAGATAAAACTTTATTCCAGTTATTTGGGCTGCAGTGAAATTCTCAGGCATTTGGTTCTTGTATGCATAGTCCTAACTGATCTTAAAAACCTTTGCATTACAAATAGAGCATATATTTCTGAAAAAATACAAACACTTCATTTATCAGTATATGGATATCATCTATTTCTGACCAAGCGTTAAAAAAATACCTGTCCAAAGTGCCATGGTCGAGAGGTTATGTGCTTGTGGACTCCTTCATACAGTATTCCATGTTCATTCAGAACATATTCTTCTCTATGGGCCTGATTGTCCAAATATACAGGGTCATCTGGAAAAGATGAAGGGCTTTCATTCAGACAGAATGTACCTTTCTAGTACTTCTGTATTTCTGCATCACTGGTTCCCTCTTTCCTTTCCTACCAGTTTTTGATGTATACTTTTATGTTAAAGATTGTGGGCTCTTTAAGCGCTCACAGACAATTCATTCCTACTTACAGCTAGATAATATCTTTATTAAGTCTCTCCCTGCTGTAGAACGCATTAATGGAAGAGTTTGCAATTTATCTTCACACTAAGCTGTTCTACAAGTCAAACACTCAGCAACATAGAGTTGTGTATCTGATTTAGATTAAATCAGCACAGACAATGTGAATATTTGTCATGTAATGATTTTGGTGAGGTCCTACAGACTCCAGAATTGCTTGCTACCTGAGCCAGATCTACAGAATTTATTTTGTATTTGTACTGTATTATTTTATGATGGCAAAACAGTATTCACAGAATTACAAAATGGTTGAAGTTGGAAGGGGTCTCTGGAGGTGATCTGGTCCAGCCTCCAGTCAGTCCCAGGCCACATCCAGATGGCTTTTGAATATCTCCAAGGATGCAGACTCCACAGCCCATCTGGGCAACCTGTGCTAATGCTCAGTCACTAACAGCAAAAATGTGTTTCCTGATGAACAGAGGAAACTTCCCAATGCTTTCTATACTGTAAAGACACTGTAATAGTTGTGGAGAAAAAATTATGCCTCACCCCTACTACCACTAAAAAAACAAATTGAAACAGTGGCTTGAGACAGTCTTGAACTTGGAGGAAAAAGATTAAAAATAACAGAATTAAATCTCTCCTTGATTCTCATTGTTTCTGTTACCACATCCTTATGCACCAGTTAAATAATAAATATCTTCAACAGTTTTACTCAGCACTAGCTATTTTTCTTAAAACAATCTGATTGTCATTAGAGTTCTTACCTGCGCACCAAGGGTTAAAAAGAACATAAAAATCTCCAAGACACCGCTGATATGTGTGACCACAAGATGTGATTTGCATATTGAGAATATAACGGCCAATGCAGACATTGGAAGGAGGAAACACGCTGATACTGATGCATTTTGGCTGATGAACTTTGTAGGAAGCACTCCAGCAGGTTTGATCCAGACATCTGCCCATTGGGAAGGTGCATTTTGTCTCATTTGATTCACAGGGTCTGAGGCCTTTTCAGGAAAATAAAAACCACTTCCATCAGACTACTAAACAAAGCACATGTAAAAGGCTAGTAATTTGCTTAGGCATCATTTGCAAGGCGAAGCTCCCAAGGGTGGATTTCTTTTACACTTGTCACTTCTCTAGCAGAGTGAGAAAACTTTACATATTAGAAGAACTTTAGGGGAAGGTAGTCTCTTCACATGGAACCTGAGTAGGCTATGGAATATGAAGACTATGAAAAAAGTCTTCTGAAGTCTATGGGAAATATTAATCAACAAAGGATTAGGAAAGTCTGCAGAGTGTTTGGGAGTGAGTACCTGTCTCCACGGTGAAAGCAGCCTGGTCCACGGAGTCATCCCATTCTCGATTTTGGAAGCGAGCATATAAGCTAAAGGCTTGCCCTCTCCTTATTATCTGTCTGTCAGTTCCAAAGAAATGGGTATTATGTATTTGACAGTTGGAAGGACAGTTCAAGTCGACTTCTCCCAGCTCAATAACTGCAGGACAGAGAAAGGAGCACAAAGAAAAAGCCTCATATAATTAAGTTCCCAGTTTTGACTGCGGTTAAGATTAGGTGAAAGAGGAGACAACAATGAAAGACAGGGAAAACTCTTTCAAAATTCATTCAAGACTTTGTTCAAAATTCAGCAAGACTGAAATTAAGACATACACCCATAAAAGTTCCTTTACAAGTTCACCATTTTCCTAGCTTGCAGATGGAAACTTGTCCCTTTGATTTTTGTAGCTGTGCTACAAGTTTCACTTCTTTTATATAGTGCCTGACACTGAAGGCCAATATTAGTATCTCTACTTGAAAAGCTGACTTTGCATTGTAATATTCTCTCCACACATTACAACATGCTGTCTACAGTTACAGTTTTGCACATGCTATCATTTGAGATGTTTTGGTTTGTTTTATAAAAGAAATAAAATATTAAATAGAATAAGTAAAAAATTTGATAATGTGTATGTATTTGAAAGCTTAAGTGGCACTCCAAATTATTTATGAAAAAAATAGATATGTATAAATATCTATCCAAGACTTAAAATAATGTTAAATATGAATGCAGATGTCTCAGTCTGCACTCCCAAAGTCATAAAAAACTTTGCAGATATCATTGAGGAACTTAATGGAGAAGGAAATATTCACAAATTGTGACATTTTAAAATGCTGACAATCTATCCCAGGTGCTGTGATTAGCTTGACAAAAATCTTGGCTGATTCCCCCTTAGGCATCCTGCCTGCATATCAGTCATTTCATAGGAGTAATTATGACACTGGTGCCAGAAGGATGGGTGGCAACATTCATCTTTACTTATTTGCATACAACTTTTTATTTTCCAAAGTTTTTCATTCTAATTGAAGGTGATGGGAGCCACATATTCTCAGCAGTTTTGGAAATTGAGTTTACTGATGTACAAACTCTTGTATATTATTATAGTTTTAAAGGGTTATGTTTGGTCCTGTTAAGCCTACAGAAAAATCTAACTATGGCACTTCTCTTAACTACGTGGGTACCTACAGAATTAATATTTAAGGGAAAATCATTTTTCCCATCCAAAACCAAGGGTGTATCTACTCAAGGGGAGACTCATAGCTAAGCCCTTAGGACGAGGGAATTTTTACCACAAACCAGTGGAGTTTCCCAGGACCACATCTTGAATTAAATAATAATTTAAATTAGTTGAGGAGGGGGTGGGGGTGGGTGGAATAGGTAGGGAAGAAGCAAAAAGAAAAGCTTTTTTATCTGTTTTTTTTTTCCTTGAATAAAAATAATCTTGTTTCTCATCTAACTATTTAAACTTGGTCATGCATTGGTCATTCAGATTTTCAACAGAGATCAGCAACAAATGTAGAGCTGGGTGCTACCCATGATAAAAATATGCACACAATCAATAATAACCAAAAAAATATAGGAGTGCATTACATCATTATTGCTCATGAATACAACATACCTGCTGACAAGAACAAGCAACAGAACTGAACTGAAAATCTCATATCTTAATGAGAGCTGTCAACCATAACACAAAGTATTCTGGTCAAACCGAGAGTACTTATAGCACACATGGCAAATTCCTGCGGTCAAGAACACTGAAAGAACCTGATCCTTGCCTGGTCTCTGGAGGTGTTTATAAACCAAGACAACTACTCTTCATCCACTCAGTAATCCAGCTGAACTGGAACATCAGGGAATGAGGTATTACATTTCCCAGGGAAGCTTTCTAAAGTCAGCCCACAGCTTGCTTATCAGATTTAAGTATTGCAACTGGATCACAAACGAGCTAATGATTATTTTCTTAAGTAAAGACAGCTCAGAAAAAATACAAAAGGCAATTCAGTTTCACATTTCTTGCTGGTTTTCTGCCTCTGGTAGAAACCTAACCATCAAAACCAGTCACGGGTTTTCTCTATCAATTCATATTTTTCCTTCATTCAAGACAGAATACTTCAGGTATTCATTGGAAAATAATTGCTTCTAGCATGAGGATACTAAAAGCTTGCACTCTGTACTTAATGCTAGCAGTAAAGTTTATTCTTTTCCATGCTATTTTCTATTTTGAGAATTGGCTGTTGTTTCACTAAATCTTTTCCATAGCTTTTTCCTTCACAGTAGTTTTTTTCAAAAGTTGTTTTTTCCTGTCTCACTAGTTCCACAAAGAACATCCAAACATACAAGTAATCCTCACATAAAAATATGTGCAATTTTTTAGGTCTGTACACATGATCATTAAATTATTTCTGTTTTCAGTGCTGGTTTAAAGGACATTAAAGTTTCAAGACACTTACCTTCCATTTTTTCTTCTACATGTACTGGAATCTGAAGCGCAGTACTGGTGGATATACCAGCTCCTCAGCAAGACGCACTGCAAGGTCTGGCCGATCTCCTCTGCCAACCAACCTAATTTCCTCTCAGTAACACTTATATTCAGAACTAAGAGGCCGTCACACGTGTTGCATCAACAAAATACCAGTTTTAAAAGAGGCCCCACCCATGTGTCTACTGATGCTCATAAATGATTCATTTTAACTTCCAGCATTATTAGGGAGAGTCCTGTGGCTGAAGGGAGGGAAGAGATCCTGGTAACCTCACCTATAGCACAGTGCTCTCAGTGTCCCACAGCTTGCCCTGTCTCAAAAATACTTTAAAGCTAGGATGAATCTAAACACATTTCAGGGTAAGCCATTATTTGTAGCCATCCAAAGTTGCCATAAATACCAGCACCTACTGTTCCCTCCTGGCTAGACACCTTCAGACAGCTATGGAAAACAATAAGGAACACTAGACTAAAGCTGAATTTACACTCAGAATGTGATAAGCAGTGGACATTTTTAGCATAATGTAAGCAGAAAGCCCAGCTTTCAGACAGTCTGCACAGCGCTCCCTCCAAGAGGAGGTCAGAACCAAAACAATCAGTTACAAACTTTTCCAAATAAATTGTAAAATATGCAGAGAGCATTGAAGTTGACAATAAAATTTAACCTGAAAATTACATAAGTTGTTTATGCTGTGTATGTGTTTATTTCCTAGCACACGGTTTTACAGTTTCATAGCTTACTCACCTCCCTTCCCCTGAAATTTTGAAAACCATTTCCAACACTATCTGTAAACAAAAACCATGTTAATGCTTTAACACAAAATTTGTGCTATTTTATTTAGGTTTCAGGCATATTTAATAAAATAAAACAAAACAACCACAACACTGTTCTCTTTGTATTCTCAGTGATGAGTAGTTTTGCCTGCAAATAGGAGACATGGATTGAAATTTCTTCTGGCAAAACCAGAACGAACATGTGCTACTAGTTTCCTCCTATCCTTCTTATACCTCTGTGCCAAGCTTTACCCCATAAGCTATCTTTTGAATCCCTTATTCTTTGGACTGAAAAAACCTAACCATAAAATAAAACAAAAAATTACCCTAAACCAAGAAAAACACACAAAAATCATTCATTGATATAGAAAGATTCAGACACAATGACTGAAGTTTAGTGATTTGCATAACTGCCTGGGTTCTAGACAGTGCTTTAAGAAATCATGAAATGAAAAAGCTTAGCAAACAGTGAAATAACTTAGTAAGCATAACCTAACAGCTCAGATATTGTGAAATAACTTCAGAGAAATTAAAGCAAAGAAAAAAAAAATCAGCACGTCAACAGTGGGTTTGGAAGAGAGCAGTTAAAAAAGTTTATATGACTGATACCTATGAAAGTGAATGTAATTTTCAGTGTGCTCATATTTTGAAAATTAGAAATGTTTGGCTAGTCAGTAGACAAACATAAAAAGTCTGAATCCTCATTCACCTCTCATGTATCTGAAAGATTTCATTTCTTAGTATTTGCTATTTGACTATTAAAATTCATCTCACTGAAAAAAGAAAAATTAAAACCACCACTTTTTCATAAGAAATAATTTAGCAGCCATACACACGTAACCCCCAACCAAATTTCAATCAGCCTGCAAAATGGGAATGGTAGTGGTCAAGTCAGCCACCAGAGACCTGCCTACAAGCAGATGCACATACTTGCATCCAGAGAATACAACAGAAAAGTACCAAAGTTGTTCACAGTTTCCAAGAATATATTAAAATCTCTTCAAATACACCTAGTTCAATCTTCTGACTGAAATATCTTGGTAAATGAAAGCCTGTGACAAATAAAAGAAAACAAATAGCAAGCATCAGTAAGTGGCTGCACCTGTGGGTTCAAAGAGACTTAATTAAGCATTTAAAATAATAAAGACCTGAATCAGGAGAAGAACACTTTCTGTATGGATGTGAGTCACCAGCTTTAGTAAGTATGCTTGCTTAGATCCTTGAAGCTGCTTTGGTGCCTATCTGTCTCTGCAGGATCATTATATAGATGCCCAGCCCCAAAGCAAAGCCTCCCAGATACCCGAGTTCCTGCCTATCGGTGTCTGCAGAGCCGTCCAATTGCTGCTGCCAGCTCACAGCTATCAGACTGGTTGGTCCTCTCACTCAAGCCCAAGCCTCATGCACCTAAAGTAAGAATCTTTAACAAGGCAGAAAATCATAGCACTCTGGCTCTCTTGATGCACTCAGTCTGTTCTTACTCCTTTTGCCTGCTAAGCCCTGCATCATATTCCTTGCATTCGGGTCATCCATACAACAGCGCCACCACACAATAAAAGAGCCATGGGAAACTGAGCACCAACAGGAAACACAGCTATGGTTCAGTGAAAGGTTTTGCCTCTCAGTTTATGGCCTCTCCGATGTGTCCAGACTGCTGACGTCCCAGGCAGCTTGCTGGCATCTGTACAAAATGTCTCCTCCTGGATAGAAACAGTTCCCCTCCCTGCCTGACGGTGAGGTTGCCAAGCTGAGGCTGATGAGCCCTTGGTCCCAGCTGAGGGTGCTTTCCCCTCTGCCTCCATCTTTTTCCCTCACACTTACTCATTATCACATAAGTTGTCCTCGAGGTTACTACAGTATTTTGCGCGTCCAAAATTCTCTGACATGTGTAAATCAGATGAATGCCTGATGCAAGCCTGAAAATTCTGCAAGATAGAATAATTAATGAAGATTTAGGCACTTCCAGAATTTAAGCCATTTAGGTTGTTAAGTTTCTTTAATGACCTTGACACTTGCCTTACAACAGTAAGACTACACTTACATTTCACAGTGGCTTGGTCTTCTTTTTAGATATTACTAATGTTGCAATAGACTGACACGTGATGAGCAATTACAAAGTGGGACTGCTAAGGGTCCAAAACCCCCATAGCTTTCAATTACCCATTAAGCCACCAGGAAAGGGTGAGGATTGAACAACAGGGCATTGCAATCACAGAAAGAACACCTGTGAATGGCACTGATGCAGTTCCACTGCATCACTAATATATTTGTGAACAGTAGAGAGGTTGCAGTAATCAAGCATCCAAGGAAGGAATCCTTTCAAGAAAAAGGTACACAAAATGACCACTCAACAGGGGAAAAAGGAAGGAATCAGAAATTACATGCACTGAGATTAGTGTTTTGGTGAAAGTGTCATCTACTGGAAAGCTGGGGTAATTGCAGTTGTTAAAAAAACATTTTTCAACTTATGCGTGTTTCAACAACCAGCCCTAAAGTTCATTTTTTTGTACTTGGTAATATAATTGTATTCCTTTGATCACTGGAGCTGGAGTTGATCTTATAGCAATGACTGACAGAGTAAAAAGATACCCGTCGAGATAGTCTATTTGAAATCGTTAAGTGGCATCACCCTCTGCTCCTGAGAGTTCAGGAGTGTTCATGTCTAACAAGGAAAAGGGATAGAGAAGAAAAATCAGATGCCACAGGTTAACTTTAAAATAAGCACATATGTTAGGAATCCACATCTGACATTTAGAACTTTCATATTACAAGGACTACAGGCTGGCAAACTAATATGAACTCTGTCACAGAACACACCCAGAGTTTCTTAAAATTCATAAATTAATTTGCAATGAAGTTGCCTTTCATTAAAGAGCCTGAAAGCACTGGCAGGTACTCTGGTAAATGTAAGCAAGCATTACAACATCATATTTACGGATGAATTAGGACAAAGAAATGCTTCAAATGAAATCTTAAACAAGAAGTCTGTGTGCTTTAAGAACTACATGGCAGCTTTGTCTTTCTAGAAGCTGGAGGAAATTAGTAGCATTAAATAATTATAGGTGGTTTCTGACACAACAAAACCACCAGTCCTCATACAAAGAAACCAAAAACTCCTTCAAGGGAGCTCCCATCCCATCCAAGCTGGACCATCACTTGGAGTTCTGGTGGAGCTACTTGCTCTCTCGTCTCAGCCTTTTTACTGGGTTTCCATCAACTGTGTAAGCCACTATTTTGCTCCATGCATTAGGATGTTTTTTGAGTATCTCTGGTGCAGATGAGGAACACACACACCTATATAATGTTGCAGTATATGCAGAATTCAGAAAGGTCAATTACAGGACATGTACCTCATGACAGCAGGCAACATCATTTGTGCTTAAGGCATATTGTCAACATATTTAGAATAGAACCTAGGTAAAATGCTAATCCATGTACCTTAGTAACAACAGTGACCAGGTTAACTGAATAGAATATAACCATAAACATTACATAAGTTTCAATTAGTAGGTTATAATAAAAAGAAAAATTTTATTTGTTTACCAAAAAAAAAAACCCCAAAAACCAAACAAACCCAAAGAACCAAGGCCCCCAGCCCCTTTTCACAAACTGAAGCTAGCATTTATAGCTGAGTAATTTGCCAGGTAACCTACTCTAAGTACCATAAGTTCACTTTCAAATGAGCTTGTCCCCAACTATATTTAAAGATGGGACTGGAATAATCTAGCACTACTGTAAATTCAAACCTCAGCTCACTGAGCAGTAACTTTCCCACACCGAGAAACCTATAAATCACCCAACCTGTGATTATAACCCACCAGTCTAACTGCCCCAACAATCCAGTAGATACCATGGATCTGCTACTTGTGAGACAATGCTAATTGGAAGAGACTCAGTCTGAGCAGTGGGAGTTGAAAGAATGAAATGAGGTGAGACATTTACCAAGTTGGATCATAGGAGATTTGAGGCTCTCTGGAAGAATGCAAATTGGCTCCTACTCTGGTAATTTAAAGCTTTAATTTTTAATGAGCCTTGTTTGCTGTTTTAAAATACCCATTTTCTCCTCTAATACTATTTTACTAGATGTTTGCTTAAAATTTACTTATATAGCAGTAGGGTTCAACATCTTGGGGCACAGGTCCAAAATACAGATCTACATCCCAGTAAAAAAGTGAGTCCCAAGTACTGTTATTTGCAATATAGAGAACTCTTGATTTCAGCTGGGAACTACTTAATGTTAAAAACAGAGATGAGGAAATACTTTTATTCTAACAAACTGAGTTCAACACCTGACTGATGTGACTTTCTCAAGATTTCTAAAATTTTCCATGCACTGCTTATTTTGAACTTAAAAATTTGTAGTTATCATCTGGTTTTATTTTAAGCAGTCAGGAGTAGAAGATAAAATAGAGTTATAATTAAACAGGACAGACTCTTAAAATTATCGTCCCTTTCAGATCTCTACAGTAGATATCTTACACATACACACAACATGGTTTATCAAGAAGTCAGTAATGTGTATGAAGAGTAAGGAAGATGCCTTGTATCAGAAATGCAAACCCCAATTTTTATTGTTTTTTTGAACATGTACAGGCACACTTTCTACACTGAGAAACAGCATATTAACTCACTTGTAGGCTCTGGTGCCACTTTGGCATTGTTTGCTTGGCTTGTTCAGGACTAATTAGACAGCAGGATGGGGCAGACAAACCAACACATTTGTTGGAATACGAATCAATGGCATTGCTCTAATAGTATTTGCTTCAGCTTTCAGAGTCTCCCCAATAGTAGGGGATTAGCAATTGATTTTAGTGAAACGTGGAGCTCTGTTTTCAGCAGTATAAACACAGCACAAGATACAGAATAAAAGTGTCAGAGGGTAAGGAGCTGGAAGTGCTGGTTTAGATGGAGACGGGCAGTAGCACAAACCAAAGTAATAACTATTGTTCCCCCTTGATGGAAGCATTTTTATGGGTTTTTTTTAGCTGTGTTATAGGTTCCACTTCACTTCTGATTGCTCATCCAACTCAAACTCTGCTCCCGCAACAGATTTTTACTTCTAGTTCATTACTTTGTCATAAGGGACAGACAGGTCACATCAACCACTAATAGCAATGTATGAAAGGAGGTCAGAACATAAGTCAGGGCTGGCATGAACACAGCTGATGCCTCTCAGTATAAAGCAACAAATACTTCCAGCTCCTGCAGAAGCTCCTGTACAAACATAGTCTTAGAATGATGCAGTAAATACTTCCAACTCTTTTACAAATCCAGCCATACAGACACGGATATAAACACCAACGCCTTTCTTTGAAGGCCCTTTTCTCCCTTTACTAGAAGTTCCTGAGTCAGTAGGCTTTCTTTTACTGCAATAAACATTCTTGGCCTGCTTTGAGGTGTCTGTCTTTCGGCAAGAGGATCCTTGTTGTCATATGTGGTGACACATGAGGTGTCATAAAGCACCTTAACATAGAGTGGCTACAATCAGATTTTTAACACAACCATTTCATAGTATTCTATCTTTTCTACACTAGTTTCTGATACTCACCTAATTTGATATTAAATAAGTTTTACTAAGCAAAACACTCATAGACTATATAGGTGCTACCATCTTTAAAATAGAAAGATACAGGAAGTCTTACTAGATTAAGAAAGGTTTAAGATTAAGAAACTACTTTAGCTTAATTTAGACTCAATATACAGATGTTATTCAGTAAGCTGTCATATGCACAATGCAGGTGTTTTGGCAAAACTTTGTGTAGTTCTTATTGACTCAGCATTAATTTATACCATCAAAAGACATTACAGAATTCACAGGAAGACAGCTATTTTGGTTTTTTGGTTAGAGATTTTTAGCAAGATGCAGTATGTAATGTCATTATGTTCACTGGACTGAATTTTAAGTAAGGTAGTAAACCGGGGTTAGAAAAATGTAAGGTGTTAGTTACATCTTGCCACTCTTTGTTTTGTCCTGAAAATGGGCATGGACAATTCATTTTCACCTTTTAATGAAATTCCTTCACAATTTGAAAAACATACCATAGGACTGAATATGCACTTTTATACCAAGATGATCAGTAATTCAGAAATTATTGGCGATGTACTGTTCCCTTCTGTACACAGGGAACTTCTCGTAATGCAGCTGAGCAAAATTTCATGATGATGAAAGTAGAGGAATGACAACTTAATTGCATCATAAAAGCAAGCAAGGAGACACCTACACACCCAGATATCACATACTTCAAGCAGCACCTTCCAGTTTTTCTAGTCAGCTTTTAAATATGACTGTGTTTTAAAGACGTACTAAAATGCTTTGGGCAAGTTTGCTACCTACAAGCATGGATTCTCTGCTTGCTGAAGTTTCAGTAGCCATAACCTTGGTTTGCTGCATTTGAAACTAATACAGTTGCCTTCAATAATGTCTTGGTCTAATCATGAGCTTAATTATGTTTCAAAGCTTTTTTTTAACATCAAGTTTCTCAGTGCAAAGAAACTGAATACTTACAAGTTCTATGTCAAATAATTTTGCTACACTAAGAAATCAATAAGAATATCGGGTCTATTTTTTTGCTGGTTTCAAATGCCACACATTAGAGAGTGCCATCCTACCAGCCCATACAATAATCTGAAATGAGTTCTTTTTCATAAGCACACATCCAGCTGAGCAGTAATTACAGTGAAATGTCCTGTCATCTTTCCAGAGAATAGTAATTAGGGATATGAGCCTGGATGTCTTGTAGGGTTATGGAAACATTTTTTTTCCCAGCTAATGATCAGCCAAATAATAAATCATTAAAAGGAAAATGACAAAGGGTGTGGGTAGTGACTGTCATCAACCTGGTTCACCAGCCCCAAACTTTGTCATCAACCTTTTGAAGAGAAAGCCTGATGATGCCAAAGTTGCAATTCTTTGTGCTTCTTTGGAGAAGAAAACAAGTATAGCTAATTAATCTTGTTAATTTTTATTGGTAACAAGTCTCTTCCTCTTTACTGATCTGGGAAAACATCTTTGTATTAGACAAACTATCCCTGTTATGGGGGGGCAAAAGGAGTCAAAAGCATCTCACAGAAAATGTAGCACTGTATCTATTACTACTACAACAATTTAAAACACCACCTAAGAGCTCAGGCATATACCTCTCTGAAACTAAGAATAACCATCACCTTCCTCTTTCTAGTCAGACCAATTTTTACTGCTCATGTATTGATTGCCAGAAGGAATGGAAAGGACCTGAGAACAAGAATCGTTCCTGTTACATGCACAGGTGGACATGAAATCTGGAGCTGGCTTTGGTTCAATGTCATGGTGTCAAATAAATATTTAACAGAGCAACTATTACCAACTCTTAGTATTATAATTATTTTTTAATTATTATTTTGCAATTAACACTACCAGTTGCAACTGGTACCTTCTTTGCAGGTTTTTGAGTGATACACACCAGTGTTATATGACCAACACACCAGTAACCGTAACATTTTCTTGGGACTTAGGAGAACAGACTCCAGATATACAGGAAAAGCTGCTTCACACAGTGTAGGTGTGACTTTAGCTCTTATCTTTCAAATTATGTATGACCTAATCCTAAAGCCCTTACGGCAAAGTTTTATCCTCTTCACAATTTCGGTGAAAAATCATATTGTTAATCAAGTAAGCACCTTTTTTTTTTCTTTTTCTTTCTAATCTCATGTATGGCAAATTTAGGTGAATTTCCCTTCAATGAGTGAACACATTCCAATGTAAAAATTTTTTTTTTATTTACTGCTAATTTTGAACTTGTTCAGAATTGTGAGACCTTCAGGCCAGTTGTTGGCCACCACAATAATGATGTCGCTTTGATTTTGGAAGCCGGAATGCGACAGTTCAGAAAAAGAATTTTTAGAACATAAGACACATCAGCATAGAAAGAAAACAAAAATTGTGAAGATGATGACAGCAAAGCAGGATTGAGAGATTGTTTAATAAAAAATGCTTCCTGCTTTTCTAAATAATCTGATCAATTTTTTATTGTTTTTTTTTCCCCCAAAAAATTAAATGTCATCAAATCTCCTCAAAAACTATTCCCCTTACAAGTGTTTGTTTTTCTTCTACCAAGCAATAATGCATTTCAGGTTTTGCATTTCTTAAGCCAATATACTGCATACAAACCTCAGGCATGTTAAGACACAAAGACACACGTTGCTCTTCATCACCTCACCGTGATGAAACTGGTTTGTACATATTCCTGGAGCATTTTATTGCTCACATTGAAGAAATTCCCAAAGTGCGATGGCTGCCATTCATACTCGTGATATAAAATATTTAAAACTGATAACAATCCACAACAATATAATTTAAACACAACCCCAGTAAAGTATGATAATAGATAGGACACAGGACAAGAACAATAATGGTTTAGGATATTATGCAAGATTTACAAACAATGTAGTTACAATCTGCATTAAGCACCACAAGCAAGCTAATAACACACAGCCCATGGTTTAATCCCAACACAATAACCAGAGATATATTTTTTCAGATGTTTGATGACACACAAAACTGTAATTATAGTGGCATTCCCATTTAGCTGTGTGTAAGGACTGGCAAACAAATTATAAAAGCCTCGTGCACAGAAGGAACAGGCCGGCAGCACCTCAAGAGCACGTCTATCTAACATTTGTCATTTACCACCGTCAACAAATCACTCTTGCAGAACAGGTTACATATTTGTACTGAAATTCCACTGCTTTCATTATGACATCAAAGAGCTTCCAATCTAGGAAAACATCAGGGCTGATCTGGATATCAGAGCTTTGCCATTATGGCAGCATTTTTCTTTAATCATTTTTTTTTAATGGACATATATGTATTATAAATTGCATATTATATTAGGACACATTTACAATTTGCCAGTCTTTTCTAATCCATGTTGTTGCTCAATTTTCTCCCTTTGTGTTCAAAATTCCCATAGATTTTCCACATTGAGAAACAGATTTATTAGACCTTTTAAATAAGTAAATCCAATACATCCTTCAAAGTCTGCCTGTACCCCGGACCAAAGTATATTTTTCACATGGTTCTTCTCATATTCAATTACTATTTATGACTTGGTAGAAATCATGACAAAGTTATGAACCATTCTCATTTGTTTATAAATCAGCTATACTTTATTTATAAAGTCATTTATAACCTGCTGAAAATTAGATAATTCTTTCCTGCACTTCAGTGTTTATTGATAAGAGTCTATCTTGTTCATATATCAATCCTTGTTTATATAATGAAAAATCTGTATTAAAATCTCTATCCTGCTGCTGAATGACCTTTCAAAAGTATCTGTTCTGACAATCCATCAGTATGATATAAAATTTACACAAGTTTGGCTATATCTGGCAAGTTAACTTTCTGAAATAGCTTAGTCTTTCAAGTTCATTTAAAGATATATACAGAAATTGTTGGAGCAAAAAGAGCAGGTAAAAATGACAGAAAAAAATAGCATTATTCCTTACTAGACATATTATTAACCTGAATGACTTTTCCTTGAGACAAATTTAAATAGATTAATAAGTTTATTAAAAAAAAAAAAAGCTCTTCCATAAAACAGAAAAAAATGCCTTTGTATTTAAAAAAATGAGTGCTTGCTGTACTCTGAGTTGGAATATAACTTCTCATATTTTATTAAGAATCATCATAAAAGACAGCTTAAAAAGTACTCTAAACACAACTGGCCTTTTTAAAAAAAAGTCATGATAAAATACAAACTATTTGTTATATCAGAAGTGCAAATACGTAGCCAAGTAAGGCATATATGGCATATTTTTGAATCATTTGATGACTTATTTGCCCACCATTAATTAGTAACTTAACTATTACAAAAGAAACAGGCAAATTGTAATCATATCTCAGCTAGTGCACTGCTCAGTTCCCTGGGGATTTCTTCTTTTTTTTTCCTATTAGTGAAACAGGCTCAGAAAATAAGGCTTAAAGTAGAAAATATTGGGGGTCACACATAAAAGTTTTTCTTGTCTTTCCAGGAGTTCCTACATGAAAATCATACAGAGCTTATGGTCAGACTGCCAAAGTAGCTAACATTTATGTATTATCAGTGTGATGCAGACCTAAGACATGTTTATGAAGAACATTCAGGCACCGACGTGGATGAGGCTCTTGGCTTCCTTTGAACTGGCATTCCATTCTTTTGGTGAAGAACTGCCTCAATATCTTACATATTGAGCTATTGGGTAGTCAGAAAAAGAACTCACTCTCTAGTGTTTTGAAGTATATTTGAAAAAAAACCATTGGTAGATTGCTCTAAAAGTTGCATTTTAGAAGAAAATATAGAGTTCTGTGACAATTCCATAGTGCACCACATAAGAAATGTTTCTAGAACAGGACAGAGTATCTTCATATTAGAAATGCCTGCATTCACATACTAAGGTTGAGTAGAATTTGTATGATGAGAAAGGTACTAAAATTAACAAACATGTAAATATAACCCATTTTATTTTGCTGCCTCTGTCCCAAATACAGACTACTGAAGAGTATCCCAGCATGGAAAAAAATAGTGTATTCATGCATGAGTCACAACAGTAAAACCAAATGCATGGCTTTACAGTACTCATGCTTCAGAAAAAAAGAAAAATAGGGTTGAATTCTGTTTTTTTTTTTCTTTTCTTTGGTTTGGAAATAGCATCATCATTGACATTTTGCAAGCCCACTTGGAACACCACAGCAAAGTAATTTTCAAATTTTCACCATTTTAGTGCATAACTTTTCTACAGAAAGGTATTATTTTGGATTACTCAAAAGGCAGCTGAAGTGGGTAATCAAAGCATTTCTGAAAACTTGTTTATAAAAATCATGCAAACAGCTTGCAGCAGATAATTTATCTCTACAACTAATGTTACAACTTTGACTCAATCATAACTTTTACACATGGAACTATTTTAGAGCTGAATCAAACCTGTGATTCCTTGTAGCAATGTAGTCTCTTTTGAGACTCTTTTGAGTAGTAGAATTTTTAACTGATAATCATCATTTTCTTAAATATATATGTTAGAATATTAAACCAGTTGACCAGTTGACCAATTATATAAATTATTTAAACTGCTGACCAATTACTTTCAAACATAAAGCATTAAAAGCCACTCTGGGTTTTATTGGTTGACTTTAACTAAAGAGTCACAAAGTGACTCTTCTGAGAGGTGGGGATCATGAATGAATGCCAGAACATTGCAAAAAGAAAACATTAAAGGAAAAGACTTTAAAACATTATTATTTGAATTTTCTTTTTTTTTCCTTTGCTATGATTTTTTTCCCCAATTGAATTACTTATAAATATTCTATTATATTGCAGTTGCCTTGAACTAGGAGGACTGGCTTAGGCTCTTGATTTTTAAGATCCCACATTAAGAACACACAGATTCAGAGACTTGGTATTTACTTATATTACCATGTTGACAGAGAGAAATGGCTAGAAGATTAGGACTTGAAATCCCAATTAAATTCCATGGTCTGTTCTCACAAGCAATTGTCCAGTACTATCTACATTTTTGTTAAAAAATGTGAAGTGTTAACTACAGAGATGTTCCCATAGCATTCTGAAAGTATTTTTTTGGGGGGGAGATCTATATTTTCTCTATCAATCTCCCTAGTAACTGAATCATGTGCTGTTAGAAAATTGAATTATACAAATGACTGACGGTTATAATCTTTTTTGCTTTTTATTCATTAGTGTGATTTTTTTCTTGAATCTCAGAAGACTTACAGGATAGATAATTGAACAATGCTTTAATATTGCCCTCATATGAATATACTAAACTGGAAAGAGATAGATATTAATTTAAATAAGTGTATTATAATTTTTACCTGTGTAACAGTAACACCTCTGATCTAGGTATAAAATTTTATTTTCTAAATGACAAATTTACTTTGAAGTTTTATATTTTGTCTCTCATTGGGATTTTCAGTTTTAAAGGCAGTTCAATCGTTTCTATGTTTCCACTGTTCACATTTAAAGACATTTCATAGCAACTGTGTAGCTATATGGAGTCTATATCATTATAAATTTAGATTATTTACCATTATGCAGCAACTTACTCTAGAAAAGCATTAAGGTGCTGATTGTGAAATGGAATCCAAAAGCAATGAGAGTGAAGTATATTAGTTTAGAATTCTGTTTCAACCAGTAGTCTTTTAGAAAGTTGAAAGGGAGAGGTTATTTTGCTTTGAAGAATCTGTAGATAAACTTCTGTTTAGGTTACATATTATCTTAGTCTTTTATCTCCCAGGATCATGGTTCAAATATTTCAAGGAGCCACAGTTTGTCAGACCTCAACTACAGTGCTGCAGAACCAAGTTAATAAATTTTTTTTCTGAGAGACTTGGGGTGTGGCACAGCCTAAACAGCACCATAAAAAAATTGAACATTTCAGCTCATTGCAGCAGACATGGATACTAGAAATTACATTAACTAGCAGTCTGAATCCTAGGAGTTAATGAATACAGGCAAATTAACTTTTGTGATGTTTGGGGGTTGCATTCTACAGGACAGCGTTTGCTGAATCATCATTTTTCCTGTTGCATTTCTGTAGGTTGCAGAGAAATTTAGGGCTTGCACAACTAGAAGTTTGCTAACACAATACCACTGTCAAACAAGAAATTCACAAAAAAAAAAAAAAACAAAACAAAACAACAAACACACCTTGCAAAAAGGCAATAATCTACAGTGGTAGAAACATTGGAAAAACCCAGAGATCTTACAGCTGTGTTCAATTATAAACTATTTGGACTAATTGGGAATTATTCTTGTAAATACTACACAAGCACTGGTCATATCTCAAACAAGGGAAATGAGGTCTTTTAATTCTGAGAACTATGCTTGTGGCTTATCAATGGCATGGGACACAGTACTTTGTTTCTAAGGTAGTCTGCTTCTGTCTATGCTAACAAAGAAGGGGAAGGAGAAAGAGGTCTCCATGAGCACACCTTGGCTATTTGAGAATCAGAGCACCATTACAGCAGCCTGGAAAAACAAAGAACATTAGTTCTGCTCAGTTAAAATAGTTCTGCCAAGGGAACATCAACTCTTCAACAGTAACCATTGTGTTTTCCACAGACACTCTGCCAGTGCATTAAAATGATTCCCTTCTAAATCACATCTTCTTTCTTTAGATTCCTCTCAAAACTATAAAAACAGGAGACAAGGAGGAAAGAAAAGGCTCTGAAGAAAAAACTGAAAGCCTACATTGCTTTATAAATCTGGAAAACATGCATACATATCCTAATTAACAGGACATCAATTGATGAAAATAAGATTAACTATATGAACACCAAGAGTAGCAGATAAGTTTGTTTGTACAATAATTGTGGAAATTAATAAATGCCTAGGGAGAAAGTAGCTTGCAAGACCATGTTTATTGTCTGAGTTCAAGATAAAACTAATGAGCAAATGCTTGTATGTTTGAAGGGGAGCCTTAAATCCTGCATTAAGTGCTGCAAAAATTCAAAAGGAGCAATAATAAAATTCTAGTTTTCTAAATAAAGGAGTGAAATCTGGTAATTCCTAAGCAAAAAGTTCAAAGACAACAAGTTTTCTGTACTGCACACAAATCTGCTCAATCTCAAATCTGCAAGTTACCTGGAAGAAGTTTTAACCTTATTTTAATAATAAAATAGCCCATTATTTTCAACTGAGCTGGTCAAAATTAATGAGCAATACTAGAATATTGAGCATGTTGGACCACTAAGGAAACAAAATCCTTATGAAACAAAGTGAGAGGTCACACAGTAGCCTGAATGAAGATTTCTAATTATTTATTGTTACAATGCTATCTGCTTTTTATGTATATTTATCCTTGCTATTATATAGGGAGGGAAATAATGAGGGATTAAAAAAAAAGAAAAAAAAAAGCTTGGGAAGGAAACAAGATGGTAAAAGAATAAGAATGCAAAATATAAAAGGAGACAAAGAAAATTAGAGCAATGGGAAAAAGAAGCGAAAGAAATCAGAATAAATTGCTAAATATAACAGGCAAGTGATCATCTGGTTGAAGAAAGTGTCATAAGGAGGGGTCAGCACACATCTCTGGCCACTGCTAGTTAAAGGTGCTTTTTGCTTTTCTGTCAAGTTACTAGGAGTATAAAATAAATAACTTTTAGTACTGTCTCCTCTGCTTCTTCAAGGTTACAACCACATTGTTCTCATCTAACTTGGAAAGTATTTCCAAAATAAAGCATTTCACACAATTGAGATTTTCATTTGACCTTCTCTTGCTACAGTCCTTAAACATATCCAGCTCATAAAGCTCTTAGATTCTCAGAAAATTATAACCAAAAAATTTTGCAATTGCTACATGCCAGATGGATCAGTCTAGAATTCCTTTAGTTCTTCTCTCTGTACATGAAACAATTTTTTCTTTTAAAATGCAAGTGTGAAAATCCTGTTCCTTCTTATAATGTAGCTCCTGCTTCGCTTGGTTATTTGCCTAAGTAGTCATGCACAAATGAAATGGATTGCTGAGTCTGGACTCAGACTTCAGGCCTGTAAAGGTTTGAAATGCACATGCAGAGCTTTAAAGCAGAATTTGTCTACAAATGTATAACCTAGTGAGTCATCGTATCCCTGTGACAGTGATGACTCCCCAGTTATACTCTGTACATCCCACTCGTATCCAGTTACATCCTTGCAAGATGCATTTTCTCTAACATGACAAGGCTTCAAATTTTTCTTCTTCTATTTTAACTCTCTCCTAGAAAGGAGATGTTAAGAGACATTACAAACAATATTACTTCACCACTGAAAGAGGGATCTTGGGATAGCAACCCATGGTTCCTTCATTATAGGGACATGGCCAAATCACCTTTGAATTCTGGAGGGAGCAAGTAGAGGGCAAAATAAATATCTGAGTCAGCAAACCAGCTTGTCATGAAATACCATTAAAATCTTTCCCACTCTGCTGCTTCCTCCAAACTCTTGCTCTCTCATACACAATGTTCTGTCCAAGGAGTTGTATTCACCAGGATCATTTGGTTGCTCCACTCACAGCACTGCTTTTCCAGTAGCTTCCCTGGCTGTAATTTGAAGGACAGCCTACAGTGGTATGAGGATAGAAACTCCTTAAGCCAGCACTGTCATTAAAGTTGCAGTATAATGAAATATGGCCTAAGTAACTCACTTAAAACTGTACTTCACGTCAAAGGAAGATGTCCAGAAACTGAACTTAATGCTCCATGGCATGTCTACACTCTAATTGAAACATGACAGGGCAAATTCACTGCCCAAGGACCAAGCTCCGTCTGTGATCATGAACTTGCTGTCCCCAAAACAGAGTGGCCTTGTCCCAGCTTCAAACAAGCATGCATGGGCCTGAGCAGAGGAAATACCCCACAGGCTTTTGTGTCTGCTCGCCTCTGCACCTCATGTATTCTTCCTCACCTTATGATACATCATCACAGCAATGCAGTGATGGCTTTTTGAAGTGTGTAGAGCGTCCTTTGCCCTGTGCCTTCAGCAGGCCATTAAAGCACACATCCTGGGTGTCAAAGCTGGGGCTCCTAAAGTCTCTGCTACCACCACTTTTCTGGCTGCTGTTCAGCATCACCAACTCCTAATTCTTTCTGAAAACCACCACGGGTGACCCACATGTGTGTGGCACAGGCTACCAAAGCTGCAGTTCACCAGAGATGCTGCTTTGTGCAGTCAAGCTCCTGCTCCTGGGAAATGGTGTGAGAAAAGCAACTGGCTTGGAGATCAGCAGTGCTAATTCACACCAAGAGTCAGCACAGAGGTATTCCTTCGTCCAAAGGGAAGAAGTGAAAAGAACTGCCAGTGCTGTGGAAACTTCCCTTTTCCTTACCAACAAGGTGCATCATATCCTGACACAACCACAGGCTTATTAACACTCTTTAAAGATGATTTGCACAGTAGAGTAGCACATCATTTGAACATGGATATTACAAGCTTCATTCCTTTATTATGTGTTTACTTTACAACTCTTTTCTAGCCTCCATTGCAGCTAAGCATGAGGAATAGTTTTACTTTGAGATCACCATACCTTTAGCTCTCATTGCAAATTTCATTCCCTAATAACGAGCCTTGCTGCACATTTCTAGCCAAGATCACACCTTTTAGATGTAGTATGAAATCATGTCAGTATGAAAAATTCCTCCCATCTCATAACCACTGTTTGCAAAACCAAAAGAATGGTTGCAACTTCTCTTCTTGAGATTGTTCAAGTCACAGATAATCACTCTTCATTAGCTAACACACAATGCCTGAGTAGGATTAATTTTCCTCACGTGGCTTGAGACTTTGCAAGGCTAAGTGAGCAACTCAAAGTACTATTTTTAGTGTATCTTAGCATTTAGATTTCTGGCATCTGAAGCTGAGGCAGCTACAGCCCACAGAAAGAACCCCGTGCTTCTGAATTATGCTTGAATTCCAGGTGCTCTCTGAAAAGTAAACCCAACACAGATTCACATTAATGCACTGACAGCTTTCCTAAGACAGACCACCTAAACTGTAACAGCACATATGCAATGTGTAAAAACAGAAATACACTATGTTCCAGATTCATACCTTCATTTAAATCCTGTTATAGAAATCAAGAATTACTTACCCTTCCTCTGCTAGAAATCCTTCTATTTTAAATCATGACAATGTGATACAAGAAGCTCCCAGCTCCTTAAAGATCCAAAACCAACTTCTCATATTCTGGTATTTCTGTCTGTCAAAGGAACTGAGACAATACTTCTATTTACCTTTTAAAAAATACTATCTCTTCTTCAACCCACTCCAAAACACTTTTGATCTTCTTACCTCACAGTAATGTAAGATAAATCTTAAGAAGTAAACACCACAATATATTGAACAATATATTGAATCTCTTGTAACCCACAGCATTTTTGGATGCAATAGAAGCATTTGGTGATTTCATGAATGAGCCACGAAGACTAAAAATATGTAATCCTTCTGCATTTGATTTTAAAAAAGGTATTTTCAAATGATGGGAAAGGAAAAGGGTAGATATTTAGCATGACAATGCCATCTCAAGGTTTAGCTCAATTTTGAACTGTTTATTTGCATAAAACACAATTTTGCATGAAGGCACAGCATAATTTATAATTATTTTATCCACCGGGAGCCAGACACAGCTTTTACATGTTAAATCTGCTGACGGCAATTAATCTCTTCCTCCATCTTAGAAGCAACTAATGCATTGTCAAGGGCTTGTCTGGGCCAACAAGTATTTCTCCCTCTTCTGCAGGAATTACCCTTAAATTTAATTTTCATAGTGACTGAAAAGAAGGAAGCCTTACCTTTCTTCTACTTTATGTAAAGAAGATCTCTTCTTTTCACAGTTGAATTTTATTCCTAGAAACTTTGTATTTCTATACAGACCATCTACATCCTTTGAGAGGCAGTCTACCATAGGAGAACTGTTGTGCTGAAGTATCTCCTGTTCTACCAGATGTTCTGTTCAGAAAGCTATTCTGATATTTGAAGATTTAACAGTTTGTTGACAAAATAATCTCCAAAAATGTCTTACAAAAACACTCTGATATTAGTGGTATCTCTACAGGAATTTTATTTTACTTCAGCTTTAGTCTGCTTTCAGAAAATGTTACCGAGTAGATTATAATATCGACCTGAGGACAACAAGCTATGTTTAGTGAGTTGTCTGATCCTTCAAGAAGCACGAAGAAGAAGCGGCCCAACTGGCCCAACATGCAAAGTTAAGATCAAAAAAGATGTATTTTACAAAAGCAAAGAGGAAATGAACAAAATTACTCAGTGGCCATCCAAATCACCAGGTCTGCATTTCAATTTTTCAAGTACAGTATGCTGCCACAATACTCAAACAAATGCTTTCATAAAAGCAAGCTAAGGAAAAAAAAAAGATTTACAGAAAAGGTACAGTCAGTTCCAAGCAAAAAAGACTCAATGATAAAAGAAAAAGAGAACTTCTTTGGGAGGGGATTAAAAGCTTAGGTACTGAAGTCATAACGTCCTTTTGTTTTCTGTTAGGGTTGTGACACAGTTTTAACAGTCTATGAACAGCATATTGTCTATTTTAGATTGAGTCAACATTTGCTATTCAAGTAAAGAGAATAAAATTGCAGCCACTATTGCAATATATGTATTTTTTTAATTTAGAAAAACCCGAGCCACTTCTTTAACATGAAAATATACATCCTACATTTTTGATTAGATCTTTAATTCCTGAAAGCATTAAGACTACAAGTTGCCACCTTAGCACAAATTTAAGTACGCTACAAAGTGTCATTCCTTTAAAGTAGAGGTGTAGCAACCTAAGACAAAAGAGAGCTGGGCTTCAGGTCTTAGTTTTGAACAAATAATGACCATTAAAGTATCTTGAGTAACCTGGGATGTACATTTCTGTGGAGGAACAGCAAAAACTTCCGCAAATAACCTTGATTTGGTAGTAATGTTACTCGTGGTATGGCAGGCAAATTTAACAGCCAAAGGCTCTCTGCACAGTAAGTAGAGAATAGATTTCTTTTGGAAGGACTTACATGCATACATGTGGGAGTTTATGTTAAACATAGCTCATAGCACGAGACACTGGTATGAAAACACATGGCCCTTCTCCATTCCTTTCTCCCATTCCCATTGCTTCTCACTACACATTTTCATCCCCTTCATGTGTAAACCGTAGAGCTTAGCAAAGCTTCCATCTACTGAGACAGCATAAAACCAGCCAGCATTTTGGCCAGGACAGTCATCAACCCAGATAAAGTCTACACCAATCTTGCAACTGAACTACAAAGCAATTCTGTTCCTCTTACTAGTAATTCCCTTAGAAGTTTCCTTGCTTCTCTTCAAAGGTTTTATTGCTGAATAATATTATTGCCACAATTCTTCATTCAAAAATGCTTTATGTAAAATACTTTTAGTCTACATATTCTTGCTATTCCTGCATTTTTTCTCTACTCAGTGTATAAGCAGAAGGAAGTTTGCTAGCAACAGGAGAGTTCACATCAGCTGCTAAATGGTGCTTTATGTCAGTAAACAGGATAGTTGCAGTAATTCTTTAAAATGGTTAAAATTTCAGAAATCAGAGAATTGTTTCAGGAACATGTACACTGCCTAGGCAGCTTACGAAAACCTCCCAGGAGCCCAACAAAGCATTCAGCATAATACTGTCAAAATTGTCTTTGTTGGTTCCAGCAATGTCAGGTGCCAGAGCTCAGTGTGATTCTGTTAGAGATGTGCTCAGTGATGAGAACAAAACTGCAGAAAGTGGCTTTGCTCCCCGAGAAGATTTGAAAGCCAGTACCAGTCTGCCACAGGATAATACAGCCTGAAACATCTGTAGTCTTAGGAGATTTCAACAGCTTAAGGGAAATACATTCTGGTTTTGCACCCTTTTCACTGACTTGAGCTTTTGGCTGTTAACAGCACAATTCTCCACCCTCCCACTCCTCCAAATACAATTGCTTCTCCAAGTATGCTGACAAAAGAGGAATACAGTAAATTAGTTCTGGACCAAAACAGAGCAAGCTGAACCTTTTACTTAAGCACTCCATGAGAATTAAGCACTTTTGTGCCATCTTCATCACATCAGATGTCTGAGAGTGCCATCCTCCTGTCCTTTAAGCAGCGAGCACCACACTGTGGACAAGAGCTGTTAAAACAGCCCAGGCAAACAATGAAGCAGCATGAGACTGTGCACGTCCAAGTGCCAGGACTCCTCAAGTGCTTCCAGAAGGAAATGGAAGCTAGGACAGGCTGACTCAGGTTCCCTTTGCTACAGAAATTCCCGTAGGTCTGGTCTTTCAAAACTGCTTCTTCAGAAATTCATTTGTGTTGTACTGCTAGAGTGCTTACTAAATCATAGACAAGCAAATATAAACTCCTACCTCTAGAGACTGTTTTCAAAATCCTGCAGAATAACAGCTGAATTTCTGCACTGCAGGACTGGGGGCTAAAGCACACTTATAACAAATATCCCAGGAAACAGCCTCCTACACAACATGTAACATCTAAGCTTGACACTGTAAATTAATCCAAAGGAAACAAGCTCTTTTAAATCCTTTTTATTACAGAAAAACAAAAGGCTTACACTTGACTTAAAAAAGCAGCATTGTTTTATGAATCCAAAGTTATTACACTGAAGTTGCTTTAAGAAACCTCTAGAGACTGAAGAAAAGAAATAAAATGCCCCTCCTCAGACAGCATTCTAGATTACTTGAGTGACCACAGCAAACACCTTAATTTCACATCACTTCTGACACCCAGTATATGACTTTTCTCCCCATGACTTGTTCAATGTAGCTGGGGGAAGGACTTGATGAAAACAGCAGTACATTTCAAGTCTAATGTGCAACATTCAGTACACATCTGATAGATATCAGAGTTCAGAAGTGACTGACATACAGGCTTTCCTCCTAACTCCAGCTATTAAGTGCTACAGTTTGAACAGATCCCAGTGTGATCCGTTTCTTCCACAGTATTTATCATTATTCAGGTCCACATCTCAGAATACTTCCCAGCTAGTCAACTGGCTACTACTGACTAGAAGCACAAACAAAAATAACCACAAAAAAAGAAGGCTCCATGTTGAAACAGTTCTTAGCAGTGCAGCAGAACTCAGGCTTTTTTTTTTCTTCTCATTACACTCCAGAGAAGGAACAGCATGGTTCCAGTGACCACTTCAGGTTTTTTAAGTCAAAAGCTGCAGGTTTCCAGCCTGAGCCAATATTAAATATGCAACTGATCTGTACTGAAATCTTAAGAAAATAGACAAAGAAAACATACTACTGCCTTAATAGCCCAAAAATTTGACTATCAGCACTGAGTTGTACAGAAGTCCAAAGAAATGTACAAGTTTTTCATTAAGTGATTTAAAAAATTTTTTTCAATAAACAGCTCAGGAGCTCAAGACCATTAATAAAAATACCCCTTTCTAAACACATTTTTAAGCACCTATTCCTCATGTATATGCTAAACCTATACCTCTTAAAGCTTCTACCAAAAAAATAAAACTTCAACAAAAAGCAAGAAATCTCAAGTCATTACGTACAACTGGCTATAATGAGAAAAATGAAAAAAGGCAATTCATAGAAAGAAAACAGAAAAAACATAAAAAGGGAGGAAAAACCCTATCAGATACCTGCTACTCATCGTTCTATGACCTCACTTATAATCTTTCCTTCAGAAACTAAAAGGTTTGTATTCATAATCAGACATGGAATTTTTAAAAAAAATTTCCTAATCTCTTTACATGTTTATCACAGTTTATACTGTTTGATAACCAAAATCTTTCAAGTCAGAGATCTACCTACTCTGCATGGCAACCTGAAGCCAGTTGTTACCAAGCTACTTAAACAAAAGAAACAAGTTTCTTTCCCACAGGGAAAAAGAATGCAATACATTTTCCCTGCTTATGATTCTACAGCATCATCAAATTTACTCAAACATAGAACTCGTTTATTTAAGCTTATTCATGGTTACTATTTAAAATTCCTTAATTTAGTGCTGTAGCACTAAATAGCAGTTTCTTATGTGATCAAGCTGCCTTATAAGAAGGACAGGAGGACATAATATTTTGTATTATACAATAATATACCCTTAAAAAAAAAGAGAAATAAAACTAAAAAACCCAGCATGAATAGTTTGAGGCAGAGTAATATAAGTTTTGTTTTTGTGGTACTTTCCAGGACATTGATGCCAAAGGCTGCTTTATAGCTTATCATTGGAGAGCTTTAGCCCTGGACACAAATTAGTCCTTTTTGCAGTCACAGGTTCGTATTAAAAGTGGTTTTTATGATGAAACAGGTAACAAACATGCTTTATACTGATAAATCTTTATCAATGTTAATATTAAGCTTCATTAACTCCCTCCTTCAGAGTAGGTAACAGTCTCAAACAAAAGTACCTATCTCAAAGAATATAACAATCTCAAGTAAACACTGTAAAATGAATGAATATACACCATTCAAAAAGCTTGTCATTAGAGAGTTATACAGATAGTCAGAAGGTGTTCATACTGACATCTTCCTTTATCCAGCTGTGCTGTGGATTCAGAAATCTTAAAGATCTTTTGCACTCTAAGTGTGCAAGCACTCACAGAAAGTAATTAACAGGCAATCATGTTCTAAAAGGTTTTTAACATAATTTTCCAGTATTTTTAGCTGCTAAAGCACTAATAAACAGCATATAATTCCCATATTCTGTATCTAGTAAACATTCTTGACTGCTAAGAATTATATTATTACATGGCAGAATGGTCCTCCAATTCCCAAAAATTTACATTTAATTTGAGGAAACAGAAAAGTTTGTTGTTTTGGTTTTGTTTTTCTTTTCCCATAATAATGTGTGACAGGTAGAACATGTGACTTCTTAGGGAACTTTTAAGTTGTCTTCAGCTTTCAGGCTCTAAAACACTTTACAGCTCTCTTAACCTTCCCTTGTTTCCAGCTTTAATTTTATATGAATCAGTGCATAACTGGGCTATATTAGTAGCAGTTCATCACATATAGTAAGGTCGAGTAACATTATCTGTGTTCTGGAAATGAACAATTCAAAACTCTTACAAAAATGGTATAGAACTGTACCTGAAAATTTCTTCAGTTTAAATTGCTCTTTGTTAATCTACTAAGGACAATTAAGAGAACATCCATTTTTTTTTTCTGTCAATTTCTGAGAAAATGTGAATACATGCAAGTCAAAACTACCATTATGCAGATAAAACGATCCTCTTTCATAAAGATAACCAATAAATGACAACCGCCAATAAATAAGTCTATTTGGAAATTCTAGAGAATTCTCTTGCTAAACAAGTTAGTCTTTTTTCTTTTCCATAATGTCTTTCTGTTTAAGCTCTCCATCTGAAAGTTCTGTGTATTTTCCATTCTTTTCCTCCTCTTGTTCTTCCTCACTGCCTTCATCTGTGAGCTCTCGATCACCACTTTCTTTTTTGGCTCCCTCATGCTCAAATACCTCTCCCTCTGTATCAGCTGTGCAGATTCCATAACACATGATGCTGATGACCCCCAAGGGTAACCCAAAGAGAAAGCATCCCAGCAGTGGTGAACTCTTGAACACAGACTGTTGAAATAGAAAGTAAAAACCACTTTCAGTGAACACAGAAAGTTACTGCATTACTTCTCTTAGGACTCTGTGTATTTATTCAAAAAACATCCAAAATGAAAATCAGTGATTTTTAGAGGGATCACGGAAACAACTAAGTTGGAAAGACCTTTCAGATCATCGAGTCCGACCTATGACATAACACCATCACCAAGAGCACAGCACTAAGTGCCACATCCACTCTTTTATTAAAGACCTCCAGGGATGGTGAACCCCATCACATCCCTAGGCAGCCCATTCCAATGCCCAATCACCCTTTCCGTCAACAACCTCTTCCTAATGTCCAACCTAAACCTTCCCTGGCACAACTCAAGACTGTGCCCTCTCATCCTAATGGATGTGTTATTTAGATTTTTCTGCTTGTTTGCTTTGGGTTTTATTATTGCTATTGTTTTGTGGGGTTTTTTAATAAGGTTCATCTGTTTGCTTTCTTCTGCAAAAATGGCAAGGAGTCCTCAACTTCAACAATTTCTACTCTAAGTTCATAAAAAAGGACACAAGTTCAGTATTACAATATTGCATTGGGACAGTCAATGTTTATATGCCAACTGCATATCCTATGCATTCTTTGAAGTTTTAGAAACAACTGTTCTAAGAGCGTTAAAATCCATTTTGAAGAAAAAAGTTTCACCTCTTACTTGTGTCTTGTCAAAAATTAGTCTGCAGAAAAATTCTATAGAGCTTCCTGTTGAAGAGTAGCTTAATGGCACAGGAAGAATGATCAATGGTTTCAGAAACTGGTGGCTAAACACTTTACTTTCACAGAAGTTTGGAAGACACTCATTTAGAAGCAAGTGAATTTCAACTTAAATTCACAGCATAGGTTTATTTGCTTGTGTAGGACAAAAGAAAAAATGGATTTGTGATCATCTTCCTAAGAAAATTTTGTTAAGCATAATTAACTTATGAGAAAGATAGTAAAAATATTTGTTTTAAAACTACACAAAGAGTAGTATTTAATCCTCTTATGCTCTAAGTAATTAAGTAAAAATGCAACATTCGTCAGAACAGTGAAGTGGTACCAGTTTCAGGTAAGGATGTCAAAAGTGTCAAGGAAATTACCTTGAATTCTCTCTGTTCTATCTCTTAAAATACATGTCAGGCATACAGAAAAGCAGTGAAAAATGAAGAAACTAAGATATATTGAATATTTATCATACACATTATTAAAAAATTTAATCAATAATTGAATTTGGCTTAAACCTATACATATACCTATAATATATACACAATATATACAATATAAAACAACTCATATAAAAAATATTTTTAAAACCCTCTTAAAATATTTGTATCCTGATTGAAAAGGGCACCATCCAAATCAATGAAAAATATAACTTACCACTATAGTAGACTTGGCGTCATAGATTATTCTCTTGATTCGTTGCAGAAGTCCATCACCACCCTGTGCCTGAAATTTCAAATGGAACCATGTCAAAACTGCTGACACTTTTCAGTTATGATTCCAAAAGTTCATTCTTCAGACCTTGCAATCTTAAGTCCCTTTAGAAGGAAATGAAAAGTAATTATTCTTACATCTCATGACGCCCAGACACTCTCACTTGCCAAGCTTGGATAAAGATTATTCAGAAGTCTCATGAAAAGGTCTCTCACAATCGTTTTAAACAATCAGTGCCAACTAAGACAATGGGCTGACACTCTCTCTTGTACGATAAAGAAACACTAACAAAAACTAGCAACTCTCCCGATGTAACAATGGTTAAACTGCAGAGTTCTTCTGAACTTTCCTGCAGTTGTTGAACATCCACTTATGGATTACAACAGCACAGTTAGAAACATCTAAGAACTAAGCAAAGAGAAGATATAAATGTGTAATAAATAAAACCTGTGTCAAGCAATGACAGGCTATACCTACACCGCCCCCTAATTCAGCAGTGTTCAAAATAACTACCTGAACCAGAAGGCAGTCTGTCTGCTGAACAGGACCAGTTTTCACCTTCCTTGAGTAGCCAGAGAAACAAACTCGTATTTGGAAGTCAACTCATCAGCACATGATCTGACCAAAAACCCCCTCAAACAGCAAAAGAAGTCCACAAAGATGAGAGAGATTCGCAAATGTTACCTATAGAGTCTTACAGAATAACAGTATCATCCAGGTGAATAATCCAACACTTCCCAAGGAAGAGAGGGGGGAAAGCCAGACTTCTCAGAAACTTCTCTGTGGTTCAGAAAGTCTGCATCCTATTAGTTGTTTACCAGCATACTTTGAAGACTCTCATTCCTCAAGAGCTGCACAATTTCTTGGGCAGAGAATGCAGCCAAAGTAACGCAATTTTATGTCTACAGACACCTTAAATATAGACAGCTTAAATGAAGTCATATCCTATATTTTTGTATTGTACAGAGAAGTGAATTTAGACTGACCTTTAATCACTCTAGCTATATATATGACCTTTAATCTAGAGATATTGCAAACAAAAGACAGAAAGACCTAATTGACAGTACAGCAACAAACATGAGGCATCACAAATGATTCTTTTCCAAGTAAAAAAAAAGACAGAAACCAATTACATTTGTTGTTTCAACCAGAAAGAGACATACAATTAGAGTCTAACTGATGTTGATAACTCAATGCACTTAAAAACCATTAAAAAAGCAAGAAGTCAAGAACAAAGAACCACCAAATTACAGCAATACCCCTCCCATTGCAATGGAAAGCATGGCCAGTAAAGTCCTGAACAGCTCATAAATCCACCTATATCATGTTCTACATCAACCAGGCAGATTAAATAAACCCCATATGACAAATATATTCTGTATTATTTGCCATTACCAGGCAATGACCTACAACTGCAGGCATAAAGCAAAGTGGGATTCAGCTAACACAGGAAGCCCTCAATGTACAGTCAATTGGGGCTTGAACCAAAAACAGGCTTCTCCCAGAAGGCAGCCAAATTATTAGCTATTAGCTCCCCTTTGTGGCAAAGCCTCCTTGCCCCAGAAGCACAAACAAAAGTTCTGCTCCATGACCTCTTTCCTCATCCATACAACATAGCTTTCTGTTCAACTTACAGTACACTGAGGGAATTAATACTCAAAAAATATCCAAGTCATCAATTCCAATTAACTTTTTAACAAAAGACAGCTCTTTTTTAGTTTTAGAGCAGAGAGGAGTAAGCTTGTGTCCATTTCTAACATTCAAAGTAAGTATAATACTGGTTTTTTTGACTCTGAAGTTATAATTCCTCCAGCTATTTGGTTTTTTAATTTTCCACCCAAAAGGAAGGGTGCAGTTCAATTATGCACTATCACTCAAAATTTTAAAAAATGCATTTAATACAAACCAGGAGATGAATAAAAATCTCTCTATTTACAACTGCACCAGTAAAAGGAATATCAAAATAAGCTGTCTACCATGGTGCTATAACAAAAGAAAGCTTGCTTTGTACAACATATAAGAGCATGACTCCAGAATTTACAATCACATATTCAGTGACAGCACCCAAGACAGTAAGACAGAACAGGAATATTAAACACACACATAACTATCAAAGCAACAAATTTTTTTCCTTTCTTTAGCATCTAAGGAAATAAACACTAACCAATATATTCCAAGCCACAATGAAGACTTACTTCAGCTGTACCATCCAGGATATTGTTAATAAACTGAACCATGTCTTCTGTGCTCTCAATGTGCCTATCTGGTAGAAAATATTGCTGATTGGAGGTATTCAATACAACAATAGTAGGGATTGTCAAGTCACTGGAAACATAAAACAGAGAGTTTATCTATTTAAAGAACTACCATATAAAATATTCCAATTCAAGTAATCCCTACATCATTTCAAAAGGGAATCTATTCATCTTCATACGTGCTCTTCATAGTAATTCTTTAAAAACAAGGAAGCAAGAGAAAAGGTATGGCATGGTATGGTACGAGCATGAATGGTATGGGCACATTTCTCATTAATATATTAATATTGTTTTCCTTCACACTGTGTCAGTAGCACTACTGAAGCTTACAGCATTTTACATACCCAAAGCAACTGCAAACCTTATGGCTTTCCAAATAGTAAGAGATCACAAATAGCAGCCTTGTATACAAAATGCATTAAGTATTTAAGTTCACAAAGGCAGAAGTGTAACTCAAAAATTTAATCCCACACAACCATTGTCTAACTGATCACCTTTATCTGCTGGTCAAGTCAAAAGAACAAACCATGACAAGCATAGCTTTTCTACAGCTCTTTTAGCTATGGTTTAAGAGGAACAGAGTTTTTAAAGAATTATTACTCAGCATTTAACCTTCATGTGCATGTGCACATACATTATAATTGGAAAGAAAAAAAATGTTAGAAATTATATCTGGACACAAACCAGTTTAATCTTCTGTCTGCTGTAGCACTAAATTCAAAATAAGATCAGATTAAGAAATTTTATTACTTCAAAAGTACACTGTTTGAAAAGAAAAATTTAAATATATTAAACAGGTTTAAAATCTCCTGTAGTCTTTATCAATTTTCTACAGTTCTGTCAGTAATGAATTCAAGTACTTCCTTCACAGCAGAAGGAATGTAAACCTTGTTTTTCTACATTTTCACCCTTGTCTAATGTGTCCCATCCATGTACGTTTGTAATACATGTAAAATTGAGGATTATTCCAATCTTATCTGTGGCTATCAATTCCTAGTAAATTATTTAATGAAAATACTGGTTATTTACCCAAGATGCCCATTTTCCTTTGGAGTCATTGAAATTATCCTAAATTTTCTCTCACATTTTAGGTGGGGCTTTTGGTTTTGATTTAAATTCAAATGCAAACCTAAAGGTGAAAAAGCTTAATAATATATGACAATTTTCTGAACTTCTAGAAAGCTGAATACATAAAGACTTAAGGTGCAGACTCTCTTCCCAGTACTGAAGCTGAAAGCATGGTAACATCTCAAAAACTGTAAGGGCAATTACAGGGATAGCAAAATAATGCCATCCTTTAAATGGAACTTAAGAAAAAAAACCCCAAATAACACAACTTTGTACAGCAAGGCAACCTGTAACATAAAACTCAATAAATACAATATTTCCCCTTGAAATTTTTATTCTCTTCTAACTAGGGACAAAGAAGAAATCTAAGTAGAAGGCACTCAAACCAGGTCATTGTTTCTGCAAGCATTTGGTAACAAGTTCCCAATTCTGCCAAAATACGTTCTCCCAGCAAAACTGAACAAGCTTTATTAATAAAGATGCAGTGTTTCTGTTGCATTTAACAGTCTGATAACTGATGTTCTTGGAGTTGGTTGTAGAGCAGCTGAAAGGTAACCTCCATGTACAGATTTCTTTATGCTATACAAAAGTTCACAAAAGCACAATTAATGTCTTACTTTTGAGAGCAGAGGAGAGTTCTACATACACCCATAGCTGACATTGATATTATACACCTTAGCTCATAAAAAGCTGTATTTTTGCTTTCAGTAAAATACTCAAAAGCATTATCAAGTAAAATTTTAGGTAAAATCATGTATTTTAATTAAAATACATAAGATTCTGATTTCTTCTTTTGTGCATGGTTTTAAATGCACCATTTCTAACCCAACAAAAGCATGTACATGTACTGCTGAAAAGACAGAAGAATTATAATGTCTACTAATAGAGTTACAGTCAAGTTCATAAATCTGCTTTTGTTGAGGTTTTATTCTATCCCCAGAAATCATAAAATATTTTGTCCTTTGTAAAGAAAACGGAATTTGTTCCTATGTGCATCCAGCACAGTAAAAAGTGTTTGGTGATACATTTCTCATAATTCAGATTTTTTCTATTTATACTTGCTGCCACCTGGTGACAAACTGAAGCAGTTGTAATACTTTTTTTTAACTCAAATTATTCATGTAGCCACATGAAGAGCCACTACTTTCAACATAATTTGCTGCAAATTGCAAACTTGCACATTCCTACTCATGCTTGAAAAGTATACACTGGGTTTAGAAAACAATTAAAAGCCAGTGAGTACTTGAACCAGAACTTTCCATATACTACAAATAATAAAATCAGGCATTTAGCAGATTCTGTTAAACAAACCAGCTGAACAGACCTTGCTACTAGATCACTACCACTCCAAGTGGCAGTTCTATCTTCCTTCCCTTCATTTCCTTCCTCCCAGGTATCTCATCTCCCTTCCCTACTTCTATGCACATCTGTGCTGGCACTCAGCAGAGTAGAAGGGAATAACATTGTTGCATCAGCAAAATAACTTCCCTACTTGATCAGACAAAAAAACAGACTTTTCTGACAGATAAGATGAAAGAGCTCAGCAGACAGACATAAGAACCTGCACAGGGGGAGCAATTAAGCAAGTGAGGAAGGTCTCACTTTTGGCAATTATAAAGCACCAGCTCAATCAAATCACATAATTTTAATGGACAGACAATTGTTTTTAAATCAGGTGTTAATCTACAGACGTTCTACAAAAATACAGACCTTGTGCTTTTGGGTCCACATGAAACTCCTAAAATATTTACGGGGCATGAACACATGCTTAATTAACGTTTTGATCCCTGAGAAATGGATTTGGAAAACTTACAGGACTATAATACTGACTCCTGGTTTTCCTTTCTTTCAGACCTCCAAAGGCCAGAGGAGAAGTAGGTAACTACAAATGCCAAACAATTCAGCTCTCTAATTGTGTATTTTGTAGAAAAGGATCACAGTAAAGGCAACTGTCAAGCATCTTGTTAAACCACTTATATATTTCAAAATACACCATGTACATATCAAGTGCAGACAGCATCTTCCATGCATTCTATACTTTTCTGCTGAAGTGCATTTCTATGCATGCCATAAAAATACATCAAGAATGAAAGCCTCACAACTCTAAGAGTAATTTAACAAAGCAGACCTAAAAGATAAGCTTTGTCAATCAGCATTATCAGTAAGCCAAACATCTAACATTAAATTATTTATTTATACAGTTTAACTTAACAAGTAATTGATACTATGGCACAGGCTGAATTCTGATGACAGTGTTTTCTTCTTAAGTCAGGAAAGCCAAGAACTTTTTGTGAGATTATTTTCAATTAAATACATTTGGTAACAAATACAACCAAAGAAAGAATATTCAAGTAAGAATTTACTTACTCCATTAGTAAACTATTAATGTAATCATTTCCATCCATATGGCCAAACTGGAAATCCCTGAAAGAGAAGTAGTTAAAAATAAAATGATGAAAAAGAAAACACAGTAGTGGGTTTCAGCAAAAGTTCTTCATTAAATATTTTTCCTATAACTGAAAATGAGAGCACACACTTAGACATGTAATTCAAAAAAAGTGATGATCTAGAACACAGCATTATGAAAAACAGTCATTTAATGAAATGGTCCTATTAAATATCAGTATAAAAATATAAAAGCACGCACTGTAACATTTTTCACTTAGGGAAAATGTGACTGCTGTCTTAGAAAGAATAATGCAGAAGAAGTATTAGAACATCAGAGTCCCACCTGTGAAAGTGGTCCCGATAATCTCTGGCAACTTCCTGAATAATAGACTTTAATCTGAAAGGAAAAAAATTGACATGGATCCAGGATAAACTCTTTCTAAATACAAACAATAAACACTGAGATTTCCGCAGTATGCAGCCATTCATACCTCATCAGCAACAAGGACTATCAAAAAAAACCTTGTTCATCTTGCTTAGTTCCTAAAGGTTGAAAATATCATACACAGTACTTGAACATTATTTTTTTAGTCTGTATACACCACCAGAAAGGGACAAGGGAAGGTCTTGTTCCTCTCAGCCTCTTTGGCAAATCCCAACCCCAGCAAAAACATCCCTTGTTTAAAGTTCCACAGACAACTAATATATAAAGCATCACTAGCTTAATTTTCAATGTGAGTGAACTTTAGTACAGTCATTTGTTTAAACTCACTGAGTTCATCTCAAAGTCATCTGAACTCAAGCACTTTTGTCTTTGTTCAAAAGGTGACACAACAGCTTTTAAAAGCCATGAGATCACCATTTCCTCCTGTGATCCCATTAACAAATGACAAAAAAGCGATATAGGAACTTCCACCATCGCAGTGAACTCACACACGCTTCAACCAAGCCATAAATTAAGTAAAGTTAGTGTACCAAGTCAGAACATTTACAAGTTGAACCCACTAATTTAACCTATATTTCTCAATATTTAAGCAACTTCCAAACTTCCCTATGTCATACCAGCACATCTCTCCCATAGTGTCACCAATACTCAAGTCTGTACCTGGTATGTTCCACTGAAGAGTTTTTATCATCAATGACTGCAATAGCCACAAGTTTTCCTAAAATAAGGAAGAAAATTCTTGAAACCATTTACAAAGAAACACACATTCTCCAATGGGAAATATGTCAACTTAGAAGATCAGGTACAGGAATTAGTTTTTAAATATAAATAAGCATCACAGTCAAAGAGCCTCTTCAACCTGACCAAGCTGTGGTCTTAAAGCTACTGAAAATTAAGATGGAGCTCAATGCCACACCACTAGCACTGCATGAAAAGCCTATCTATAGAAAGAAGTTAAAAGGGAGAAAATACAGATAAAAATAAATTTCCTACTCAAGCTGCATATTTACATATACTTCAATATGAGGCTATGGAGACCTGCATTATATAGCAGCAATTACAAACTGATTGTAAGTGATTAAATCACTACTGTATGGATTTAATAACAACTATTTTTCATACTGTTGTGAGCATTATGAAAAAAAAATTGGAAAATTTACTTGCAGAGCCTAGAATTCATGACATCAGAAACACAATTTAGTTCACAGACCTCTGTCAGAGGAGCTTAAAGGTCAACACCAAAATATACCGATCTCTTCAAGTCTTACTTTGTAAAGTTTTCCTGATTAAAAGAAAAAAAAAACTCCAAACCCAAAGAATGCTATGGTCAATCAGATAAAAGTATGTTTAAAAAGCTGGCCAAAGTTTCTCCAGATCAAACCTTTGCAGTTAAGAAAGCAGATCTGTTAACAGTGCAGTCATCAACCAGATTAACCCAAGGCTCCAGAGGGCTGATTTTTCAGTTCTCTCCAGATGCCACAATTCACTCAAAATGCTCCCCATCAAGACAATCAATTGCTCAGTTCCTACCTATCACCATGCCACAGGAAGCATGAACTCCCCTCAAAAATAAGAAGTCGCTCTTGTTCAAGTAACACTGAAGGGTTTTAAGGGCAAGACCTATGATTCATTCCCATGCTTCCTTGTGAAATAGCAGTAGCTTCTCCCCATTCCACTTCTTCCATACATCAATTCTCACTTTTTCCCCTTTTCTTTCTACCCTAAGATACTACCAAATAAATACACCAGTAGACAAGCTTTTAGACTATAAAAGATGATGTAAATAAACTCCAGGTACTACGTATTAATACATAAACCTCTTTAAAGTAAATGATGGCTTCTCCAGTGTATTGATAAAGTTTTGTTTTGTTTTATTTTTTTTGTTATTTGAGGAATTGTTAGTCAAAAATGTAACAGGAAGCAATACGCTATATTTAAACAACTCACAACAGCATTTCTGTAAATAACCATTCAAAATGTAGGTGTAACAATATGATCTTCATAAACATGTAAGAACATAGATGCTTCCTACTCTTTAAAACCTGAAAGAACTCAGTGTTGATTGAATTTAAGTATTTTGAACTGGAATATAGATGATAAGATGTCCTGGCCTGAAAAAGTCAACACTTAGAGTATTTCTACTGGTACCTCAGCGTGTGTATACACTTCAAGAGCAGTACAAGTCATGTGCCTTTTCCAGAGGTCACTTGGCTGCAAAATTTTCATTTGGACTTCAGAACTTTTGCTAAAGAAAAGCTGCAGTTTTCTGGGACAAGTCCACTTAAATACTCCTCTCCCTTACCTGCCACATCTATTTCAAAGATATCTATATCCACTAGATGTAAGATATCTGGATAATACATATTTGATGCTTCCAAATTGTTTTAAAATTCCATGCATGTATTCCAAGAGGTAATATGCAACTTATGGAAATGTAGGGTGCTCTTAAATTAAAATTCCTACTAACTTCTACGATTACCACAGGATTAGTCACATTAACTTTTATGTTGTGAGGAATGGACTAGTGTAGACTGTACGCGAACCCTCTTGTCACAAGTCAGTCCAACATCAACAAAATACTGCCACTATCAGCTCTAACCTGATATTGATTAATTTCTAAAGTTTAAAAACTTTAGTACTTACTTTAGTACATGTTCTTAGTACTCTTTTGACTTTTCTTACTGTGTAGTACATAGTGTCAAATGGTTTAGCAGCAGCAGCATCTCACCTGTATCTCCAAGTTCATACAGAGTAAAACCATCTACATGAAGGTAACCTTGAAATCTTTCTCTGTTTATCCAGGATGACAAATCACCATCTTCATACTCTGACATTTAAAAAAAAGAAAAAAAAGAGGGTTACATGCATTTTTTTAAGAGGTGGGCCATCAGATTCACTATTTCAGTACTATTGAGGCAACCACTAATTTTTCTTCCTATTTCCTTTTATCTGTTACATCAATTATCACACTCTGATAAGCTTTCCTTCTCTGGAATTGCTAAAAGAGATCAAAAAAATTAAATGAAAATCACAGAGGCTGTAGAGTGAATTTTTATCTGGAGGCAACAAACTGAAGAGGAAGACAAGTACATCCATTCTACAAGGTAACAAAGAATACCCTTGGCGACCAATGTGAAATAATTTGCTGTGGTATTACTTATCCTGAGAAATTAAACCTGCAATTAAATCTTCTGAGTGACATGTTTCCAACTTAAAGTGAGAACTTGCATTTGAATCTAAATCAAAAGTAGATGCTCTTGCAAATAACTGGTGTGCTTACAAGCCCAGGCTATGCAATGTAACTATGAGTACGTGCTTCTAACACGCCTTATGGTACAGTCTGAGCACAATATAATATTTCTATATGGATATACACACATATATACAGATATACACTGTTACAGCAGTGGCAGGTGGACTGACCTTATGTACTGCATAAATACACTGTAGAAATAACTGCTCTAAAACACTACTAGTTTCAAGTGATCTTTCTACATCTTACACACTGAACAAACCAGGTAAAGTAGTCTATGTATATGATGAATTTGTACAGTGAGGGAAGCAGTAACTTTTCTAAGTATGTTAATGCAGGCAAAACTGTAATATTGGAAGCTACATATTACTGAAAATATAAAGCAAACATCACCACTTCAACTTCAGTATTGCTTGCATTGCAAAATGCAAAATTCCTTGCAATGAGAAATTCCTTGCATTTTGTTGTGGAAGACCTAGTAATTTATTTCTCTTTTCCTTCATGAAAGAGCTGCTATCCTAAAACTGGGGTATTTCCAAGCATCCCTACATATGCTTCAAAATAATCCCAACTCCTCTAGTTTCTCCATATATGCTTTAAATATCTTGTCTTAAGGTAATGTCCACTTTTACTTACCATCATAAACAAAGTAAGTTCCATCTTTGAAGACCATAACAGCAGGTAATTCAGGCAATGTCACATACTGAAAGAGCCAGGTTTTAATCAATCCATGGAAGATTAAAAGATTTTAAAACAAAACAAAAAAAAATCTGAAAACATGTAAATGTAGTTCATGGGGTAAATCTCTAAGTATACCTAAATATTTTCTGTCAACATCTACTAGGATAAATTTATCGGGTTCTGTATATTAAAAATAATGCAACATAAATATATTTTTTAGAGGTGGATCTCACAAAGCATAAAATAAATGTGATTTTTATTCGTATCTGCAGTAGCATGAACAGTTTATAGATTGGACATGGACTCTAGATAGGCAACTGTAACTTGAGGGTTTTATCAATCATGCTCTCACTTCCCAATTTGTGCTGCTGTCAGCATACCTGTCATACTGTTGCTTCTACTAAATGGACAGTCAATTTTGCAGAGTAAAATAGTACCACCAGTAACATGTGCCACTAAATCTGGGCTATTTCCTGTGCTTCAGACTAATGGGAATATAAAGCAAAAAGCTTCAGCACACAGGGCTGCAAACAGACCTAATTTAGACAAATAAAAGCCTGTATTACTATGCTACCCCTGATATTTAAGAAGGCCAGCAACATACTAAAAAACAAGCTGTAGAACTTTTCTTCTTAGAACTCAAAATAATTTTACTCAGCTCATATTTTTAGTGAACTGCCATGGAAAAAATACTCCATCTACTTCTTACAGCTTGCTAGCATTCTAAGCTAAAATTTTAATAGCATTTGTGGTTAAGAAAGAACTGCATCATTAGCTTAATTTTGATCATGTAATCTGAATTGTTTGATTTACTGATGTTTTGGAATGGTTAAGGACAGCATCACTGCAAAATGACATGCTTTCTGTCATTCTGCATTAACTTTCTTGTAAGTTAAAAAAAAGTTAAAGCAGTAATTTATAATATAATAGCTGATATGAACAATCAAGAAGGTAGTCCCAGATGATGCTTTGTTCTCCCACTTGCCCAAAACATAATTTAACATTGTTGAAGGACAATTCAATCTGTGTACAGCTTAAAGCTTGCAAAAAATGTCTAATGCTTGGAATAAGCATTAAGGTGATGAAACAGTCTAACAGTGAACACTGTAATGCAAAGGCTCATTACAACTCACAACCACAAATTTCTGAACATTTTTTGCTTCTCTCCATAGAATACTCAACACCATCACTACTTCAGCTTAAAGGACACTGGTGGGAAATTACCTTCTGCAGGGAAAAAAACCCTCACTGCTTACATTCGTGTGATCACAGAACCTCAAAGACTTCCAGCCTTTTTTACTCTTTCCACTGCACAACTGAACAGTACTTTTCTTGCTCAACTGTAGCTGAAGTGCAAATAGCAATATTTAAATTAAGGTAGCTTTTGATACAAAGCTTCTGGAGAACTAACAATAAACTATTTGTAATGAGGCCAGTTCTACTTATGGTGTTGTAAAATGCAGCCGCCTAAAAAAACACCCCACAAAACAATAAACCAAATTATTCTAGTTCTCACCCCATTAATCACCAACTAACTTCAAAGTCACATGTTAGTAGGCATGGGGCAGACTTAGGTCTCACTTGGAGATAATAAATGAAAAAGTCTTTTAATTTTGCTACAAGTAAGCAACAATGGTTAGACTCATTACAGTAACATCAATTTTTTCCACCCTGGTGGTGAACTGTAAACAATTTCCTTATCACAGAATGCTCAAAAAAAGCCACAAGAGAATTCTGTAGCCAGTGGACTGGACTGGCTGATCCTGGGGGCAGATTAATGTGTTGATCAGCTCTACTGTACAAGATGAAAGTAACTTACCTCTTCACTTACTTCTGATTACTAAGGTACCAGCAGTAACTCATGCGACAAACCTTCTAATTAGCTTTAAAAGTGTTTGGTGAAAAGACTGCTGGGAGCGACAAGTTTTGCACTCACTGGCTGAAAATCCAAGTATCTACTTTCTTGAGCAAGTTCTGTGGCCCACATTGAGTTCTGCTCATCCTCTGATTAATTTTATTAATATGACTGAACAAGTATTTTGGCCAAAACAAAGCAATGACAGACTGGAATTTGGGTTGCATTCTTTCCCCATACAGAGTCAAACATTACATGTTTCAGTGTAATTACTTAGATATCTACCAAAGCTAAACATACTGTAAGAAGCCACCTCTGTGCCATCAAAACAGCAAAATTACATAATGAGGAGAAAAATGCCATTTCTGAGGAAGCAGTACAAATTGAAACAGCTTACCTCAGGCAGCACATCTTCTGAGGCAGAAAAAAAGTATGTATAAACTATTAGTTCTGAAGCAACCTCAATGTATTTTTCCTGAAAAAATACAAACAATGTTTTTTTTAATTTCTGAACTTTTAGTATGTGTCAAACAAAAGCTCTGTCACACACCTTATCTTCAAAGAGCAATTTGAAAATATGTTTATGGCATAAGATTGTAAAAGATAAGTGTAAAAAATCCCTAGAATTTGTTACAAGCATGCACTTCAATCTTTCGAAAGGTTTTAAAAATTACTTCCTACACGGCCACAAGAAGTAACTTTATTTAATTGAGCTTCAAACCTTTAAAGGAGATTCACCACCAACATACACAAAAAGTACACGATGTCTCTTTTGCACATGCTCAAACATATGCTGGCTAGGAAGTGGCCTGATGAGAGGTCTGGAAAGGGAAACAAAAACATAGAAAAATCTTAGTTTGTGCAACCTGCAAAACCCAAACAAATAAAAATTCACAAGAAAATGTCATTCAAAAAATAAATTCCAAAATGCAAATTAATGTAGTTTTTCAACTTATTATTCTATTTTATACTAAAAGAAAAAAAGAACATTTCCACCCCCTACCAAATAACATGCCATGTTCATCAAATAGCACGCTTAAATATGAAATTCAGATCTTACTATAAAATGTTGCTGTGATGTAAACATGCATGCCTTTTACTGGTCACAGAATCACAGTCTGGGATAGACTGGAAGGAACCTTAAAGATCGTCTGGTCCAACCCTGCCACCATGAGGAGGGACAGTTTTCACCAGACCAGGTTCCTCAGAGCTCCACCCAAACTGGCCTTGAACACTTCCAGAGATGGGATATCCAAAACTTCTCTGGGTAACAGGTTCCAATGTCTTACCACCCTCACAGTAGAGAATTTCTTCCTAATATTTTTTCTAAATCTATCCTCTTTCTGTTGAAAACCATTTCCCCTTATCCTGTCAGTATGGACCTTGATAAAAACTCTCCTGTCTTTCTTAGAAGATGCCTTTATACAGCAGAAGGCCACAGTAAAGTCTTCATCATTTGAGAGAGAAAACTCAGAACGTAAGTACAACACCCAGGAAATGCGGCCTTAGAAATAAATAATCTTAGATTAGCACCAGTCTCCCATGCAGCCACACACATAGTACATACAGCTTTTTACTTCAGTATCTTGCTCTTTTTAAATAAGTCTTGGCCCACCTCGAAGTCCCACATAAGTTTGAAGTCAGCAGAAGCAGTCTCTGAGAAGAGTATACTTACCCTGCCACTCTATTAGCAAATTCAATTATATCGTCTTTGGTTCTAGGTCCTCTGTAGTTGTATGCCAAGTCACCTTTCAAGCTAGACAAACAGACAAAAAAAGAACAGAAAAGCAATCATCTCAACTACATTCATACATATAAGATTTCTCAACCTTCATGTTTACAGTCAGCTTTCAGCAAGTGATAAGCCAACAAAGTGGTCAGTAAAATATAAAACTCAATAATGCAATACAATGGAGTTATGGAATAAAAGCTTATTTATACAGTATCTGATTTACTGACTTGTTGAAATACTTAAAATCATTTTACAATTCTTTTTTCTAGTGCACAGCGATCATTCACTTTGTAAGCATACAGATTATTTAGAACACTTGTTTATGACCATATTAAAAAGCCTCCCTAAAATGACAAAACACGCCACACACAAACCAAACCCAACACACTCAACATTTATACTACTCAGGGATTAGTCCTTGTAAAAGGAAAGCATATAAACTTCTTTAATTTTTTTCATAATTGAAATGTATCAAATGATCTGCAAAACCTTTCAAATTTATGTATTATTCTTCAGTGAAGTGTTGGTCAGCTTACAGTATTCTGCTGAGAAGGGATGTAGCATGCTTGCATTAGCAAAGTATTCAAGTAACTTTTACTAATTCTGACAGGCTTTCTCTAAATCTATAGTGGATTAGGAAATACAGGGGAATTTTCAGAACCTCTATATAGCATGAAAAGTTTCATCCTTAAAGATTATCAAGCTGAACATCTCTGCTTCCTTCTTTGAGAAAACTAACTTGACAAGATTTATTATCACCTATTAGAAATACTGCTCGCTTAAACAATAACCTGCTAAAATCCCCAGTATGTCCACAGTAAAAAGTACTCAGAATCACTGAGTCTTTATTTACCATGACATTTTACTGGACTACACATTACATGGGTTTGAGACTTCTAAATGGACACGGGTATTTTTAATTTTTTGTCATAAGACCATTAACAGAAATTAAATAGGAAGGATCAACTTACAGCTTGATTGTTGGATAGCCTCGCACTCCAAACTCAGATGCAATACCTGAAAGAAATGTGTTAATGCCAAGGTGAACCAAGACCTTTTTTCTCTCCTACCTTAATCTTTAAACATGTTTTACTATTCAATCCACATAAACCAATGAAAAAACTATCACTTAGCTCAATATGGATTACTCGCTTACAAGGAAAAGCTCGCTGTTATCAAGCTACATCATTAAATTTTGGACTTCTTTCAGAGGTGCTGCAGGGTGCCAGGATAGCCTCCCAATTCATGTGCCACAACTTAAATGTCGTGAGAATCCTCCAGACAGACATGCTTGATCTGCTTTCACCTAAAGTAGCATGCACTGAATATGCACATACAATTGCCAGAAAATATAAGAGGCAAAAATTAAGCATTGAGGATGAAGAACTGTAAATGCTAATGCTTGAAATAAACAGAAGACAATTAAGTACTCAAGTGCTAGAGTAGTGGCTCATGAGAAGTGCAGTATCATACTGCAGTAATTACAAAAAAGTTTTTAAATCATATTTCACACAAGTAAATGTCTACTATCATGAACCTTACCAGAAGCAGGCACTTTCTAAGCAGATACTTACCTGCTGCTTAGTGAAGTGATTAAAAGTAAGACAACTGCAGAACTTTTTCCCTCACCTCAGATCTTTTTAAAAACACCTTTCTTGCTTCCACCAATTGGAGGAGTATAATTTGCAACAACCCTTCCACTTGTGAACATAGCAACAGTCACCTCAAACTATACTTTCCAGCAAATTCAGTTTTTTCTAAAAATTAAACTACAAGTCTCAAAAAAGGGTTAAATAAGTCTAAAATTGTGGCAATACTTGTGCAATTCCCTGTTGAGTGACAATCCCTGTACTCAGAAGGCACCTAGAATCAATGCTTGTTACAAAATCATTCTGAAGCTACCAACAACGTGCCACAGCAAGCAGATGCTGGACGTCTTGCGTGCAAAGAGTTTAGAAATTGACCCTAAGGCTGTTCACCTGGATCAGGTGCACGTACCTTATTGCACAGCACTGCAAATAAAACTAGCAGCTCACCTACACACATCTAATCAAAGACAACTGTTCAAAGAAATACACATATGAGGATCAATTTGACTCTGATCCTTTTCTCTTACAGCTCTACTACACAGAACTACAATGCATTGAAACGTGTAATAGAACATTCAATCACAAGACCTGTCAGCAGTTTATTTCTCCTCATACAGCTCTTGTGTGTGCTTAGGAGAATGAGAAGAGACAATTTTTAATACTTTTTCTAAACATTCCAGCCATGGGGATTACCAAAATTCTCTCATCTTCATGGAAATTACTTGCTTACATCATCACCTCTACTTGATATGAAGAATACAGTACAGGCAAACAACAGCAATTGTGCCAGCCTTAGATGTGATGTATTTCTACTCTGCTCACACACAGTGGACTCCTGAGGCTGAACGCCTTGAAAATCAAACAGACACCACAGCAGGTGACTGCTCTGTTGATGCAAGAGCTGTATCCTCATTCCACAGAGCCACCAGAGGTAACATTTACTGGATTATTTATATGTTCACCTGTGATCTCAGCTTTCTGACAACAAGCTTCCCAAAGTTCAGCTCTTTCATACTACCTCATATTCCTACTATTAACAAAAACCATGCAGAGCAAACCACTCATGTTCCTTCCTAGTGACACGTACACATTACAGCTGCATCTCCTTCTGATATTTTCAAGACTGAGCTACTTTAATTTCAGAGAATCTTTAGGTTGCAATGGCATTAAGCAGAGTTGACTTGAGTTTCCTTATTCAGATGCAAAATTTCCCCTTTCAAAATGAGAGTATAGAACTGTTTTAAAAGATTTATCAGACACTATGAAACCAGTAGCAAATCTGAGAAGAAAATCTTTTCCAGGGCACAAAGGAACCCTTGAAGCTTTTAGCGATTTTTATATAAGTAAAAAATAATATAACAAAAACATAGTACCAATTCTGTTCTAGGTATAAAGCACAATATTTCAGTAACAGGGTGACAAATACAAATATTTCAGGGTAATATTTTATACAATTTATATGATTTAGCATTTTATATACATGACTGGAAAGTTAGAGAACCATGAAATGTATTCCCAGTTTTGAAGTTACGTGGTTGCATGAACTTGAAACTTCTAATCCTCCAGACTTACTTTTCTATAGAAAATAAGTATCTTTAAGATGAAGCATGAAGTCATATTTATTTGGTTTTATAGAATATACAATATATACAATATATATACAATATATATATACAATAAATTAGTCTTTGAGACAAAATCATTTTAATCTCAAAAGACCAAACTCTCCTATATCTAAGCACAGGAAAAATTGGAATACCACTGAGAAAAGTATTCTGCATAACATTTTAGGCAAATACAACAAACCTGAATAATCAGATTTAATGGATATTAACTAAAAACACTACATGTATTTACAAAATTTTATTACATGTAGATCTCACTTGGGCCCCACTCCTCCCTACACCTCCTCTTTTAAATAGTCTCCTGGTTCAACATAGATTTAAGTGAATTGACAGTAAAGAAGCACACAAACACAAAGGAAGTACTGTTAAGCATTCAACAATCCTCTCACATCTACCCAAACCACTTCTCAGAGCAGCGAAGGTTTGGGGTTTTCTCTGAAAAGGTTGATACATATGAAAGGCATCAGCAAACAAAAAAGCACTGTAACACTGAATTTGGTTCTTTGAGAAGACATTTACAGAGAAACACGGGAAGAAATTGGCTGAGCAGTGATCACTGATGCAATGAATTCAGTTATTTCAGCAGGCTTTGTGTAAGACTTTCAGGCCCGATTACCTGAAATGAGTAAGAGCAAGAACACGGGCACTCCTCCAGCAGTAATAGAAGGAACCTAAAACTGGATGCTCTCCAGAGACACACCACATAGAAATGCTTATATAACAGTACTCTTAAGAGGCATATCAAAAGCAGATCTTTGAGAAGCTTTTACCTTCCATTTGTCAGGAAGAATTCCCTACTCAAGCAGAAACAAATGCGATAAAAAGCACATACTACAGAAAGTTGTCACTTTTAGAAAGAACAATAATCAGGAATTTTTTTTACAATTACTGTTTGCATATTTGTGCTATGACACAGAAGAACAACTACAAGAAAAAAAAAATAATAGTTTCAAAACAGAGGCTGTGATGAAAATACCCCTAAACAAACCATACTTACTAGAAAAGGAAGTTGCATCCATCTTCCCAACTTTTACTGGAGAACCCATGTTTCTCATTTCTATGCCCACTTCATTCCACACAGGCTCCAGTTTCTTACAGTGGCCACACCAAGGTGCATAAAACTGAGAATTAAATACATATCACAAAAAAAAAAATTAAAATTAGTAGAAATTGATTCTACAATTAACCATCAAATTATTAGCAAGATTTATTTTCCAGTCATGGTACTCCTTACGTCTTAATAAAATATCAAGTTAGTTATAAGTTTAGCATGACAAGCAGCATTTATGAATTAGTCCTACTTTTAATATGAAAGCACAAGTTTGAAAAGAATACATTAAACTGCTGCACTATTATATGATTTCTTATTTCGGAACAGACTGCATGGTAACTTTTTTTTTGAAAGTAAAAAGATCATATAAACAACCTATCTAGAAATATGAATTTGTCAACAGGCAGAAGATATCAGTGTTCTGGTATAACAAGATAAGGTCACAATTTAAAAAAAAGTTGGATTTTGTTTTGCTATACACTGCTGATAACTCCGAAGTAGCACGTATAGTTTTTCCCACTCAAAAATCACTAATCTGAGTAATACAATTTTGAGAATTACAGTACATATTCGGGTGAGAAAAGGAATGTTACCTCATTCACAAGCAAACTCAATCTTTTTAAAAACTCTTTGTCCCTGAAATAAAGGGCACTGTATCTTTCCAAATAATTTAGAAAAGTAACAGGGGTCTCATATATCTGGTCTTCCAGTGCTAACAGAAGTCTAGAACACAAATCAACTGATATAATTAATGAAAGGAACTACAAAAATTCTCAACAGAGGTTATCACCTCCTGATGCGTTAGGTAATCTGCTTTTCTTTTTAAAGGACTGCAAAACATAGACTGAAGCCTATTCAGCAGGCTATTCAGCAGTCTATTCAGTCTGTTCCTGGCTCACCCTGAACAGCAGACAGATTGCTTATCTCTCCTGTCAGAATTATGTCATGAAGTTTTCCTGCATCATGTACAAACAATTTTCCAAGCAATGAAGCAGCCTGGCTACAGGGTCTATCACTGTGCATTTGTCTTTTGATTTTCACCAGCAGATCTTCCCGGTTTTCTTATATACTCACATCTACAAGCCAAATATCATCTTTACGGTTTTCTTTAAACCTGGAAAGGGGAAAAAATGAAAGCAGTAAGTTATGTATCTGAAAATAAAATAGTGAAATGCATGGTGAAAATAAAACCTCTACAATAAGGTTAATATACAGCTATAGATACAAGATTTCTGGCTTGTCTCTTTCTTTGAGGGTGGAGAAACAGAGGAGATGCTTATTTTTTAGCATAATACTGCCCCTGTACATGACAGCTACACACACAGCTGTGCCAATTAGGTTTCTCTAACTATTTCCTATGACAAAAACAGAAAAACCCCAACAAAACAGAAAAACAGCAAGAAATAAGAATACACACCAAAACACATAGAATATATTTGACTAGCATGTGGAATCTAGGGTGAAGAAGTATTTTTCAGTTGTCTTAGTTATATTAAATATATTTGTTGTTCTATTTTTATATACCAACTAATACAGACTCTTTAAACTGTTTAATCTTAGCTTTACTAAATGTAAACTAACTAAAATATCTTTAATATTAACATGCAAAGCAATTTTAGTTCAACCTCCTTTAACATTCTACAACAGGTGTGTCAGTTTATAGTTCTATTAAAGTTGCACACAACCAAGAAACCAACTTAATGGAATAAAAATGATCAAGTTATTGATAAAACCCAGGGATAAACAGGCACTACTGAATTTTCTTAATGCTTGACAAATGGCATTTAAATTAACTGACTGGTTTTATTAACTGTAAATCCGTCACTGAATTCTAAAATCTCTAATACAAAACTAAGCTTGATAAATCAAAGTTCTTTGGTATCTCCCAAAATGCTGCTTACACATTTCACTGTTGTCACTACAAGATCATAGAAATGACTGTATTAGTGAACTAGCTCTGTGCAGAGAATTAAATTAGCTAGAACTTTAACCTAAGGTTTTATTTCTGTACAAGACAGACTTTGTAAGTGACTAGGACTAGGACTAAAGTCACACACGATAGCGTACATGATACAACATTTCTACTGCACCACTCATGGGATATTCACATATAATTATGTCATAAGCATGGATCTACACTCTATGATCCAATTAATACAAGTTATAGCCTAACCTGTCAGTTCCCAATATGCAGCATGCCTATAAATGGCCCATAAGCAGCAGACAGAATGTATTATATTTCATTTAAAGATTAATCTGTAATAGTCCATAATGGTCCTGAAGAAATACTAATGCTGATATTGGCTTACTGTTTAACAGAAATAATTCAGAATCGTGAATACAATCTAATTACAGTGTTGAGTGTTTGAAACTCAGAATTGCAGCATGTCACAGGTAAATTCCAGCCTATTTTATTGATGGCATACCAAGGCTGCAATGCCTGTACAGCAGCAGGAAGGGTATTTGCAAAGACTATGCTATGGAACTGCTAAAGGAAAGCAGCATTTTTAAGTCACAAAATTGCTTAGTTGACAACCTCACTAAAAATTTACTTCAGCACCCTAAGCACTATAGAGCTAATGAAAGAACCAGTCAGAGGCCACACCTCCTGAGAACTCTAACAGAGCTACAGCTAACTTCCAATTACAATGCCAAATAATTGGCTATGATGCAAGAGGCAGAAAGCAGTTACTGAACCATAGGCTGTGCTTCAATTTAGCATACCGCTTTTTCTTTGTATAAGAAGAATTTACAATTAAATGTTCTTCCTCTGCCATAGTACAACTGTTATGGCAAATTGTAAAGAGCATTTAAGTACTGAGAAAAGTAGACTGCAACCTTGCCAGCACACAGAAACAAAGAGAGAAAGAACGAAACATCTGGAGGCTGAGCTTTCCAACAGAACTTAATACTTTTGACTTAAGATTGTATAAAAAATACTGTAGTTTTTGTAGTAGTAAATTTCAATGTACTTCTTATTTACAAGCACCTATTTCATCAACTTCCACAGAAAATAAAATCTGAAGTGTAACAAAACCCTGACTATCAAAACTCACTCTAGTTTTGCTAATGTCAATGATTAAATTACTAGACAATATTGAGGAAGTTCAATTTCACACTGCTGAAGAAAAAGAGAAATCTCTTTACAAATGAGCAGTGAAACGTTTTCTGAAGATGCTGTTTCTAGGCCCTATAAATATGTTTTCCAGGCACAAAATTTCAGTGTCTCTTTTTAACTGTTCTGTGTAAGTCTCTGTCAGCTGACAGAAACACAATCACACTGATGGGAAGCTGGCATAAGTGTTGCACATCCTTGAATCAAAATTATTTGTCTCAAACCCATACATCTTCCCAGCTACATGAGTGAATGTTCTCTCAGCCCCAACTTAAACCAAGCACTGCACTTAATCATGAGCAGTTAAAAGAAAGCAGCAAGAAGCAAAACTGAACACCAAGGTCACAATTCCAAGGGCCTTAAAACAACCCAGCTACTGTATCTCTTCCTTGCTTCTGCCTTGCATCATTTCTGATGATTCTGATCCTGGTTTGAGCCACCCCACGGACAGAAAAACACTTACTTTTTAAGTCAGGTTACTTATCTACTTCATTACCTCAGTAGAACAAGTGCACACCCATCACAATATGAGTACTGACCTGAGGCAGCAGATCTGTTATCAGAGCAGCACAAGCCAAGAGGAACCACAGTTCATTTTATGCTGAGCACTTCTGTCAGCTCTGCTCTGCTACTTGTTTTCCTACATCCTGTAAGCTTAGGAAAGGGACCTGCATCTTGTACCAGTCCACATTGTTTACAGCTAGCAAAATTCCAAGAGAACACAAAACTTTCAGCAACAGCAGAACATCCATAATGTTTAGGCATCTATAAAATGGAAAACTTGAAACTTCAGCAGTCACTGCTCCCTGGTTTGGAGCAAAATTAAACTAAACTGTTTAAAATAAATTTTAATTTCAATTAAATTTAAATTGTTTTCCTGACCTCTCTCACCACTTGCCAACTACCTACAAAAAATTCAAAAAATCCCCTGCAAAACCTGCCTGAACAATTCTTCAATTCTTATTCTCAATTGCAAATACATGCATCTGTATAGTTCTGTAATTGAAAAATTCAAGTGTCCTTAAATAAGATTTCCTTTTATCAGTTACTTAAAGAAATTATGTGACAACAGAATCATGATTCTTCATTCCAAAACAGCAAATATATTTAAATACACATGTATGGAAACATGATACAGGAACATGATGTAGAAGCACAGACAGGCTAAGTGAATGCATCTTCAGTCTGTGAATATATGAGCATGTTTTAAAAACAAGCTTTGAAAATCAAGTCCAAACAGTTCCCATTGTTCAGTTGTTTTCTCACACCACCAGACACTGCTTTGTCTCTCCTGAGAACTCCTTCTATATGTTCCCATCCCCTCACCCATAAAATCACTATGCCTCACCTGATCTTATGATTAACAAGCAATATTGTAAAAATGTGAGTGGTTTCCTGAGAGTTTAGCTCTTTGATGCATTTTATTGTGGACTGAACCCTCATGAAAACATCACCTTTAACTGGCTGACTATATCCCAAAGCAGTCATCTAATGCCAATTTCTCTTCTTCTACAGTCATACCTTCTCTTCCATTTCCAATAATCATGATGCTTTGTTGCACTTGATCTCAACCTGCTAATCTGACAAAAAAAACCCCAAAAAACATTTGGGTAATTTTCATGGAAACAGCCACTATGTAGCTATCAAACTGCTACAGTAAACCAGCACACCATCAGCGACACTAGACAAGCCAGCTCATGGCAGGACTAGCCACTTCAACTCCGGCACAGTCTTGGCACTAATTCTGTCATAAAGGCACATTTTTACACAAATATTACTGGTACTTCAAGCAGCCATGAACTAGTCCTGCAGCCTCTTTCTCTCTGCCGTTTCTGGCCATGCATGAATGCACTTTTAGACACATTTTCCCAATCCCTCATGGCAGCCACGCTGCAAACCCTAATGAAGGACTTGGTTAAACGCAATCAGCTTTTACTTTGGGCAAGCACCAACACACCAATGTATTCACCCTACCAAAAAGGAAGAACAAGCAAGGAAGTCTAAGAACATTTCTGTCAACACCACCACAGTAACAGCTTTAAAGAAGCTGAAAAATTAAAATGTTCCTCGGCTTCATTAATTGAACCTCCTCAGCTTCATTAATTGAACCTCCTCAATAGGTAAGACTGAGGACAAACCTCATAGGAGTCTACAACTTCCTCAAGAGAGGAAGAAGAGTTGCAGCAACTGATCTCTCTGGTGGCCAGTGGCATGGCCCAAGGGAACAGCATGAAGCTGCGTTGGTGAGGTTTAGGTTGGATATCAGGAAAATGTTTTACACCCAGACGGTGCTTAGGCTCTGGAACAGGCTCCCCAGGGAAATGGTCACAGCACCAAGCCCGACAGAGCTCAAGAAGGGTTTTGACAACATTCTCAGGCAAAGGTGTGACTTTCTGGGAGTCCTATGCAGGAACAGGAATTGTACTCCAGTGATCCTTTTGGGTCCCTTCCAACAAAGAACAGTCTATGATATTTCAGGCCACAACCTTTCTGTCCTTCCTGCTACAAAAATCGCAATCTTTTCCAGTGTAGCTTTCTCGACAAGCACACTATGCACAAAGACGGGGGTCATGTTCCTTACAAGAAGACAAACAATATCTTGGCAATTAGGCAAGACCCCCCAATACTTACGACTCATCTAGATCCTCCACAAAACCCGCACCTGACGCCACCACATGTGCAACCACTACGAGGGAAAGGAAAAGCGTTCCGTGAGCGATGCCCGAAGCGACCCGGGGTGCTCACCCACGCCAGCAGACAGCCTCCCTTCCCTCCTGGCCCCTCAGCCCCCAGCGCTTCCCTACACTCCTGCCTGCCCCAGCGCTGCCCGCCTCCCAACCCCACCGCTTTTCCCCCCGTGCCCTGCAGCCCAGCCCGCCGGAGCCGGCACCGCCCGCCCGTCACCTGCCGCCCAGAGGAGGCAGCGCGGCCGCCCGCCCGGCGCCGCTGCCATGTTGACAGAGCCGCGGCACGGCCGGAAGGGGAAGCGCGGCGCTCTGGGCAGGGCGCAGGCGCGGAGCGTGCGGCGGGCCCGGCCGGTCTGCGGGGCGCTGGGCCTGCGAAGGGCGCCCGAGGGGGCGAGAGGGGCACAGCAGCACGGTGACGGAACGCGGGGTGCGCGGAGTCTGTCATATCCCCAGTGGGGACACTCTCGTTCAGTTGAATCAATGCTCTGCTCCTTTGGAAGAACAAGCCTGGCTCTCCCTCCCGCAGGAACACGTGTGCCGCCTGTGCTGTTGCCGGCTCTCCGCCCTGGGGAGAGCTCACCCCTTGCCTTGCTGCTGTGTCAGCAGCCTTCCTTCGGCACGGGCCTGAAATTTGCTCAATTTAATGTCAAGTGTCATTCCCTCGTTCGTTCAAACCTATTACGGTCTTTCCTATCTTCACCTGTGGGGTTTTTTTTTTCTGTCAATGGAGATCTGCAGGTCCTGGTAGGGCAAGTAGTCCTGCTTGTTTAAAAACTTCAATTAAAGCAGGTCTGGGATTGTTCAGCCTGAAAAAGAGAAGGCTTAGGGGAACCTTATTAATGTGTGTAAATACCTGAAAGGGACTGCAAGTAGACCAAAGCTTGCTCTTGGCAGTGGTGCCAAGTGACAGGACAAAAGGGAAGGGCCATAGAGTGAAACAGCAGAGATTATCTCAGAATTTGCGAAAACACTTCTTTGCTGGGAGGCTGACTTGAGTGTTGGCCACCGGTCTCCCACGTCAGCGATACTCATAAGCCACCTGGACGTGGTCCTCAACAACCATCTCTAAATGGTCCTGCCTGAGCAGAGGGTTTGGACCAAAGGATTTCCAGAGGTCCCTCCCAATCTCAACTACTCTATCCCATTTCAGTTTTGATCCCTGTAGTGTAAACTTCTATCCTTTCTCCCTACACTAGAATTACTTTCTTCCACTGTACCTGCAGATGTTTGAGATCTTTTGTTAGAAAAGGGTAGATTCTTTCCAGGGACCGTCCAGTTTCTCTGAATTGAGTGTTAAAGCCTTTTTGTCAAATGGTAGGGTCTGTTATCTCTTTGAATAATGTCTGCAAGCTGCAGACGCTGAAGTTGCTTCATTGTTGGGCTGCTCTGTGTGTGTGCACATGTGCTTGTACTCACATGGATGTAGGTACATGTTCTCTTGGCTACTGATTGCCTTCCACACCAGCCCATACCTGGTGTGGTGAAGATGTACTGTTCACTTAATGCTTTGATGAATCCAACACCCTGTTGGATTCATCAAATAACCCCCAGAGTTGTCCAGCCCTTTGCAAAAGCCATCTTCATAGGCTGAGAAACAGGTCAAGGCCTGAGAGTATATGCCATAGCTCACATTAGATTTCTAAAGTATTTGACTCTGGGCTATGGTAGATGCTTTTTTTCCTTCTCACATTTTAGTGAAGGATTTTGCAATATTAAGACTATTTAATTTTTTTCCCCCCTCACCCCTCAAGCTCCAATGATGGGAGAACTAACAAGTTCCAAACATCTGTATTGAATAAACGGTGACAATTATTCACTGAGTGCAGAAAATTTCTTTTCCACAGCATTTCATCCTCTGTACACCGCAGTTAGCTAAGTGGTGTCTGTATGCCTGACAGACATATGACCAAATGAGAAATGGCATCTTTTTGATCCTAATCTAGCGACTGTCTAGACTGAGACAATGAAAACAATTTACTCCATCAATCCGTTAGTAGAAAATCCATATGGGAGAAAATGGGCATAGCCAAGTAACTGTTAAATTAGTATAATCCTGTTCTCTTACTCAGACAGTTCATGACTGGCTTTAAAACACTTCTAAAAATAAATAAACATTTTATATAGATTTTTAGAGATTTGAATGAAGCTCTTTGTGCACCCTCTAGGTCCTATTTGCCAGCTTTTATTCTTTTTGCAGGTAATGGAATATGATTTTTCTAACTTTGCATTTAGTGAGTCAAACTTGTCTCCTGAAAAAAACAGCCTGTACACTATTCTTGAGCTATTTTATCTTGAAATTGAAGTTGTTGTATATTTACTTCTTTGTAACTGAATTTATGCTCACATAGACAACTCTATGTTATATTTATTTATACAGTTCTTGCTGGAGCTTTACTGTGTAAAATCCATAAAAGATGGTTCTTGCACTGCAGCCAAGTAAAAGTATCATGGGAAAAACATGTAACATGCAACCCAAATAAGCTGAATAATGATAGATGGTATCCAGAGAAATGGCACGGGGTTTTTGTGGTTTTATTATTTCTACTATGGACATTTTGTTTGAAGAGAATGCAGGATTAATGTATTACTATTAATAGATTATTATATTCAGTGGAGAATTTAGTGTAGAAAAGGGATGATTTGGGATATGAACAGGAGATATGAAAAGAAAAAAATACAGTGAAGGGTAAGAAGCAAAAAGCTCAGAGAATAGTGTTGAAATCCTGGGAGGTACTGCAGGGAAAAATGGGAATTATAGGGAAATTAGCAAACAATGAAATATTGGAAATTGAACGTGCAAGGGTTCAAAGACTCCTTCCAATCCATATTGGGAAGGATGATTTAACGGTCCTGCTCTCCCATTTTTTTTGAATCTCATAGTGGGGAGTTTCAACAAAGACAAGAGCCAGGCTTTGCCTTGTGGCCTTGCCTTGAAGGGGAATTTGCAGAGGAATCTCACCGATTTTCAGTCTATTCATGCAGGTTGTGCACTCTTCTTGCTCTGTATGAAGGGCATGGAAAAGGATTTATATGTAACTCTGTCTAATTTATACAATGTGGACTTCGTTTTACTGGAATGCATTAACTTTCACTTTAAGAGAATTAATATCTTTCAAATAATTTCCTGTCTAACTTACATTGACATTTGTAAACAGAATATCAAGGTTGATATCAATACACATTTGCATAATTAAATGACTTAGAAAATTTAAATTCTTTGTGCACATATTTATTATTTTACAGGGGATAGCATATCCATGACACCATATTCAAGGAGACTTTCCTGGAGGAATGGCCCAGGAAAATCAAAGGCAATGCAATGAAAAGGGTAACTTCTAAAATTAAGAATGAGGGCAGCCTATCTGGACACTACCTCTCTCCCTATACTAACAGTGCTAAACTTATGGCCTGTGAGCTTGCTATGACTCACCAGAACAGTTACAGAATGACAGAATGGTTTGGGTTGGAAGGGACCTTCAACATCATCTAGTACCAACCCCCTTCTTGGGGCAGGGACAGCTTTCATTAGACTCAGTTGCACTGCCAGTTGCACTCAGTTGAACACTGCCAGGGATGGAGTATGCACAACTTCTCTGGGCAACCTGTTCTATTGTTTCACCATTGCCACACTAATGAATTTCTTCCCAATATCTAATCTAAACCTGCCCTCTTTCAGTCTAAAGCCACCCCAGCTTGTCCTGTCACTACCTGCCCCTGTAAAAAGTCTCTCTCCAGCTCTCTGGTAGGTCCCCTTCAGGTACAAGAAGGTGATATAAGCTCCCACTGGAGCCTTCTCTACACTGAACAACTCCAACTCCCTCAGCCTGTCTCCATAGAAGTGCTCCAGGCCTTTAGTCATCTTTGTAGACCAAAGGTTACTTTATAACTTGCTTCTGATGCCTTCTTTCATTCCTGAGAACCATGAAAGCAGCCAGTGGCTAAATCTACTAAATTATTTGTTAATGTCACCATGCTCCCAGCCACCATCTTTCTAGAGCAAGTCACAAGCAACTTCAGGGCAACTTCAGGACATGTGTGTACTTTTTGCAGTGAATTAAGCCTGTTAGTCCTAGGAGTCTGATCCAAGTTTGTGAGCATCACCCATTTTTTTGTCATCTCAGGCATATTAATTTCCTCCTTTGCCTTGGGAAAACGGGCTGTTTCTATTTGGTTAAAAAATTCATGCATCCATTTTCTGTGCTGTCCCTCAGAATTAAAAGAGCAAAAGCTGAGGTGCTTGACTGTAGATAACCTAAAGTAAGATAACTCTAACAATCACACACATGACTGACATAGTGCAAGTGTTATATAAATTAATAATGTCTTCAGTCCTAACTCTGTCATGCACAACAGCCAGTAGACTGAGCTTATTTACTAGCACTGAAAGAACCAACGAGCCTTAATTGTAGCATTTTTTGATGGTAAATAGCAAGTCACACTGATGATAAGGAGATGAAGACAGCAAAGAATGTTAAGAGAACTCACAAAAATTACTAAAATTCACATTACAGATTTCCTTATTTTTGATCTTCCAGTAACTCAACTACTTTTTTTCATCAGTTCACTGAAGGAGTCAGACTTGATGATCCTTCTGCGTCCCTTCCAACTGAGATGATTCTGTGACCTGTACCGTGGCACCAACCCTCATGCCCCCCATCAATCCCCCGCATGGCCGCTGTGTTGGGGACCCCAGTGGCCAGAGATGCAGTTCTGCCTGTGACTCACCAGGCTCACACCCTGCCTGTCCCATGGCAGCCCTGGAGGCCCTCACCGAGCCCTCCCCATGGCACAGCATGGCCACAGCTCCCCCAAGGCTGGGGCACCTCGCTGCCCCTTCCGATGTCCTCATCCTCGAGCCAAGGCTTCAGTGGTTCTGGAAGGGGAGTCATTAGCAGGCCCCAGCCTCCCTCCTGGCCCTGTGCTGTTTCCCTTGCATTGCCAGGCGGTGCTCAGGAGCTGAGGGCAAAAACAAGCCCTGTGGCAGAGGTGAGTAATGAAGCCTCCACCCTGGGCACACCTGTGCTGGCTCTGCCCATCCCATTGTTCCCTGTGGCTGCCCTCGCTCAGGCCTCCAGGAGCCTGGGAAGGAACAGCCTCAGCTCATCCTCTGCAATCTGCTGGCCAGACAAGGCAAGGCTGTTCCTGCTGACTGACAGAGTTTTGCTGAAATGATATCCTGTTGTGATACAGGCAGAGGGGAGGGAGGAACATAAGGCGCAAATGGGCTATAGAACATAGAACTTCTTTAGTGTGGGTAACCCCAGGAGTGACCCTGACCTTTAGCACTGTCTCTGAGTGTCACAGGACATTCACCATTAACTACTCAAGAGCCTGTCAACAGACAGGGGGTGAGAAACAGAAGATAGGAAGGAAGGGCGTACTGACAAGGTGAAGAACAAAGTGAATCGCTGACAATTTTGCACTTTCTTCTCATTTTTCTTTGCCACCAGATTTTTTGTGTAAGGTCATGAAAGTAAAGGAGGAGAAACACTGGCTGTGATCTCCCAGCCTACACTATTTTAGGGAGGATGAGAGCTGTATTGAAGCCCAGTGCAGGAGAGGAGGATGCACAGATGTTAATTCTAGCTGGTGACATCTAACTGAGGACCGACAGGGCTGTGGGTGTTCAGATTATTTACAAGTGTGTGTATGTGGAAAGGGGGAATGTAATGTGGGGAAGAATTATCTGCACATAGTTTCATCTCAAAGAAACCGTAGCTTATCCCTTCACTGTATCAGAACTTCTGTTACCTCTCAGCTTCTGCATATCCTTTAATTTACATTGGAACCTAATACACTTCTTCTAGCATTGCTGCTTCTTACATCCTGAAAGACTGAATTTTGCCTTTTGGTGCAACTCAAAGCTCAGTCCAGTCTGTATCAGAAAGGGAGACATGCCAGGGACTTGTATGAGGATTTTTGAAAATAATTTTCTTATAACCTTTGGAAACTTGATGCAATGGACCCTCTCTCCTCGCTCGCAGTGCTTGCTACGTGTCCCATTGTAATCACTCATGAACCTATGCTTTTGCCAAAAAATTGCTTTAAGAAGAAGGGAGGGGAAAGACATGTCAGGGTTTTCCTAGTGAATTCCTGTGACTCTGTCCTTCAGGTAAGGAGATTGCAGAGTAAAAGGTTGTGTTCCTTACCTGCTAACATTTTGAAGAGTGGAGAGAAGGTTTTAATCTCTTTTTTCACATTGATTTGGGAAGTTGCTAATGAGTTAGGAAATAGTTCAGTGACACAGCATTTCACACACACTGAGTAGCCATTTGATTTCATCTTGGTGGGGTTTTATTGGTTTGGTTTGGTTTGGTTTTGCCTGCACAACTGTTTTTTTCAATGCCTAGGGAAAAAAATTCAATTTCAGTAGGTTCTGGACCCAGTCCTATCATATCAATCACTTGCTAATAATACACTGTTTATTTATCTGTTTCAGATACTGACATACAAATACTATATGCTACACAGATTTTGAAAAGTGGTGGCTTCCTTCAGCTTGTGATAAATCCTGTTTGCAAACAATGCATAGATAGCACAAAGGGAAACTTGAAGAATGGGAAAAGGCAAGCACCCCTCCATAGCCTGTACAGCCCGAGAGAGGAAGCTGTGGCCACTTGCAGCACCACAACAAAGAACACCATGCAGACATGATTGTGGGCCTGCAAGGGCTCAGCTGAAGTATGTATAGGCCTCAGAAAAATATGCTTTTGTACTGTTTCATATGAGGAGCTACACCCTGGCAGTCTGCTGCAGAGCACAGTACAGACCCTGGAATGCATCAGCTGTGCCAGATGTGAGCTCTGTGGACACGAGGTGCCCTGCACAGCTCATCAGCATGTCAGCACATCCTTCTGTGCCTCTGCTGTCAGGATTTTTCTACCACCCTGAGCACCTGAACTCCATATTTCAACTACAAGCTGACAGCATCACCGTTCTTGTAATTTGCAGCTCTTGCCAGCATGTGGCACAAGAGACTGACATGGATTGCCTTCCTAAAATGTCTGTGCAGCTTCTGCCAAGTCCATGCCTCAACACCATCAGGATTGTATTCTATAAAAGAGGGAAGGTTCTCCAGTTTTCTTACGGCACAATAGTGATGTTTCTTAACCACACACACAGAATGATTGCATATGGATTTGACTGTGTCTGAGTACTAGGTGCAAGGAAAAGGGTACTGAAATGCCACTTTTGCAAGCAACAGAGTGATAGAGGAACTTGTGCTCATGTCAAAAAGAGTAATTACCAAAAATCAGAATCTCATGCACAGAAATGGCAGCTTTCCTGTTGTTAAACAGGAACAGTTGGTGCCCTATTGAATAAGGACTCGTAAATGTGTCAATACATCGATGCAGTGGGGCATGCAACTGTGAGAGAATGGAGGAGATTGCTGGCTGGAGAGATTTTGAATGCATGTGTGTGAAGGGAAGGGGCAAGTTGGGCCTTGCTCTGGTGAGGCAATTCCCTGCCCCACACACCCCATGACCTTGGGCTTATCCCAGCCTGGCAGCGGCCACCAATCCCTGGCACACTGAAGGCAATGTTCCACACCTGCCTCTGGGATCCCCATCCAGGCTTTAAGTGGCCAAGACAGGGGAAAGGAGGAAAGAAAGCAAAATTAGAGCTTTAACAGGAAAAAGAGGGAAAAGGAGGAAAGAAAGCAAAATGAGAGCTTTAACAGGAAAAAGAGGCATAGAGGAAGATGTAAGAGCGTTCTGATATGGACAAAGTTTTGGAGGTAGATTTGCTGGTTAGTTGGTAATGCAGCCCATGCCAAGAACTTGAGAGGGAGGAAGAGAAGTAATGAAAAGCCAAGAAGCTGAGATGCTGTCTAATGAAGAAGGCAAACCAAAGAAATTACACACCTTCTAATATTGCATCCAGTAGTATCCCTCAATGATGCCAGTATATTTTTGGTTGTATTTTAATATTTGGTTTATATACATTTTTTGTATATTTTCACTTCATTGTTTATTTGCTAAATATGTTGGCTATTATATGAAACATCAAAATGAAGTTTACAAAATGCTATTTCTGAACACTTACATAAAGCTTTTATACAAAAATTTTCCCGCTATTTGTGGTTTTTTGCTGTTATATGAAATCTGTCATGTGTTATATGAAAGTATATAAAATATGTTTCAATTTTAGTAATAATCTAATAATTAATTTACTAATTTCTAAATTAAAACATATTCTGAAATTATAGAAAAATATATTTTTTCTCTTTAATTAGGTCTGTACTTTTAGAATATTCACCTCCTTAGTATTTACCTGGTATCAAAGGGTTAAGATACCAAATAAGAACTGCTGTGAAAGACAAGTTTAAACAGAACAATAAATAAATATTACTCAAATAGCCTTTCACATGGATCAGACTGCAGCAACAAAGGGGAAAGGAAGATATGTACTTTAATTTGAAAGTGGTAAGTGCACATTTGTGAACAAATATTTCGTGTTGTTATATTTTTATGCACTTTTATAACTACATGCCACTTACAGAAGTGTTTGTCTTCATCTTTAATACCAATACTGTCACAAACAAGGTTATCAGTAATTGCATCATTCAGTATTGGATATTTTGATAAAAATATGCCAATTTGTGCTGCTATAAGTGTTTATATCAGTAATTTTTTCAGTAAAAGAATAAGCTATACTGATATGTAGTATCTTCCCCTAATGACTTTATCTATGATAATGGGTTTGTACAACTTTATCAGGATGTTCTTAAGTCTGTGCCATAAAATGAACTAACCAGTGACACATTTGTCATAAATCATAATTAAATTCAAAGCAATGATAAACTTGTAGTGAGATAAATTCATGTCTAATTAGAAGAACAGATAATTACACGTTATCTGGTACACTTTGAGGATTTTTTAATGTGCTTTGCATAAGATTCCTTTCAGTTTTTGCAAGGCACATCATAAAGTACAATCTGAATTAAAAGCATAATTTTGAAGGCATTAATACTGCTGACACTGGCAGTAGGGTTTGCCTGGTCTTGCATTAAAACTTCACATTTCCATATAACTCTAGTTTTTAAAACAGTTTGGACTGATCACTAGAGGGGTTTTTTTTGGTCACAGTTTTTTTGGGGTTGTTTTGTTTTTTTCTGGTTTTTGGGATTGTTGTTTTGTTGGTTTTTTTTTTTTTTTTTTGCTTGGGTTTGTGTGTGTGTATGTGTTGAAGATTGAATTCCTTTTAAAACTTTTTTTTTAAACATTCTTTTTTCATGTATTTCTGTGTGCATTCCTTTTATTACAGAGACACCTGGTGGTCTTTGGGTGGTATTTACAAAAATAGTGTTTTCCTTCTTTATTGCTGGATTTGTTTCAAAGTTTCCTTTATCATTTATAATATATCACTTATTTAGAATCCCCTACATTACGGGACTATGTAATTTGAAAATCAGACTAAGAGCACTTACACATTATCCAGCATGCAATAGGTATTGATTCTCATGGCTAATCATGGGGTTTTCTCTTGAATCTTTCCTATCTCTCCTATAAGGGAGATTTGAGCATATTGTTGACCAAGTGGTGTAAAAATATAGTTCTTCCAAAATTTATTTTTAGAAAACTGGGTGTTTGGGTTTCATGCTTTGAGCATTCAGTTTGTGTTTTTGTTTCTGATTTGTCTGTTCTGAGAGCTTGAAATGATGACCAAAATTTATGTCAGAATGAGTTTAGTGTCCAGATCAGCATGTTAGTACATTAAGGAAAAGCTTTCTACACTAGAAACACCTGCAAGAAGAGGACTATTCTGCTGTAGAAAAGCTGTAATAATACTTCTTGCATTTTCTAAGTAATAGGCAATTACAGGTAATTACACAGTATAATTACACGGGATGCTGGTGTAAGATCTCTTCTCACGCCACTCCCAGACTGTCAGGCAGACAGCGTTGATCAGGTCCTGGGGCAGTGCCTCTGGTGTTAGAGCAGCTTCTCCCACTTTCCCTGACTGTAACTGCCCTGTCACAGCAGGGCCCTGCTGGCACAGCTCCAGCAGATTCCTGCCTCCTTGTAATGCAGCTGGGCACAGCCACAAGCAGCTGCACTTAGGTGGACATCTGCTGTGCTCCAGCCATGGCCATCCTAACCAGCAGCTAGGTTTAGATTTTAGGTGAAAAAAACCCCTTCCATTCACTCTTTCCTCATAGGCATGTTCTGCAAAGTTTCAAATGCTGGGTATCTATATTTTAGTCATTGTGGTGTTGATGGGAGTCAAACTGATTTTTTTGCTGCTAAAACAAATAGCTATTAATTTCAAGGAATACAAATAATATAGAAACATTCTTATCCAAATGCAGAATGTGCTTTTACAGCTTTTACCTTAGTGAAACAAAATTGCTGTTGTAGTTTTGTCGGTAATTATCCTTGTGAGGTATTTTTTTTGGCTTTCATCAGTTATCAGGTCTGTGCCCATGATGTCATTTAATTATTGCAGTTTTTTGGGGTTTTTTTAAGAAAAGTTTACAGACACTTTGAAGTCATTTTTTGCAATGCTTACATTTACACTTCAGTTGAGAAGTGGTTTTCACATCTGAATTTCTGTTATGCTTACTGCAGTGTTTTTCAGTATGTTGCCACACTGTTTTGTTATAATTTGAAACTCTGAGAGAATAATTAATGCAAAAGAAATGTATGAAATTCTAGGGAGCTGTCCTCTGCAAGATTTGGGTTTAGCAGTACTATACTTTAATTTAAACCCTTCTGCTGGCTGCCAGAATGCTTGCCTATCGCTGTGAGAACCAGAACATATTCATTGTATTTTTGGGAGATACAGAGGAAATATAAAGATTTATTCAACAGTGTTTTATTCCTAACTTGGCCACATCTTTTCATAGCAAAAAAATATTCAGCATATAGGAGGCAAGAGCAAGAAAGCAAAAGAAAATATGCTTTATGTTAGTTAACACAGCTGCTAGTGTAATTTAAGTCAAAGCACATTAGTAATAGTGTGATCAGATAAAATTAGAAGTATCCTTGGTGTGCAGAAGATGGTACCCAGCAAATAAAAACCTTGCAGCTTGAGTCAGTACACAGACAAAAACTTTAAATTGCACACGGACAAAGTAATTAGTGAATTCCTGAGGATCTGAGTGATTAAACAAAGATTACTTGAACATCTTGATGATTTTTAGACCTGGCCTAGAAAACTGAATGCATGTATTTGGAAGTATTGCTTTTTTTGACAGATAAAGATGATTGCAGACAAAGAAATAATCCTTTTGGAATTCATGTCAAATTGTTTGTCAAATTCTTCTTTAATTGAAGGAATGATGCAGAATCCAGGGCCTGATCAAGCTTCTGTTATTGTCACTCACTTAATAAGGGAATGTCTCCCCATGCTAAGAAATGAATGACTTACGTGCTTCATACACTCTGAACCCACACTGAACATAAAGTTAAATTAGAATACACTTTCTCATTAGTTTTTTTCAGTTTAAAAAAATGTTTAATTGTTTCTTAGCAGTGGTGGACTTATCTTTCCCCTTTCAGACTTTCCAGTTATATCTGTCTTTGACTTTATAGTGTTCCTAGAGCAAAGGTTCCCTGCTGATAACAATGTTACACAGTTTTTCTCTGATATCCTGATGACTGTCTGGTTGGGTGATGTCATGTAAATGATGGCACGGGTGTGTCAGAAAGTTGGAAGTCTGAAAGTGGAGAAGGAGCCATCCTCTGAGTGCCAGAAGTAACTAGATTCCAGCCTCTGTCTTCATGGGAGGCTCCATTTTCACACCTGATAAGCACTCAGTCTACCTGCATCCCCTTCGTTACTGTTAGGTAGCTGGAGATGGAGATGATCCAGGTGTTATGGGATGTTATAAATGACCATCATGTCCATCAGCTCCTGGCACAGGGGCTCCTCCTGCCTGGCTACCGAGGAGCATCCCAGTGTGCCAAGACAGACAAGATTCTCTGTCCCAGGCTGGTCCTTGGCACTGTCTCCATTGACCCTTTCTGTGGCCAGGTTTGTGTCTTTGGTGGGCTCTTGTTTTTGGTTTCCCCTTCTACTCATTATTGAGTAAAGAATCACCAGTGTATTGAAAAGGTTTTTGATCAGATGATGATCTTAGTGAAAAGACACTCTCTCTTTTCACATGACCTCACACCAAACTATTTCTCATTATCTCTGATGCTGCACAGTCTGGTGACCTCCTCCTGCAGACACTTTGCTTGGTCACAAGAGCAGGCAACAAGGAACCCAGCTCACCTTGTCCCAGTCTCAGCCAGAAGCCCCAGGCATCTCTGGAGCCAAATCCCTGCAGAGCTGGAGCTCTCTCTGGGTCAAGGCCTCTGCTGTGCAGGATCAGTTCCTCTAGTGGAGTTTGGGAACTGTGCCCTGTGGGATGTCACCACCACTGCTGAGCTCAGGAAGGCTCTTCTCAGTAGAGCATCTGTCCCCTCTTTTCAATGCACCCTTCTGTGCCAACTAGTGCCTCCCCAGGCAGTGTCCTGTGTCTGATGGTGCTGCTCACCAGTCACAGCACAGCAGACATGTCACAGCTGCTCATGAGGCCAAGAAGCAAATACACTGGTTATGGTGCAGTGCAGGTTACATAAGAATTCCAGTTGTGGTCTAGGTGCAAATGAGTTTGGTGGAGAGGGACTAGTGCCTTTCAAGGACTGAGATGGCCATCAAAGACGTCCGGGAGAAATCATGTTCTAGTCAGCTGAGATATGGTAGTGCAGTCAGAAAGAGGTACTCTTGGGGTAGAGCCTTTACAGAACAGGAATTCTCTCTGCACGAATGGTCTGAACATGCTGAACACCATATTTCTTTGTTTTAGGACTTCCATGTAAGATTTTTATTAATCAAAACAGAGCTGCTCTCTGATGATAAAGTTTATGTGTTTACCCAATTCTGTAGTTGCAGGGAATATTTCAGATTTTCAAGTCTCTTGCTTTCATCCTTGTTCCCATAAAGGTAGCATATGGTATGTAGATCCCATAAAGAAAAACTCTTAGAAAACCTAAAAACATTTTTCTGATTTGGAGATGGGAAGTCGGAGGCGTGTAAGAAAAATAATCAGGTGTCTATGCACTACAGCTTTCAGATAACCTAGAGCCCTGGAAGAAACCCCCTGGAGCCCTGGAAGAAACCCCCTGGAGGCTTGGAAGAAACCATGTAAAAAGCCAGAACTAGCACCTAGGGTGCAAAATCCCTAAGTGTAAGAAGTAACCATTTGGCTCTATCTTTGGGAAATACACTGCATTGGTAGTAGGAGCCTGGGGTATCTTACAGGGAAGACACAATCTTTCTACAAAATCTACAAAAAATAAACCAAATCTTCAAAAATCTACAAAAAATATACCAAAGGCTTTTTCTTCTTTGATGACTACACTGCCTTGAAAATAGTCACAGCATATACCTATATTCTGTCTCAAAATTAGTGACAAACACGTTTGAAGTATGAAAATTATATTTTCTAGTTTGAAATACTGTATTTTGCTGTATATGACTTCATTCTTATTGCGCTGATGCTGGGACATGGGCATTTTGCTTGTGCAGAGTCCAGCTAATAATAATAATAATATTGTTACTTTATATAATTTTGAGTTGAAAAAGATTGCTTAAACCTGCTCAGTCAAGCAGACAGCTTTAGTTCCTATGAAGCTAGTAGATGATTGTTATTTATTTCATAAATATTGCATCAATAAAGGGTGAATAATGAAATATCTTAATAGCTTTCCATATTAATCAATTTGTTTAAAAAATACCTTTAACAATTTTGAAGTATTTTATGTGCTCAGTTTAATTTCATAATTAGTCTCCAGTAAGCAAATCTACATAAATGTCTGAGCTATTGACATAAAATGTAATATAAAAGCACTTGTATTAGAACCTGGGTTTTAATTTTATTTGATCCTACCAGCCAAAGGAGTCAGTTACTATTCAAAATTAACTGTATGCTCAGAATGTAAACTAGAGAGTGCATAGATACAATTTTCCCGTTATGTAAAAGGATAAATGGACTAAATGAAACAACTGGATGTAAAAGCAAAGGAAAAAAGGATCAATTTTCTTTTATTTAAAGAATTTGCTATTTGTTGTTATCCTTATACTGTGAAAACTGTGATTTTTTCCCCTGCCATATGCAGAAAATATTGTTGATGAGACACTATGCAACACCTGCAGGAAGAATTAGGACAAAATGTAATTACAGTTGTTCTGTAGCTTCCTCAGTCTTTTTTTGACAACTCCACAGTTAAAATTTTCTATGGTTAAAATGGAAAATGATTTTGCAGTTTCAGGGTAAGGTGCCATATCAGATTAAATGTGAGTGAAAATAACTTCATAATACTGACCACTGTAATTTTAGTTCCTATAGATCTCATCAACCACACAAGAATAAACCCACTCAGTTCATGCAAGTTTATGTGTCACTATGCATATGATGGCTGCCACCCTTCTTGAACTGACCAGGTTAATTTGTGACTCTAGGTCTGCACCAAATACCTATGTGGTTTCTTTCTCTTTCTGATAGAGGGGGTTAATATGAATTCTGTAGCATGGGCTGTAATATGCTTGCGTGGTAAAGAACAGAAAGAAAAGAAAAATAATTTTTTGTTTTAATAAAAACAATATTGTATTGTTTTAGATGGACATCCAAACACATTTTTGTTTCTTTGCAATGGTTCTGACATTTTTGCTTCTTCAAGGGCCCTTTGACAAAGAGGGTGATTAATTCCCAGGGTTCTTTTTGTCTTTGGTGAAATAGTTTCTAAATTGTGGATAATGGCAAACATCTGCAGAGCTCTATTTGTAGAGCCAACAGGATGCAAGTAGATTGTGGGGTGCTAATGTAATAACTGTGATAAAAAACAGACACTGTATTAAAGAAAACCAGCCTCTTGGGCTGGTAACTATTATGATTTTCTGTATTATATCTCTCTGTATACTTTCCTCTTGAGAGGGGTTGTCCTCTTTTAAAAGAGAGTCACTGCATTATATTATACAGAGCTTAAACCATGTCCCATTCACCATCTTTGCTGCAGGACATCCTTCCCTGGTTGCAGATGGGCTGAACAATGTGCTGCCAGGGCATCCAGCAACAGCCCAAGCCTCTGAGACTGTGAAACACCAAGGAAGAGACCCTCATGCCACTGTGAGGGCTGGTGGCCCTGGGGGCTGGTAGGGCAGGGGGAGCTCCTTGAGGGGTCTGTCAGGGCAGGGCATGTCAGCCAGTGTCTGTCCCACTGCCCCAGCACTGGGCACCTCCTTGGACCCATGGGTGGGCTGAGCAGGGAGGTGGGAGGTGGGGAGCAGCCCTGCTGCTGCAAGTGGGATTGTTCTGTGTGAATAGAAGGATGCAACAGAACCAACAGAATTCCTTCTCTGTATTTGAAACATCCAACAAAACATAACAGCGTCATGGATTTTCTGTCACTAAACATCGAGTTCTGCACTCTGATGGCCTTTGCTCTGTCCTAGCTTTGTCATCTTCTGTTGGCGTGAGGTTGGAGGCTTAAAATTAAGGTTTATGTTTTCCCATGGTTCAAAAAGTAAGATCTGTTTTTCTTTGATGTAATCTGAAGGTATTAACATGTAATCTACACCTTTGGGGGTTTGAGACACAATTAAACATGCCAAAATTCAGCATTTGCTAGATGAGAGTTTCAACAGCAATCTTGAGAGATTTTTAGGCTTCCAACCTCATGAGTTGACATGAAAACAATGACAGAAGAATTTTCTAAATGCTGTCTCAAATTACCAACATTTCAAAAGTAACATACTCATCAGAAAAACACCTGCACAAGATACAGAATTAGACCATAGACGTGAATAAAATATTACTGGTTTACATATCTGGTAGTGGACAAAAATGACACACAGCTGGACACCAGGCTGAGGCCCCTAAGCCTATTTTTTTTACAGCCTGTGTAGAAAACAGCCCTGTTGCCAGATGTTTTGTTGAGGTTAGATCTGTGATATCCCCTCCAGAATGATGGCCAGCATCTTTGTAATGAACAGCGTAGGTTATGCCTTAGCTTTCCAGCATCCCACTGATTTTCACAGAACTCCATGTCCTCCTTCCAGGCTTTGAAGCTGCAAAAGAAAGTAATGTTTTGTTGGCTGGTGAACGAGTCTGTCAACATCTTGGGACAGTAAATTACAGCATGCTTTCTCTGGTTTGCTTGGATTGGCAGAAACTAGTTGTACACATGTCGGCATCCTGTGATTATTAGCAGCAGCAGAAACTGGAAGAGCTAACATAACATGGGAGTAAAGGAGATAGCTGCTAAAAATACTTTTGAGGGTTGCTGTTATCCTGTTCTGATTCTTCTGTTCATGTGAGAAATTATTCTGCTTATATTGACCTGAAAACATTTTGTTCTGGCAGGCAATCATATAGTCTTGATTGAATTTCAAGAATAAAAAGACTCTCCCAGCATTTTTACTATAGTGTTTCGAATTTATTTGCTTGTTTTGGCACTCTCTTATCTCCTATATCTGAGATTTGGGTTTCTCCACATTTTTTAAAGATTCTAATCTGACAGCGTCCAGGAGTCTGAATTCCATATCATCTGTCATTTACTTCATGTGTGACATAGATTATATGCATTTACTTCATCTGCAAAGCTACAGAAAATATTATTACCATAAGGTTGTTATGGGGTCTAATATTTATGAAGGCTGCTCTAATCCCTTCCACTGAGAAATCTCATGAGAGAAAATTTATGCTGTTCAGAACATTAGCTCTGAAGAATATGAACATATAAGGCAAACATCTAATTAAAAATCACACTATGAGAAGATTTACATTGGCTTTGAGTTAAATAAAGCAGTATTATATATGATCTATAGATACTCCATGCATTAGACCAATATCAATCTTAAAAACAGTATTAAGGAGTTTAAGTGTTTATATAGTTAAAGGGGAATGTGGAAAAATTGACACATTATATGAAAAAAGATTTTTGTAATTTCTGTCATTCTTTTTTCCCAGATATTATATTTTCTCTGATACCACTGTTTATAAAGTACAGTTTGACTTTGGGGTTTTTTTGTACTTGTAATAACATCTGTCTTTATAAGTATAATTTTATCATTAAACCTCATAATATAGTATGGATTAATTTGAAATATTCATGAACATCAAGGAAAATATGAGAGTAGGAAATGGAGTAGGATTTAAAGGACAGAGTTTAATAACCTGCTATGCCAGAAGCTTTCCTTGTGAGAAGTCACAGTCATTGTGTTTTATGGTCTTAGTTTCAAGAGAGGGAAACAGTGTGCTAACATTAATTTGCAAGAATTTAGATACTCTGAGAATCTTATGTTTCCACCTAACTGCTGGAATTTCTTAACAGGATTTCATCAGAATGGTATGAATCACTTCATGCTGATTTAGATAGACTTTTATTAGCTGCTTACATTGAGAACATAGGTGCCAGTAACTGAAAATTAGTTTCTGGGTGGATTCTTCCATAGTGTCGTTAGGTGGCTTTTAAAAGCTTCAGTGTTCTATGGGTAGCATGCCTTAGTTGTCTTTATTTTAATAGAACACCCACACCAAATCCAAGTAAATAGAAATGTGTTTCAGTAAAATGTTTTTCCACTGAGAATGCATGCCAGCAACAGAACTGTTGATGCAAAAGCTTTGTCTTCAGCTAATATGTCATGGGTGCAGAGAAAAGGGGGCTTAAATTCTAAAAATTATATCACCTTGAATATTTATAAAATATCTCTACTTTTTCAGCCACCAACTTGGAATTTTGAGATGGCTATAAAAGGACGTTAAGTGCTCTCATTTCATCCTTTCTAAATTACTGCTCTATATTTTTACATTTGATTGTTGGAAATTTCCAGAATTGTTAGATTGTTAGAAATTTTCAGAATTTCTAATATTTCTAATTTCCAAGTAGAAATTGCTTTTTAGTTAATTTCTCATAGGACAGGAAAAAGTTTTGCTAGCTGTACAATAGGCACACCATTCTTTCTTAGATACTGTAAAACCCTCTTTCATCACTTCAGTTGGGAAGCTTTCCTCCTGAGACTCCAGCAAGATACAGCTGAGGGGTATGAAGGGATTTTTTGTTGGAGAATCCATGTGGCAGCAGGCTAGAAGTAGTAAGCTACTAGGTTAGGTGTTTGCAACTTCTCTGCTAACAGCTGAGTCCTCTTGGACCAGATAAACTGTTTTTTGGGGAAGGGCCAAGCTTCTCCAAATGGGCTGACCTGTCCTGCTGCTGCTTCTGTTGCTGCTGCTGGGTTATTGTCTTCCAGTTCCCTGGAGCTGGCAGGAAGGGGAGGTTTACTTCTCTTACTTTACTTTAGAGTTTTGCTCAGTCCTGTAGATCCTGGAGCTGTTAGCTGTTGCTGGTCCAACAGTTGCACTTCCATCTGTTTTTACTTTCCGTATCTTGCTTGTTTTAGCTCGCCTGCTTTCTCACACCTCAACAAGAATTTTCTCAGTGAACCAGAGCCAAGGTCAGGCAGAAGGGCTGTGCAAACCAGGGACAGCTGAACCCTGCAGCAGAGAGTCACACAGCTACTAATAAGAAAAGTTACTGTGGGAAAAGTACTGGTATAGAAGCCAAGAAGGCAGTGAAACAAAAAATCAAAGTCATAGAGAGGGGGGAAAAAGGGCAAAAGAACACAATATAAATTTTTAAGACACTGGACTCATCATAACAGTATAATCTATTCAAAGTCTAGCTTGGAATTTCATGTCTCTGAATGCAGATATGAAGTCATGACCAAGTATCAAAGTGTGATAAATGAAAGGTAATTGTCAAAGGTAACAAAGACCAAGAATATATTTTTAAATTCCTGTATACAAGTAAGTTGATTTCTGTAATACAGTTTTGGTTTATATTAATTTGCTTTAAAATATCCAGTATTAACTGAATTGGAAAAAATACAATATTGTCCCAGTCTCATGGCAAGTTCAAGCTGGGTGTAATTCTGCAAACAACTTTGTTAATCTTCACACTTCAATGTCTGCTCACAGTGTTCATTTCTGGAAATGAACTAGGCATTATTTCTGGGTTATATATTATATTATATTATATTTGATTTTTAAGCTTATTTGACGGAACAAATGTTTTATATGATCATACAGTAGCAGTGAGTTTTGATACCTTTGTCTGACTCACAGTGTATAAAGTACAACATGTTCCACAGAATAGAAAAACATTGTTTGTGACTAATTTTTAAGTCTGGTAAATAAATGTAATTATGGATAAATAATTTATCAAGTTACTTAACTCTTTATCAAAATTTCCTTGATATCCTCCATTTAAAACAGGTTATTCTCAAGCCAAAGTGCCTGTACCATTCTCTCAGCTTCACTGGTCAGCTCCAATCAGGACTCTCTTAACTTAACCATAAAAATTGTTGATATAACTGATATAGGAGCTGATTTAATCTTTTCCCATGTGGGAGCTACATACCGTCAATTTGAAACACAGTTTGTTTCTAACTACATGGAAACATCCATGAGCATCTCTCCCAGAATGTAGCTATATAATTGAGCAACAAACATCTGAAAACACAAGTATGTTCAAGTCCAGCCTTCAAAAGGTGACAGATGTTTTTCACATGCCTAGAAATGTAGGCATGTCCTGATTTGTCACAGAACATTTTTTTCTGCTGAGTCAGTTTTCCTGAGAAATAAAAACATTTCCATTTACAGCATTTTTTCTTTGTATTTTGCCATAGTGACAAAAGCTATCATTTTAGTGTAACCATAACCAAGACTTCTTTGTCAGAAACTGTGGTTTCATATCTTATTGGATTGAAAAAAAAAATATTTCAGCAGCACAATTATTGTTTCAGAAGCAAATATTTCATAGACAATGTTTGATCACATCAGAATAAAAAAAAAAGATAAATGGATAGGAAAATAGTTAATAAAAATATTCAATAAACAACAATATAAATATAAAAATATTGCCAAAAGTTCTAGTTTTTTCCATAAATCAATGCAGTTCAGTTTTGCAATCTTGCAAATTATTTGTGTCATAGTATGTATGGAAGATTTTATTGAAGCAAAGATTGTCTTGATTTCAGCAAAATTTCATATAGATAACATAAGTTCCTGTTAAATTGCTTTATTAGCTATGCCTATTAAAGTTCTCCATTACTTCTTTTTTTAGAATATTAATATTATTAGCAGAAACAAATTTGTGCTACCTGTGATTATGTGCACACACGAGAAAAAAAAAAGAAATATCAGAAGGTATTTTAACCTTAGTTGTTGCCCACTTCAGGAAACATAAAGAAAGCCTGCTTGCAACCTTACCCTGCTTAATATTAAGATAACCGATTCTCTTTCTTAGCTGTTGACTTTTATGACCCTCAGTAAGTTTGCTATGTTAGAATGACAACTGACACATTATATATAAGGTAAGAGATTTATAAAATCCATAAGTGCATAAATTTTGACTAAGAAAATATTTGCACAGGTAGTTAAGATTTTGTAATAGACATTTTTATATTATTGGAAAAAAAAAGTAATCTTACTGGGCAAGTTTTTGAAGATATGTTGCCTCTCCTAAAGATCTTCTTTCATGTATTTAAATGATAATACATTTAACAAGGCTTTGATGAGCACTTGAACAGGACATATAACCAGAATATGCATTAGAAATGCAAAATTGTTCAGTGTCTTCAAGCATTATAAAAACTATACTTAGGTAAAGTAGGAGCAGGCTACCATCACTTCTTTTCTAGCTGCTGTCACTGGTTAACAGCAATTCCTTTGTAGCATAATACATTAGCATGATCATAATGCTTTCTGCTTTTTCGCCTCAGTTAGGAGTTAAAAGGTTTCTCTCTGATTCAGTTTAATCTAGTCTTCCTCTGGCACAGAAAAAATTCTATTTTAGTCAAACATAATGATGAAACGGTACATGCTAGTGAACTACACTAGTACAAATTAACTGTGTGCTCAGCTCTTTATGAAAAAACATGGAGCAAACTCTGAGAGAGGAAATGTTTTTAATGTATCTCCTTGGTTTCATCTAAACATTGCACAAGTCAGAGAGAACAAAGTGGATGTTTCAAGTGACTTGAAGAGGATTGGAATAAAGTAATTTTCCATCTTTGCGGAGAAATCTAGAGCTCTAGTGCAAGGCACTCGAGCCAGGCACCTTTGGCATTTTTTCTCTGACAGAAAGGACCTTCAGTTGGCTGAGTGTCCTCACAGCTGCCCAGAGAGACTCGCAGCAGGAAATGCAGTAAAAGCTAATGCTAATGCAGGTGTTCTCACTCAACATGACAATCAGACCTCCACAGCACTATAATCTGCTGAAAGCTGTTTTTCCCAGTTTCTCTATCTTGCTTGCTAATTAAACTGGTATTTTCACATATTGCTTAGAATTTCAAACTGTGGAGCATAATAATCTTTCAGATCAGATAAAATTAGAATTTATAAAGTTGGGAAATACCTCTAAGATCATCGAATCCATCCAATAACCTGACACCACTGTGTTCACCTCTAAGCCATGTCTCCATGTGCGGCGTAGAATGACAGAATATCCTGAGTTGGAAGGAACCCACGAGGATTATTGATGCATTGACATATCTGTACACCCTTGGAACACATCCAGGGGTGGTGATTGCACCACTTTTTTGGCAGCCTGTCCTAGTGCCTGACCACCCTTTCAGGGAAGACATTTTTTCTTAATACCCAATCTCAAGCTCCCCTGGTGCAACCTGAGGTCATTTCCTCTGGTTCTGTCACTTGTTTATTGGGAGAAGCAACAAACCCCCACCTCCTTTAAGGCAGTTGCAGAGAGAAATAAGGTCTCCCTGAGCCTCCTCTTCTCCAACAAACAACCTCAGCTCTCTCAGCCAACCTCATAGGACTTATTTACCCTTCACGAACTTCATTGCCCTTCCTTGCTTTAATTATATATGATGTTGAAACTGGAAAAATCAATAACTAAAGACAATATTAATTAGTAACAATTTAATTTAGAATTTATTATTTTTTAGTCAATCTCAGTTTACATTAAAAAAACAGTTTAAAGCCAAAAGCATTTAAGGGATTTTAAATAACCTAAGGTCACATGTCTCCTCTTGGGATCCAGCACTTGCTAAAGCCAATAAGGAAGAATAAAATCACATCAAAGATGTGATTTTGTTATTTCCTGAGTGCTCTCTTGACTATGAAAGCCTATTAGTTTCAGGTTTATGAGTATTTATTATTCATTTACGTTATCTCTGCCTTAAAATCTTGTATATTCTCCTTTTATTTATACACACAACTTTCAGGAATGGTAATCAGCAGGCAGTAGGTTTCATCTAATTTTTCAGTGAATATCTCATTGCTGTCTAATTTAATTTTTCATATAAATTGAAATACTTTGTAGCTGAACTATAACATAAATTTTAACAAAAATATGCCCAAAGTCAGATACATGATTGTGGAGATTTTTTTCCTATGAGTGTGGAGGTTTTTTTCCTACAGTGAAGAGATAATTTTGTTTCAAAATACATAGTAGAACACTGCATTTAAGTGTGAATAAAGACCAAATCAAAACTACACATAAGTTAACAAGTTTAACTTCTTCAGGCTGACCTCAGTGGTTCAAATCAGCCACAGATTAAAAAAAGAAAATAAAAGTAAACATAGAAAATATGTGCATATAAAAAATGGAAAAAGAAATGTTTTATTCCTTAAATCTGGTCTTTTAGTCATGGGACTGTTGACAACTGCATCACTCACAATCAGAGTTGCCAACAGATACACTTAGCCAAAGGCAAACTTTTACCACTTACATTCTTTATTGACAGAGGAATAAAAACAAATACTGACAAATTGAACAGAAAGCAGCATTAGGTTTTTCCTTTAGAAAAATGTTATTATATCTGGTGTTCTGAAAGCAGAATTATAATTGCTTTTTAAACACCATATACATTAGAAAAAATTATCACTTACTTGAAAAGTTTCTTGTTTTGCTTATTTGAAAAGTCAAAAGACAATTTCTATCTCATTTGGTCTTGCCATTCCTTCACAATACTGTCTACATTTCCATTTGTCTCCTTTAGCAAAAAAAAGATAAATAAGATCAATTGTCACTAAATCTTTTCATTGTAGTAAACTAAATTGTTACAATACAATAATATATCAAAATACCAGAAAAGCATAATGTTGGGGGCATTTGATTTTAAAATTGCTTGTGTTTTCATTTTTTTGCCACCTTTCTGTGGCAAAAGCTCTCCTGGAGGGTGAGCAGATAGAAGAAAAACAAACAATTGAGCAGGAAAGTGCAATATAGAAGCTGCATATTGAATATTTCTTAGACTTTAGAGATATATCACAAGAAACCATATACAGATCCTTTTTATACAGATCACTTTTTACAGATCCTTTGGTCTTTCCAGATAAAAATCTCTAGCTTTACAGATATGCTTACAAATATCCTTAAACATTTCTGTAAGACTTTTTGTAATTAATTTTAGTAACTAACATTTTTCAAGACTACATTACCTGGGAAACTTTACCTATAACTTAAACTTCTAACACAAGACAAAGTGCTGCTTGGTTAAGACAATCACTCACAATGATGCTGGCCTTAGCTTTCAGTCCCTGTTTGTAGAACAGTAAAACTCAAGACTCTAAGAGATTCAAGGCTTATTAGTGTGATAGGCTGATAGTAGGCACCACCCATGTATAAAACTAAATTTATCATGAATCTAAGTACACTCAAGTTAATATTATATTCATTTATAGACATGTTCTGTTTCTAATTTGATATCTAAATTGGCCTGCATATTTCTTCTCCTTGCAAATTCATATTTTTAAGCATGTTTTTCATTAGCAACAACACAGTTTTTAGTGATTATTAAAGCTGAGTCCTCATAGCTAAATTAAGAGGGGTAGAGAACAGAACTCCTTTTGTGTTAGGAAATGCTGTCTCTCAAATCTAGGCAATGGATGGAGAGGAGGTTTTACTGAACAAGGAATGGAAAAGCTTCACCAAAGAACAGCTTCTGACTGGATGCTTGCACTGTAAGACAAAACTATTTTCTTAGATTACATGTAAAGATGCTGCTGTCAGAGTGAAGGAATCCTTACTTAGGGATATTTTCATACATAAATGTGGTTGATTTGCTTTAGTTTCCCCTACCGCGCACAAAATTTCCATATATTGTTCCCATCTTCATTTAATTGTCACAGATATTTGAGTGAGGGATTAAGTTACTAATAATTTATATTTTTGAAATGAGCCTTGTAGCTGCTCACATTATCTGTCTGAATTGCGTTAATGAATGAAGTTTCCCCAGAATGGTTTTTATTCTGTGTCTGTTTTGCTCTGCCCTTTTCTTCTCATTCAAAAGAAATGCCAGCCATCAACTTAGGTCAAGTTAAACAGTACAGAATGTATTACTTTGGCTTATCTATGACAGGATCTTGGATATTGGGAAAGTTCATCCTTTCATTTCTACTGGGCATTCCTGTACTGAAGTATGATGGAAAGTCACTAAGAATGGAAAGAGAGAATTAGATTAAGCAGAATACATTAGAGAGGGGATAATATGAAGCAGTACAAAATTGTGCTGAGCAGTTTCCTAAATTGTTGAGAAATGTGAAGAAGTTAAACTATGAAAGAAAGTGTTAAGAGAGAGAGTAAATATGTTTTAATGAATAGACATCAGCCTTAGTGCTTCTCTAGAAATGATGAAGACTCCTAAGTCCCTGAGCACAGGTAATAAGCAGTGTTCTATTCCATTTCTGTAAAAAAAGTTGTACAACAACATGGCCATAGCTTTAGTCACAATATGAAAAACAAAGTTTAAACTGGACTAAGGTTTCTCATTGATGTGTTCCCATTGAACATAACCATTCAAAATAAAATTCAGCCAATTCAGTAGTAATCTTTCCTGTGAGATGGATATACTTTTCAGGCAAACCCAGAGCAGTCCCTTGCATATATTAACTTTAGGGCTCTCAAGGGTAGAGTTAGAATAGCTTCATTGACCAATGGGCTCCTCATTACTGAGGAATTATGTGGAAAAGTTTTTCAGAATAGATGTATCACAAGAAGTGTGGGTTATCTTAGGGGTGTGACATTTGTGACAATCTTGATTCTCACCTGTGCCCTTTATCTTCATGGGCTCTCATCTGTTTAGATCATTGCTGACAGGTAAATTTGAAATATTAGTAAGTATGGCTTGGAGACTGTACAGAAAAATTGTGCATTGTACTTTTAATAAGGAGGTATTTAAAATCATAAAAATAAAATGGGGCCTTTAGATGAATAACAGCTCTCTTTTACAGCCTCTCCTAGTTCATGCAGCCTATTTGTGACATGCGAGTACATCCACAAATACTGTTCCTGCTGTCATAACTGGAAGTGATTTGCACCACAACTTTAATTCAAGACATCTGCCTGACACGCTGCCCAGACCAATGGTTTTTTTTTTCCCCCAATGCTCTTCAGTAATACTGTTGGAAGTAGATATGGATCACTTTTTTGTACTCTCTTATGTTGTATATAATAGTCTTAGGCGATTGATAGTGTTTGTTTTGAAGCTGTGATTAATTTTTCTTACAATAAAGTGTAGGATAACAAAAAATAGAGTAAAAGTTTGCAAGAAGATTCTTGCAAACCAAACCAACCAAAATTACACTGATCTTATAAAAAAAAAAAAAAACCAAAAAAAAAAACAGGCAGATGCTTGACTTTCTACGCATAAATGTGTTCTGGGTTCCAATTTACATTTAATCCTGGGTAAGGACAACTGTCCTAATCAAGATAATCACAGGAATGTATAGAAAGATCTTAAATATATTCTTGCTTTTTATGGCCTCTTTAACTGCTGTTGACCTATAAGTAGTACTAAGACACTAATTTTCAGCATCTGTATGCTGCTGATGTTCATCTTCATTTTGGACTACAGGAAAAAATCAGAAACACATCTTTCTTCGGATGTTATTTATAATCTGATGATTCAAAGACCTAATTATTATAGCTTCCTTCTGAAATAGATACAGATGAAGTCCAGATATTTAAACTTAAATAAAAACATTCTTTTTATTAATAACATAGATGCTTCCATCTTGCCAAATTTTGTCACTTAAAGTGCTGAAGATACAAGATGTTTTTGTTATTGAGAATGGCAGCCCTAAAGACAGAGAGATAGTGTTTCATATAAAAGTGAGTAAACCAGTACTTTTAAACTCAGTAATTGTTTTTAGAGTTATTAAGTTTTTTGTGGCAGTCTGTTTGAATGTTGAGTGTCAGCAGTAATGCTATCCTAGTAAAAGGAATAACTACTTTATAACTACTTTTAGATCAGAAAGGAAAATTATGAATGTTCATTTACTGTGAAAAACTGCTCTTTTTTTTGCCTTTTTTTTTTTCTTTTCCCAGAGAGGAATAGGCAGTATTTGTAGTACTAATTTAGACATCTTTCTTGCTTCAGGTATGGTTAGATGACACACTTGTTATATCATGCTGCTGTTAAAGTCCTTCTGTAGAGCAGGGGTATTCTTGTGGAAGACATTGTTATTCTTAGGATAGAGGAGAGGAGGGGGGAAAAAAGGTTGTTTCTAATGCTGTACTTATTAATATAACTCATATTCTAAGAACACAAAGCAGCATCTCATCCTGCAGCCTTCCCAACAGGATGCTTGGAAGATACATATGCTTCTTGTACACCTCACTGCAGTATTTGCCAACTTCTGAACAAAAAAGCATTTTTTTTCTAATTATATCTGAGGAGGAAAATATGCAAAACTTGGGCATATGAAAGACTCATCAAGAAATATATTTCCCCTAAAACTATAAGTCTTCATAATTTTTATTTCTGTGCTGGACCTTTTGCATTTTTCATCAGAAATATATGTAGAAAATACTTGATTTCTTTTATAGGAATATGTTGATTAGTATGATTTATTCAAAGTCATATTTTGGGGTTTGAAAGCTGTGAACTGAAAAATCATGCTGTGCAAATTGCTGCCAGTCATCCGTGCCTTCTTTGTACCCACCTATGCAAGTCTTTCTAATCAGTGCATTTGTGGGCAAATCTAGACACCACAGCAGAATCACACCTCTGTGCAGTTAATAAAAGATTTGGGAGGACCTCTCCTTATACTCAGGTTACACTGAAGAGCAGCATATCTTTTTTATTTAATTCCTTTTAGCTTTTCATCTTGAAATATCAGACTAGAAGCAATTTTTTTTTCTTTCATTAAAAAAGGAAAATTCTTAATTTATTTTTAATTTAATTTATTTTTAAATTCTTCTGAATTATGTTGCTGCTATTTCAACATTACATTACTTCAACATTAAATTGTAGCCATAAATATAAATTATGAGCTTTTTCCATCAGATGTACCAGAAATTTGTAGTTTTTTTTATTTTATTGAGACTTTACTTGGAAACTATTTTGCTGAATTATTTATAAAGTATGAAAGGGTAAACATTATATAGGCATTTAGTAAAAAATAATATGTATGTCACAAAAGGAGAGCAATTGTTCTTGCCTTTTTACTTCTATTGCTCATCTTGAAACTGCTAGTGTTATACTCTTGCAAGTTCCATAACTTCTTTTAAGAGACAGAATAGTTTGGGTTGGAAGGGACATTTAAAGGCCATCTAGTCTAACCTACCCCTCACAATGAGAAGGGTTGTCTTCAACTAGATGAGATGACTCACAGCCCCACCCAAACTGAGATTCAACATTTTCAGTGAGAAGTCATCCACTCCTTCTCCAGGCACTCTATTCCAGTGTTTCATCACTCTAAATGTAAAAAAAAAACCAAACAAACAAACAAAAAAAAACCTCTTTTTTATTTCTCATCTAAATTGATTTTCCTTTGGTTTCAAACCATTACCCCTTGCCCTATCCCTACATGCCCTTGTAACAACAGCCATCAGTTGGTCAGGAGACACCCAGAATAAAATCAGGACCAGAAAAAATAACTGAAGTGACTGGTCATAATTTTTTTTTTCTTAACCAGAAAACTCTGAAATTCTGGTATAATGTGGAAATAACTTCCAGTGAAGAAGAATCTTCAAATTTAGAGCCTATTTTGATAACCTGCTCTACTAATATTTCTGGTTGAGAATTAGTAGTATTTCTTCCAAGCTTTTTGAAGTATACTTATGTATGATAAGCAATCCATTTTCAGGTGCTATAGATTAATTTTCACTAAAGAATGTAATAAGCAACAGAAAGTGAAGCTTATGACAATCTTTAAGCATGTAAGTAATTTTACCACAACTTTGCTTACCACAAATTTGTTACCACAAAATGTGCTGAAAAGTATTAATAGGCCAACACATCAAATGTAATACATAGTTATTTCCTGTTTCACTTCCTATAAGCAAAGAAGTTCAATCAGCAGCATAGATCTTTACAAGATAAATCATCTATATTTATCTGCTATCACTGCTTGCACTTGTGGATTAAATTAACTTGCACAGGCGAAGTCAGAACTGAAAACTAACAAGCTGAGTAGGGTATTAGCCCTAGATAAGTTTTTTCCTGTTATGCTTTATCCCTGTGCTGGAATAAAACTAAGATCTTTTTTTTTAAGTCGTTGCTGTTTGATGTCGCTTTTAAGTTTTATTATCTGTTTTAAAGTTACTTAGGAGTGAGGTGTTACATACATAGATAGTTTTATTAATGAAATCTAGCCTGCATGTTGCCTGTTGAGGTGGATTGACTCTGGCAGGACACTAGGTGCCAACCAAAGCCAATGTATCACTTCCTTTTCAACTGGATGGGGGACAGAAGATACAACCAAAGGCTCATGAGTTGAGGATGGGGAGAGATCATGCAGAAATTGCCATCAGGGTAAAAGAGTCTCAGGGAAATTATTTTAGTTCCTTACCAACCAAATCAGAATAGGGTAATAAGAAGTGAAACTAAATCATGTCTTTTGTAACTATATTTTCACAGGTTTGATTTTTTTTGTTATGTAAGTTTGGGGTTTGCTAATGCTGCTGTAGAGATGGGGTTCAAAATTATATGACTTTTTGCCTCTATTTTCTCCTTCTTTATGATTTGAAGGTACCTTCTATAACAAGTTGTCTCCTATGTGTCTCCATCACCTAAGGGAGTATGTGTCAGTTGAGGTACAGTAAAGGATGAATCTCCTATTCCCATATATTCAAATTAAATGTGATGTTTATTGTTTCAGTTGTATGAAATTGTGTGGAATTGTATGAAATATTAAGATTAACAATTACTTGTATCAATAAAAAGAAACTAGCATATGTTTGTGTTTTTTTAGAATACTTGAGGAAGCCCAATTTCAAACAGTTACAATTTTAGTGCTTCATACCCCTCTCTATTTTCCAGTTTCAATAGAAGGAATGTTCTGTTTTAGTGCAATATGTATTTGAAGTGCTTTATTGTTTTTGGCTTGAATGATAATTTCTTATATCTGCTAAGGAAATTGCATCAATACAGTAAATATTGTAAACTTCCATGTTTTGAGAAAGACTTGCTCTAACTTTCCTCTGAGACACATTATTTAATCTTCTTCATTGGCTCAGTGATCCTGTAAAGGATCAGGTCTCTTCCTTTGTGACCCCCCAAAGGGATGAATCTTGGCATTAAAAAATTCAAAATTTGGCTTTCATGTTCTTCTAATGTTTCTCTATGGATCTTGGAAAAAGCAGGTCAGGCATGCTGCCAAAGCTCAAATGTACTCAAAGTGAGAGGAAAGTACCCCACCCTAATCAAGCACAATTGACAACTGAGGCCATACATTGATACATATGTTCTAGATTATTGGTGTGGTCTATAGACTCTATCATATTTTCTCAGTACAATTTTCTTACAAAAATAACAACCAGAGTTGCTTATCATTCTCTTGATGAACATATATAAATGTTCTTAGTATGAACTAAGAATTGTTTACATACATGGAGACTTCTGGAAAGACAATTCAGCTTCACATGTAAAGGTCGTGTGTTAGCAAACTTGCATGCTGGCAACATCTGTTCAGCAGTTAATGCAGTGACACAGCATCAAGGTAAATGGTCTAATAAGACTAAAAACCAGGAATATATTTGCAAATAAAGATACAAAAACACCACTGTAACTTCCCAATTTTACTGTAATTTTTGATTTAAATTTGGATGCATTTTTAACAATGGTATAGAATCGAGATTCCTCCAGGAATTGCTGATTACAAGAGAATGCAACAGAATAGTATCTGAGGGGTTTTTTTAATAGCTTTACTATTTACTCTTGGTCTATTATATATATTTCTTTTTTGTGCCTTTTTTCTTGAAGAGCACAGTTTCCCTTCCCAAAAGATACTTAAATGACACTTGCAGGATGACTAGTTCCTTCACATGCTGCAATGACACTTTTTCCCTTGTGTTTATTTCTTATTGAATGATAAATTCTCTGTTCCATATCTTCACTTGGGAAGACATTTTCAGTTGTGACCAAAGTTACTTCCCTTCCTTTCCGACAAAATAAATGTGCATCAATTTCTTTAGAAACAACAGATTTGTTTAAAAATGGGCAATGGAACAGCCTTCTTGGATGTGCTCAGAGATTGTAGTAAGTGAAGAATGGTGGGAAATGAATGGGAAATCTCATGAATGGGTTGAAATGTGAGTAGTTAGAAGCTTAAATTATGATGTGTATATAACCTGATTTTTTTTAAACGTGAAGCAATTTCCCTCAGTAGGGGTAGTGGAATGTAGCCAGAGAGTATTCTAGTGGGAGATGGGATCTATTTAGTTGCTAAAGAAGCCATGCAAGATGCATAAAGTAGCTGTTGCCTTATTTTATTGTTTGGATTTGGGTTTTGTTGGGCTGGGGTTTTTTTTGTGTTTGTGCTTGTTTCTAATTTGATGCAGACTTGTGGTTTTATTTTGTTGTGATGTTAGGTTTGGTTTGGGATTTTTTTGCTTCAGTTTGGGGTTGTTTGGTGCGGAGTCATAGTTTTTGCCTTGGATGTTGGGGTTTTTTCCCTTTGGTTTGTGTCTTTTGTTGTTTGGTTTGGGTTTCTAACAGAAATGTAGAGAGAGACTTTTTCCACCTATTTTACTTATGTCTTTTGGAAGACAATGCCTTTTTTCTCCTGACAATGGAATAGATTTTTTGAGTCATGGAAGAGTTGGGATCATTTGCTAGTTCATTTCCCTAAAAAAAAAAAAAAAAAAAAGAAAGTCCTAGTGTCAATCAAGAGAAGAGTCATGCAGCTATAACTACTATTCATGATGGAAAGACTACCTGCTATAGTGCTACTAAAAGTTTTGGGATAGTAGTAGGGAAGTAGAGATATGTCCCTTAAAGCTAAAGGAAATCTGGCTTCTCAGTCTGAGATTGTGACACAGGAATTGTTAGTATTCTGTACATTATGAGGGTTTTTTTTTAAATGGGAAATATTTGGCTTTTTATAGCCATGGCAAATCACCCCATGATGTCTAACTGTATCAGTTTTATGCCTTGTGGACCTGCCAATTAGGTAGCCTGTGATATCAGGCTTGAGACAGTGGTGTCATGCTTTGTCATGTTGGTTACAAAAATGTTGGAGTTCGTATTCCAGAAAGAAATAATTCTTACCTTAAATTGTAACATGTAACTGTAAATTTTAATGCAAAAAGATCTTTAAAAGTTTTGGGTGTTTTTTCCTAACTTTCCTTGCCTTGGTCTTTTCACCTCTCTGATAATCTAGAATACTGCAGTTTTTCATAATAACTTCCAAGGGCCCCTGGCTAATTGCAGAGCTAATTATGAAAGTACATGTATTTTCAAGGTTATATCATCCAGCTGAGTGCAAAACTAGTCTTAGGCTATTTAAAACTCAGGAGGGATAGCAGGAGCAAGTAGTGGCATAAGAATCCAACCAATTTGGTTGAATACTAGGACCTGTGCTTAAGTACTGTGATTCAAATAACTAATTTAATCTTATACAAAATATTTGTGGGACTGGGGTCAGAGTCTTCAGTTTAGAAAGAGAAGGAGAAATAAAAACTGAGCAAATAATGCTTAGTGAAGAACAATATGACAAAAAGTTTTGTTTTGGATAAATGACTTGTACTTAAAAGAAAAATGTGGTTTTAGTTTTGATAATGCCTGACCAATGAGAATCTTTTTCAAGTTACTGTGGAGTGGCCTTAATGCTGTAAATAATCCAATTGGCCAAGTCCCAGTACAGTGCAGATGAGAAAAGGATGCAGGAAATTCTGTTGTTTACACATGTGTCTGTTACACTGAGAAGCAAGAGGAGCCCAGCAAACTCAGAAGGTAAGGGGTCTAAAACTTGTGGGTTTAATGTTTAATTTCTATAAATCTCTTCAGGGACGAAGTATGAGTTACTATCATGCTGATGGTAAGGAGGAAAATAGTCTGAACTGCCCAGCAAAAGTACTGAAGATCAGAAAACAGTATTTGAAATATGTGACTAAGTTATATCTAGCTGGATTCTTCTCTTCTGTGTTTTTTGCTACTATCATGTAGCACTACTTCTAAGATGGCATTAAACATAACTTGTTTTTCAAGTGTAGCATAATGCTTGCTTACTATAACCAGGTAAGTTTTTAAAATTTTCTAAGTGACAGTTAGTTGAAGTAATTTCTTATTTTTGATTAGAAATTAGTAAAAATGCAGAAGTTTCACAGATTATACAGTTTTACTACTGAAAACCTTTTTAAAATTACTTTGTGAAATGCATAGGTAATGTCATAAACTGGTAAAACTTTGGTACCTTTTAATGGGGGTGGTATTATGTACTTAAAGTTCATGAAAATATTGTTATGAGTTTGCAGAAGTTTGTACTGCTTGGTTTTTTTGTTGTTGGAAAGCAGTGTTTTCGCAGTGTTTCTATTTTCATAAGTTATGCAACTCAATAATGAGTTGTATAATCCTAACTTCCTTCAGGAAATATCTGAAGTTGGGATAAGAAAAATGTGTTCTTAGCTGTATGCTATTATTCTAATGCAATCAAATATATTTTTTTGATACTTTGATTTGTTGATGCTGGACAAATATATTCAGTCTGTCATTATTTTAAAGGCAAGTATCAGAGATGGTGTGAGACACTGTGGATGATCCTTCAGCAATGAGAATCAAGGGTCAAATTCCAAAAGCAATGTTCATAAGTTTAATATGCAGATATAGCAAATAATACTAATGGGCTTCCTACTCACTATCCAGATAGCTGCATTTTGTTTCTATTAGTTCTTATTGATTCTTTCAAACATTTTATGAAGCAGATTCTGCTATAAATAATCCTATAGATAGAGTACTAGTTTTTAGTTTAGAATTCCTGTGTTAGAAAAGTTACTTTTGTGTTTCTGCAGTTCTTTGCATAAAATAATGAAGATAAATGAATTTCTAAAATATATTATGTATAGTAGTAATAGAACTAGTCATATAACTTCCAGAGACATCTACAAAAAATTGAAATTGAAAAATGTGAAATTAGATGTCTGGGGGTGTTTTTTTGTATATTTGCATGCAGCCAGCTTTGCATTGAGGCCACTCTTTCACCTTAAGTATAAAATACTAGTAGTAACCTCAGGTAAACCTGAAAAATAAATCACTTGAAAATGAATGCATGAAAAGAACTGTTAATGAACAGACTTAAATTACTGTCATTTACTTCAGCATAGATAGATAGATAGATAGATAGATAGATAGATAGATAGATAGATAGATAGATGGGTATTGGATAGACAGGTAGATATTGGAACCATTTGAAGTGTACAAATTTGATATTCATGGAATCATAGATTCATAGAAAGGTTTGGGTTGGAAGGGACCTTAAAGATGATCTAGTCCCTATCTGCCCCAGTATAGCAGGTTGCTTAGGGCCCCATCCAATCTGGCCTTGAACGCTTCTGGGGATGGGACATCCACAACTTCTTGGAGAAGCCTGTTTCAATGACTCACCTAAGCTGTTCACTCCTATTCCCTTTCTAGCCCGTACAATGATCTTTAATTTACTGGTTTATTGTGAAAATGATCCTTCTTGAACACCTTGATTCTCTGCTCATGCTAATTAAGTAATCTAGGTCTGATTTACACTGGGTTAAATAAGACTAGGTTTTTTACCAAACCCATTCTTATTTAATGTCAATCACAATAATGGAAGAATATCAGGGAGGAATTTTCATGAAAGCTCCTATTGTTTTGAATATTTTTTTATATGTATTTTCAGTTGACTTGGATGTTTCTCCATAACTTTTAGAGGTGTCCATTTTTGCAAAAGGGTGCCAACTTCCTGTCTGCCACGCTGAGTAGTCACCAATTACTAAAATAATTTATTCTCTTTTAGTGGGACTACATATTGGCCTAGAGCAAGTGGGCACTAAGAGACTATACATGCTTCTCTATGTGTTTAAGTGACATCTAGGATACAACAGATGATACTTAGAGATTTATTTTATTTGACCACTCTAGTCACTGTGGAATCCAGGTAAAAGTCACAATGGAGATTATTCCTTTTTCATTTCCCTCAAGGATGATTTAGTGGAGCTGGGATCATCATGGGATAATATCTTACAGCATTAAATCACACAAAATCAAAGTCCTTGAGCTATTGAAAAACATGAGATGGTGTTAAAATATTAGACTGGTTAGGGAAAAATAAGAATAATTACATACAAACGTCCAAGTAGCAATCTTTTTGTAAGGAACATTCTTAAAAGAATTAATTATATAAGATATGGCTTCTAAAACTCTTCTGATAAAACCAAAAACATCTCTGCACAAGAGAGTTGTCAATTCTGATACAACTATATCAGAGTAGTTGAACCAGCCAAAGGGATATGCCCTGACCCAGAGAAAACAAAATATTCATGAGTGTTCTTACTTGTCTGCTTATGTGGGTGGGAAAATCACTTGTTTCTAGACTCTGAGTAGTGTTTTGAAGAAAAATTGTTTTGTGTCCTAGTAAGCATTGGAATGTTTTATGTCTTGGTCTGAAAAAAATCGTCAGATATTTGTGATTAATTTTCCCTATTCCCAGTGTTATGAAATTTCCTTTAAAAGTAGGTCATGTTTTGAATAGGAAAGCATCATAAATGATTTCAACTCTAACAAGACAACTCTTGATCTCTCATATCATAAAGCATATGGTTTTAAGATACTGTTAAGGGTTTTAAAACTCTGAAGAATTTCTCATAGTATAAGCAAGGATTAGAAACTTAACTTTTTCAGGGATATGCCATTATATCTTCACGCTTCATTGGAAATAAAATAAAAGAAAGAAAAGCAAAAACAAAAAAAAAACCCACACCAGAAAAACCCCCAAAACAAAACATGACCCCCTCAACTCAGTGGGATAAAAAAGCCTGTCAATGAAAGTGAAGCTATCCTCCAGTTCAAGGTCACTTTCCAAATGAGTAACATAGAAGATAATAGAATTGAGGTACAGACTCTAGAAAATAAATTTGTGATGATTTTGTCTAAACAATGAAGCTTCTCTATACATTTAAGTGATCTCTGCTGTTTGGATGAACATGTTTTAGCATTGCATCTGACCTAATTCTTGTTCAGTGAAGTGCTTTTCAGTATGGTTAGTCTGTCTTCAGTTTCTTTTTTTTTACTTTTGAGGCTGAAAGAAACCTAGCTGACCTGACCTGTAGCCTAATCTAAAAATGTGCTAAAAATCCCACAGATCTATGAAATCTTGAGTTGTGTTTGGGAGTAGTTGGGCCTCCTCAATTATATTCAATAAGAACTACAGTGACTCTCACAAGGAGGTGGATTTGGATTTTGAACTTAAGTAAATGAAACATGAAATAGTAGAATGCTAATACTAACAATAGTCGGGAAAGGAATTTAACCCTTGAGAATTCAACATGATACAATGGTCTTTTGTTTTAATTGTGAGCTACAAGCTTATTTGTAGCTTATTTGCAATTATTTATATTTCACACAGCCTAAATGGTTTGATTAATACCCTGAATGAAAATCCCCAGCTGAATGAGATGTTTTTAGTTTTCTTGTCTTCTTTGACTTTTAACTTACAGCTGGCTTTAATGCTTGTAAAGACTTCTAAGAGCAGTTATGACTTACATACTCAAAGGCAGATCTAAGCTTGTGGATGATGTATACCTTGGGTATTATTTCCCTACATTTCTATAGTCTTCCCTCTTTCTGAAAAGGTCAGAGGAAATCTGTGCAAGGCAGTGCATGTGTGCACTGGCTGAGCTCATATCCAGTGTGTAATAACACACTGAACTCGGATTGAGCTGTCTTTTGCTATTCTCTATTGTGACTGACTACTGGCTCTTGTGACTAAGCTGAGGGGTGTAAGAAGCTAGCTGCTTGTCCTGCTTGTTCCCAGTAAAGAGAATGACCCTGTTAGTGCTGCAGCTCATTTCAATGTAGGTTAAAAAATGTTTGTCACACTAAACACTCGCTGAAACTTACTCTGCTTTCTGTGTAAACAGAGGAGGAAGACTCATGCACTCAGTTATTTTTAGTTTCAGCAGTGGAACTGCTGAAAAACAAACCAAACAAAAAACCCAAAACCAACAGATACCATTTTAACGTGATCAGAACAAATTTCATTGTGCCTGCAGAACAAGATGCCTATAGGTGTTTCTGTAAATCACAGGAAGAGTTTACTTGTAGCTTTAGCTATAAGCATTAAAAAAAGATAGTGTTTCAGTATAGTGTACTAGTATTAACTAATGCGAACTTCTTCTGAAGCAATTACTTGTTTCAAGTTGGAGCAACAGATTACTATTGTTCTAAAGAAATCTCTCTATGCTATTCAGAAGATATCTATTAGACCAGATGTTTAACTGATATGAATTATTTTGTATGAATTAACCATTGCCTTATTTTAAATACACTCTGAATCTGTTCTCAATTGAAGGTATTGTTTATATGCTGATTCATAATCTGTTTTTCTTAATAATCCTTCAGACAAGGTATGCCATGGAGACTACCCATCTTCACATAGAATCACTGAGATTGGATTAGAATTTAGGGGACTTGGCTACTTGTTTAACTCAGCAGTTTACACTAGGTTTTGTAAACCTGTTTGTGAGTCATTTACTCTGAAAGGATCTAAAATTTGAGAGTTCATTCTTATCCTAACTACCCAGGAAGTTTATTTTTACTCTTTTTTTCATTAATTATATCCTAGTAAAATGTGACAATCAAATCACAAAGGGGAGCTAGCCAAGCAAACTGTCTCAAATGCCCCAGCTACCAAATTTAGTTGGGTTATGATTGGTTTAGCTTCTACTTAGCTCTTTTTGAGACCATCTGGGAAAGTTGTTGGTATCACACACACTCCCTTCCCTCCCTGCATAATCTGATTATACAATATGTTTTTTCAACTGTAGTGGCTGAGAATCAATACTACAGTCTTGAATGTACAAAAGATATGGGTGAAATGTTATGAAAGTGTGTAACCAAACAAAACATTCTTGGGGAAATGAAGTTACTGTAAATTATATTTAAAGCAGTACTTCAGAGCTTCTTTTGGCCTTATGGGTAGTAAATGACAACATCTCTATGTACAAATATTTATGTTACCCATATTTAACCCTAAGGATTTGAATAAAACTTCAAAGATGTGAAGAAAGATCAGCTTGTTGCTGTAAAAGGCTTTGAAAGATATTGCAATGATATGTAAGCACTTGTATTACCCAGTAGACCTTGATCACAGTATATAATTTTGGTTCTCATCTGAAAAAATAGTATCCAAACTGTTTAAAATTTATTAAAATTGGCAGCCAAAAAAAAAAAAAAGAGTAATATAGTAATATTTGTTTAGTCTTTATATTTATTGTAATCTGTGACTACCTTCCAAGCTGTCTTTTTATGAATGCATGTGTTTATAGTATGTATATATAGTATGTACACTCTGTATATAATCCGTATAATATTAAACAAGATATATTGTATGCATGTGTTTTAAAAAAAAATGAAATGCTGAATAGGATTTTATTTTAAAATGGGTATTTAAACATGGAGAGAAAATGATAAAAGGAAAAAAGGAAAAAACTAAATAGGACCACATTGAAGTGGACTATGTCCTTTTTTTGGTGGATCTTTTTCAGAGAGAATTACAGCATTTCATTTTGAGCAAGCCTTAAGAACCCCCACACCCCCCCCTCCCCCCACCAGCAACAATAATGTGAAGTATGCTGTGAAAGAAATCTTGTCCTAAATTACTGCTTTTTATTATTGACACCTTTTGCATTAGTGTAACTTAACAAATTCACTTTATCTAGGGGTGTTTTATTCTGTGGAAAGAAGTAGCCACTCAGTTTTTAAAAGCCTCAAGCCATGTCAACTATACCAGTCCTGTGGTCAAATTTTCCTATCGGCATGGAAATTTTCACTATGTTTTACAGAAGCAATTCACACACTGAGAGAAATATATAATACCTCATGGTTATATGAAACATGGTATAGGCAATCATTTCAATAAAATAATCAGTCCAAATATAAAATTTTGTGAAACTTCATGAAGAAGTAAATGTTTCCTGCAAGACACTAATTGTTGCTGTTACTGGCATGTTTGTTCTGGATTGTTTCCCCCGGTGCTTAGAACTGACTTTCAGCCTGGGAAGTATCTGGGAGTGCTTGATTATCTTGTTCACCCCTTTCCTTCATACACATATTCATATTTGCAGTTTCTGTTGGCAGAATGGATTTGGGGGATCAAGCCTATTTTCTTCTTTTCTATGTTCCTTACATCTGGTTCCTGACAAGAGTGCAGAATTGCTGCTTTTAAGGTAGTTCAGTGTTGTCTCAAAAGGGGCTTGTTTCCTGTGGCCCTTCTGTACTTACATGGTGTTTTGCCACCCATTTGGCTAATAGTTACTTATTCTGAGATTCACAATTTGTGATCTTATTTTTTTTTCTTATTTCCTGGATGGCAACATTGCTAAAACTGGGAGAAACAGGCTTCTAGAGCTCCTCAGAAATCACACTGCTCAGAGAATCATGTAAGGGGGGACTTTTGAGATCATCCCCCTTACTCTGAGTATCATATTTAGGACTTCTACATGGCATGCCTTTGTTTCACAAGAATTTCTGTCACACTAGAGATTTGATTTTCTCTGAAATGAGTGGGACAACTTATACCTGGAATTGTGAATCTTATTTCAAAGGATTGAAACAGGTTGTGGAAAAGGATAGCAAATGTGGACACACTGGTAACATGGCCAGCCTGAGGGCCACTTAGGGCTACTTCATGTTTTGGGGTTTTTTTTTGAAGGTATAAATTATATATATGCAATTTTACCCTACATGCCCTCAAGTGAATTATTAAAACCTTCAGGAGAAGCAAACTACTATTAACAATAGAAAGGATTCCTCCTCCAGAGTCAGAGAATTTTGGTTATCACAATGGATACTGTAATATATCATGAAGCATTTTACTTAATCCTGTTTCATAGTGTAAAATGCTTTCTTCAGCACTATGGTGATCACTGTATTTTCCTTTGGATTCTGGATGGTCTACTAAAATAGAAAAAAGATTAAGCCATTTCTGAGTCCTCCTTTCACTTACTGCTTCCTCTTAAGGTTTAGGTGGTTTACTGTCTTTCAGTCACTATCTGTGCTGCCCATCCTTTACCTCTTCTCCCAGGCATGTAGCTATACATGGACAACTAATATAATTACGCACTTCCTGGGGGTGCTTCAGAAACCCTTTGTCTGTCACAATGGTTTGTATCATAGTAAAATGTAATTTTCCCTGCAGAATTACCCTTTTCCTGAAGTTACTTTCTAGTTTTTAATTTTTTAGTCCTGATAGAGTAGCTGGCAAATTTTGTTTATGGCTTTTTTAATATAAGCAAAGTAGAAGCCTGAGTCTCTGTTTTTGCCTTTCCTCTGTGTCATATTATTCCATCTCATCATCTACTGTTGATCAACTCAGAAGTGGGATCAGACTCCAGTTTTACATAGATTCTACTATGAAGGGCTTACTTACATTTGGTCCTATACCTTTCTGCCTCTGGAGTTTTTTATTGTCTCCTGAGATTAAATTTATTAATTTGTTTTCAAGGCAAAGTTGTCTATACCATAAAGAAATAATGAGAAAAATAGTGATATTAGACCTATAAGAAATGTGGAAGTTAGCACTTTTCTCTTTACTGTTCCCTCTCAAACCTCTCAAATTGTTCTTTTAAAAGAACTGTTCTTCAGTTCTTTTTTTTTTTTTTTTTTTTGGCAAAGCATTTGAGTCTTTATCCTGTCCTTCAGGAACATTTATAATTGAAGAACTTGGTAACTAAGATTTAGGCCTGACATTGTCTCTTTCACTTAAAATATTCAGGCAAATGTTATGTTATAGAAGGAAAATGAGGTTGCATACTTTTAGTCTTATATATCAGGACAATAATGAGTTGCCGCAGTGATTTCATTTTATCTCAAAGAGACACCTAACACATCATACTATCCAAACTGATATCTTAAGAAGATCATTTTTTTCAGGCATTTTTAAGATTTCCTAATTGCACAAAAAAGTGCAAAACAACAACAACAACCCCTCACTGAAACAAAAAACCTGACAAACCCCAAAACACTTCTTTTTGTGAAGTTAAAAACAAAACTTGTTACTTTGTCATTTTCATAGCATAACTGGTTTGAGTTACTGGACATGAGAAGGAAATAAATTAGATCTTTATTGACATTTTTTATGTTAACAGGAAACTAGAGAAGTATGAATAGGAGGGAAAAATTATCACGTAACTCCTAATAGGAAGTAAACAATTAGCATTATTTGTCTCTTAAGGCCGTTTTTTGGCTGATTTTTAATTATGACGCATGTAAGGAATACAGTGTTTGGAAACAACATAGTTTAAAAATTTACCATATGGTTTAATATTGTTAATATAATTTTTTATAGCTGTGGGAAAAAAAATAAACTGAATCATCTTTGGCTGTGCATTAAAAAGTTCTGAAAGCACTATCATTTAATTTTTATGAAGTAGGACAATCTGTATATTATGTCATGGTCTGTTTGGAGCTTTCAAATTTACAGCACAGTGTACTTTGTAAATTAAACTTTATTTTACGAGCTTATGAGCTCATTAAAAAAAATAAACCATTTTAAAAAAGTCCTCTGTCTCAAGCAACACCACCAAAACATAAAGACTTCAAACAATGGTGGAATCATCTTTGTACACACTAGTCCAACACATGAACTCACAAATTCATTATTTCCCTAATTCACAAGCTCTCTTATTTACAAGTTCTCTAAATTGTATTTTTTCCATGAACAAACTAGTTACCAAGGTGTCAGTGCCAGTGCTCATTCTTTCTCCTCTATTGAGGAATGAATGTCTCCATACCACACTGGAAAGCACAAAGTCCTCATCAGTCAGCCTGCTACTGGATCTGCTACAAAAACATTGGGGATATGCTTAGGCATTTACACTTTCCATCTCAGAAGTTTGGTCAGTAGCACTCCCATTTGAAGATGCAGAAGTTGTTGGCTGCAGGTAATATCTACCCTTATCTCTTCCTGTCCACTGAGTCTGCTCTCTCTTTGACCACTCATACTGGTACTGCTCTCAGCATGTGTCAGACTTTAGGATTAGCTGTATGTTCATTATTGTCATATTTTTTCTTTTCTTTCCTCTTAAGAGTTTTCCAAGTAATTTTGGTTATCCTAGCTTCAGTGTCTTGTAATATCAAGAATATTTGGTAGGATTTTAGTATCAATTTAATTCAGTTCATATACCAACAGATTTTGAATATTATCTCTAACCTCCATGTCCTTGTGGTCAATGACTTTGTAGCCACCATCACAGAGATGGTCACTGTAATCAGTACAGGTTTCATTCCTTGCAGAAGTGTATTCATTGTTTATGTTCAATGTATGTTCACTGTAATTAATTTTGCAGCCATAATCACAGGTCTTGTACGTAATGGAACTGCATTAAGTGAATGGCACTTAAGTAAGAGGTAGGCTGGATTGTTTTTTAAGGTACACAGCCATGAGCAATGGTAGCTTTATTTTGTCCATTTACATTGATTTGCACAGTGACTATTAGGAGTGTTTATGAAATAATTGCTGTGTATTTTCTCATTGTGTACATATGCTGTAAGTATTCTGCTGTAAGTATATATGATTAGTTTCCTTACGTGCCTGCAGTTCCCGTTTCACCCTGTTGTTGTCACAACCACGTACAGCTTCATATCCAGTGTTAACTCCCTGTAGGTAATTTCAGGCTAACTTTGGATCTTGGTGGTTATGTAACCTTATCACCCACTGTCAAAACATGTCCTTGTGATGTTGCAGATAGTATTCCTTCTGTATCTAGTTCAAAGGTTGGTTTATAATGGATCTGCAATACCTGAGTTGTTCCGAAATGCAGGATCTGTTATACGTAAGTTCTGGGTATATGTTCCAATTATCAGTGTTGCCACGGTGATGCAGCAGGGTCACATTTTCTGCAAGAGAAAACACTTGGGTCTTGGACATAATCCAAACCTCTGCTGTTTTTAACTTATTCTCTTTTTCATTGTAAAAGGAGAGGCACATGGATAACTCCTGAGTTGTATGTTTAGCTGCAACCTCATTATCTGGACTTCAGAAGTGGTTTATTTCTATTTTAACAGGATTTTGGGCAGCTACTGATATGAATTCCTTATCTGTGGCTCTCCTTGTGGGAGTTTGTCACTTGTGTTACAAGTTCTCACAGACATGATTCCCCTGCACTACTAATAGATCCATTCTTGTGTATTTGCTGGTTTAGTAGTTTATTCCATCGATCTACTGTCCCACTATTTTGAGGCTGATGCAGTAGCTGGAAAATCCATTGTACAAGATTTGACCTAAACCAAGCTTGTCCTACTTTATTATTAAAATGTTATCGATGCTAAGATTATATTTCTCCGAACAAGGGAGAAGTTCCAAACCACTGGCTTAAGGCATTTGTGAGACCAGTGAGAGCTTAGGCAGGGGATATATTTTGAGCACCACTATTTCTCCTCCTGTAAGGATTTCTTTCCACCCTTCAGGTGTTTGTTGTAACACACATGAGAAGTTTCCCAGATTAGTTTACCTTCCATGAAGTTGGTAGAATGTTGGTGATGTGCTGTACCATTGTTTAAAAAAATTACACAAATATTCAATTTGTTTCACCAGAACTTTCACCAGTTCTCTTTTTTGTCATCCTCTCTTATTGTCTGTTGAAATAAATCCTATGTCCCTGTGTGTCTAAGCTACTCCTGTAACCAGGTACTGCCTCAGAGTTTTGTGCTATATTTTTTCTAAACAAATTATCAACCTCCTGGCTGCATGTTGCCAGGATGTTTAGAGTTTGGAAACTAGATGCAATTTTTTATGGGTATGTTTTTAGACTGAGCTATATCATTAATTGCTTTCCAGTGTGATGTATTTTTCACCATACATTTTAATCATTTACTTGGCAATATTTTTTCATCTAGCCACTGGGTGGGACCCCTAAGGGTTATTAATTAAAGCCAACTTTACAACAGGAACAGGCACACAAAATTTGATCTCCTTTTCTTGAGTTCACAGCTTGGTAGTTAGCAGCCCTTAGTAAACAGCCAAGTTTTCAGGGAGTGAGTTAAATCACTTCCTATGTTCTTCTCATAATGGCCACATCACCCCCACCCATTTTCTTAAAGCCTTCTCTCTTTGTCAGGGTCTGCTGATGGGTGAACTGCAGCAATACCATGGAAAGTTCTGGCTTTCCAGTAGCACTTGCAAAGAAAATGTTCAGTTCTATGATTCATTTTGTCCTATTTAATTTATAGACTAGACAAAAGAAAATTAACTGTTTTAATCTAAAGCAGACATTTTCTCTAAAGACAGAATACTTTAAAAAGGTTTGGCTGAGGTCTTAAGAATTAAGAGACATGTAACTAAAGATTAAGTAATGCAGTTAGAAAAAGGATGTTGAAATTGTATCCTCAAGCCCTGCCCTAGCTACTGAACTGACTGAAAAAGCTGAGTTTAGTGAGCAGGTATTAACATGAGGAGAGTGTAATAATTCTTTTCTCTCCTGGTGATTTTGTTTAACGGTGCCACCAAGGGTGAATATACTGCTGTGTATCTAAAACAACAGGTGGCAAAAATAAATCGAGAGCTCTTCTCTTTCTTACTGGTGTTCAGGATCATTAAGTAAATAGGAAAGGTTGCAGTATAATTAAATATCTTTCAGACCTATGTTCTTTGTCATGTTCACCAAATGTTTGCTTTTTTTCCTCTGAGAAATATCATCACTCTGTTCTCACTCTGTCATCACACCTCACTCACATGACACAATGAATGTTGCTTCATATATTTTGTTCATGCTTATTTTATAGATGATAGTTTTCAGAGATCAATGTACATATATGATGTTTTCTATGAGGTGGTCATATACCAGAGAAAAGAATTATTATTTTTTAAATACCATTATAACTATAGAGATTATTAAAGATTCAATATCAACAGATTCAATACTAAAACAGTCTTCAGTTGGACTGTTGGTCTCGTTTTGATTGTAATTTCATCAGTATTTTTGAGAACATGAAAGAGTAGATTGATATGAACTGTAAATAAGATAAAATAAGCTAAATAAGATAAAATAAGTCCATCCTAATCATCCCTCTGGAACTGCGAGATTTTTGACAGTATCAGAACTTTTACAAAAATCAACCCGTTTTTCTAATTTTTAAATCTTTGCTTCCTTTCAGGCTAATAGTTTAGTCCACTTTTTTAAAAATAGGTACAAGCACAAACTTTCATGATCCATCCAATTTTAATAAAATTCTTGTTACCTATTTCACTTATCCAGCAATATTTCTATTGTTTTTTTTTGTTTTATCCTGAGTCAGCCATCCACTGAAATGGGTTGTGTTGAGATCTGTCTCTTGTAATGAAAAAATGATTTTTTATTCTACCTCTTGCAATCTTAAAGAGGGTATCTAAAAAACCTGTTTTGATTAGATTTTCTGAAAATGAGATAGGGAAGTCAATACAAATAGAAGTATCTTCTTTTACCAGCTTGGAGTGAAACAGCTCTTCTGTTTTCCGGAGGAGGAATGACTACTTTTATATCTTAAATTTTTTAATTTTAGGTACAGAGTTGGAATCATCTATCCATGCTGAAAAGTGCAGGCAAAGTTCAGCCTACCAGAAAATGATTAGAAGCCTAAGAGACCACCAGGTTGTTGTACAAGCCTACTTCAATTGTTACAGCTGTAAGTTTGATCTGACTGCCAGTGTCCCAGCCTCAAGAACACTTGAGCCATCACAATGGAGGGGAGCAAGAATTCATTACCAATGTTTTCTTTTTGGTATCCAGTGGTCTGTGATCTTAACATTTCTCCACTTTGGAAACATTACTGAATGTCAAATGACAAAATCACCTCAAACCTGTAATGAAACATCAGCAACAGGCTATTCTGGTTCATAAATAACTCTCAGGTCTTTCAAATTTTCAGTCAAAGGAAAATATTACCATTCTTGTTTCTCCATCTTTTGAGATTTGTAAACTGTGCAGCCTCCAAGTTCTCCCTACTTTTAATGAATATGCAAAGAAGCTAGCAAAATCCCCTGAAAAAAACTACTGATTATGAAAGGTGTAACAAATACTTCCGTAGATATATACTAGTTTGGGGCAGGCACAAAAAAAAAGTAAGAAAATTTATTGTACTTTTTTAAAAGCCAAAAGTTTCAACTATTTCATTATGTATTTATTACATTATGTAATATGTTTTATATATATTATTATGTATCTAAATTTTACTGTGGTTTTGATTTTTTTTTTTTAATTTAAGCTTTAGGAAACAAAGGAATTACTACAACCCAGAAATTAAATAGCAACTGACTGCAAGAGTTTAATATTTTGTTACTTTGGCTCTACTGGGCCTCATACAAGTTTGTGGGTGGCAATATCTTTGTATTTTGGATAAGGCTTATTCAAATTAAATTGCTGGAAGTAGACCAAAAAAACAAGAAAGGCTCAACCTTGATGAAGCTTTGGCAGCAGCTCTGCTGCATCTGTGTAGTGTTGTTGTGGGGCTCGATGGTACTACACCAGACAGGGATAATGAAGGGAACTGGGAGCCCTTCATTGTCCTTTTCCTCCTCTCATATCCGTACTCCACTACAACAGCTCTCCATAAGCTTCTAACAAACGGCAAATAAATGTCCTGAAAATCATGGGAAACTTGAAAACAGCTGGAAAACTGGAATGAAACATGCAAAAGCTTCTACTCAGTTAAAATGAGACATAACTGAATCATAATGCCAAAACTATCTACTCTTCAGTGTTTTGTTAGCAGCATTGGCCTTCTGCATTTCAAATGCAGGTGTTAGCACTAATTGCTGTAACATATAAACATTTTTTTTACAAATGGATATCACAATATAAAAGCAATTGTTTTTTTACTTGGAACAACTTATTCTACTATTGAAGTAGCAAGATTTTAAAGTTTGTTTATTTGTCTGAATTTTATTTGTTTAGTTGCTCTGGTTTACATAACTGAGATGAAAAAAAAAAAAGGACATATAAGTGGCTAGTCTCTACAGACTGTCCACATCAGCATTTTCTCAGCACTGGGGTAGGGAAGCAATTTCTGAGAAACTGTTTTTCTTCTAGGCCAAGTAAGTAATAAATAATCAAAAGATAAATAATGAAAAAGAATGCAACAAGATTTACTAGCTGAGTCATACCACTATGAGGAAGGCTGTACAGTACAGTAATAAGGATAGTGCTACACTTTCAAGAATAATATAAGAATATACTACCTGGAAATCTTCTGGAATGCAGACAGCAAAATTAAGTCCCCATGTAAAAAATACTTGATTTTTCTCTTAAAAAAAAAGGAAATACAAAGGTCATGGTTGATATTTTTTTCCTTAGGAATAAAAATTATAAGGCATGTTTTGTCTAGTATGAATTTCCACAGTTTGGGAAAGAAGGCAAGTAATTTGTGATTTTAGTTTAGACAAATAACTTCCTCTTACTAGATATTTAAAATATTTATTGATTCAATTCAATCTTTTCTTGAATGAAGAAAGCTTTTGTCTATTTTCTTTAGACTCAAACATTTTTGAGAGCACTATGATTATTTAATGACTCTTCCTTTGCAAGCAAATCCTAGCCAAATAATAGGTATGTCTGTTTATGCTGTACTCAAAAAGTATTAAATAAAAGATATTTGAATAGCTATTTCTTGTTGATAAAGCACATTTCTAAAACATGAGCAGCATCATTAACTCACTATTACAGCAGTAAAAACCCCAACTGTTGAAGGTTATTCATAGATATAATTAATTAAAAGCTAAATTATTGTCTGTCTTTGTCTTTTTTAGGAGTGAAATTAGATGATGAATCAAAACATGAATTTAGACTCCATTCAGAAACAAATGGAAGAGATAGAGGTTTTTGGGAGCCAACCAACACAACCTGATAAATTTGATAGATGTTGGCAACCAGGTGACCATCTGTTTCATTCAAATTGTCCATCTCAAAGTTTCTACCCAAATTCACCTCATTATGCACATATGCATAGAAGTTTCAGCAGTGACTGGGAAATTTTTGAAGCAGTAAAAATTCAGGAACTGGAGGAAGTCAAAGCCAGAGCTGCCCAAATGGAGAAGACCATGCGTTGGTGGTCGGATTGCACCGCTAACTGGAGGGAGAAATGGAGCAAAGTGAGAGGAGAAAGAAATAAAGCACGAGACGAAGCAAGACAATTGAGAATCAAATTAGACAGTGTCATAAAAGAGCTAAGTGTGCTTAAGAAAACAAATCAGGATTTAGTAAGTGAGAAGGAGACCTTAGAAAATGGAACTGCTTGGAAAACAGAATGCTGTTGCTCTGAAATATCCTGTATTAAAAAAAACCAAAGCATGTTAACCTTTCTGGAACCAGAACCTCCGAAAGACCTAACCAAAATAATCAAAATTCCTGGGGCAGAAGACACAGAGAAGGTAAAGGATGGGAAATATTTTTTGCGGTTCGTGAAGAAGTGAAAAAGTATGGCTGTGTATGTTGAAATGGGATTTTTCAAGAATTTTGACCAAAAGGCTGCATGGCCCATTCACTAGCAAAACCCTTTGCTCCCCTGACCCCCCCCCCCCCCCCTCTAAATATTTCTAATCTGGAAAAATACAGAAAACAATTCATAGCCTTGCAATATGACTAGACATTTAAGGAACAGAGGCAGACTGTTATATCCAATAGTTTACATATTGTTTTGATTATCTCTCAGTTTTACAGTAATAGGTTACCTCTCTTGTCTGAATTAATCATGTTTTGTATACTTATTCATTCTCCCCTCTAAAAAAGCATATTAGATTCTTGGCTTCTAAAGAACCTAAAGTCTAAAATAATTTCTCTCTGTACTTCAAAAGCATGGGAAAAGGTAGGCAATTCTTTTGCAAATTTGCAAGACTTCTTATTTGATAAGGAGTGCAATTAAATCATGATAAAGAATTTAAAAAATCAAGTATCAGCACTGGTTAAACAGCTCCTAGCTTTACACAAAAGATCCAGTTACATTCATCAAAAATCAAAGCATTTGTTCATGTTTAACTATCTTTAATTCTGTGCCTTGGAATGCACTGTATAGTCTTCAAAGACAGTACCATGTAAAAACTTTACTTGTTTTCTGATAGATGACAGTCTTTGTAGATATAGATAATTTTTTTAACACATTGCAGAAAAATGTTTTTTCCCAGCATTGTTGAAGGTAGGAAAATTTTTACTTCAATTCAAGGGAATTGACAAGATCTTAGATCTGTGTGTATTCTGTTTGAAAATTTTACACTCTAATGCATATTATGATATTATATTCCTGTGAAATCTGAAAAAAAAAACCCAAATAGGTAATGTTTGTGGCAAGAATAAATTTTGCCAAAAAAGCATGCTTTTCATATTTTCGGGCAGACAAATGTGCCATTGGAAGGAAATGCCACAAAATATACTTTAACTATTTTTCCTTAGTATAAAATTTTTTCTACTTAAAAAATGAAACCTTATATGTGAATAGGAAAAATTTTTATTTTTTCAGTGGTTTATAGTGATTTCTATTTTCTGATGTAAATTTTGAGCATTATTCTAAAAACTCAGAGTGATGTGAAAGAGGATTGTCAGTAAACTGCTAAAAAGAGATTAGTTTTTAAACAAAATTCCTCAGCTATGGTAAAGCAAATACATTTCTAAGAGAAACTTGTTTATAAGAGACATTCAGTCTTTCTCAAAAATGTGTATTTTACTTTTAATTTTTTTCTGATTTTTGTATTAGTTTTTCTTATGTTTAGTATGCAAAACATGTATCTTCAAAATAGATACCTATATGCTTTTTTCCTCATGAAAAACTTGTATAAGCCTGCTTCAATCCACTTTACATAAAAAGTTTGAGTTCATAATGTAAAGTTTCTCAATACATTATTTGTATGGATAAATTGCATTGTTGGTTTTATTAGTTCCAAGATTCTGTCTTCACCAGAGTTATACGCAACAAAAGAGAAATTGAAGTCTATTTCCTTAGTAAAGACACATTTGAAATATTTTGGATATGAAGCTTGTCACAACAGAAGCTGTGAGAAATCACAAAATACGGTTATTCAAATATACTGACATTTTTGCACCTTCTACCCATATACAGTCCAACTGTCTAAGATGTTACCTATTTACTTTTTTTCTCCTATGTTCCTTAAATATCTAGAAGAGCCTTGGTAGGCCCTGCTGGAGCTATGTTAGACTTTTTCCTTCACTTATGCTTTTCTCAGGTGTCATATTTTTGTTTTCTCAGGAAGTAAACAAAGACCAAAGCAATGACAATAAAAAAATCACACCAAAGCCTCCCAATTTCTTCCCCAATGGACTTCCCAGCATCTATTTGGAGGAACCTAAAATAAGTTTGGGCACTACAGCTAAGACAACAGAGAATGATTTAATACATGTATCAGTCTTAAATTTGCATTTGGCTGAGATGAGGAAAATCCTACAGAAGGAAAGAGAGTAAGTGCAAAATATATCCTACTTTTGTAATTCTCATTGAAGGGTTGAAGACAGTTTCTAAAATAGATATGGTGACATTTGGATTTTGGAGCTCATATGTTCTAAACTTTATTCATTGCTATTTGCAAGGCTTTAGTAAGAATTTAGATAAACAGTTCAGCAAAGTGTGTTTATTGTTTTCTTTGTCTTGTCTGTCATTTAAATAAGGGGTGTTCCATTCAAATATGTAAGTTGGTATTGATGCAGTGATATCTAAGGTATGTTATACCCAGTTATTGGAGTGCTTTGTGCATAGTAAAAAATTTTCCTATACTCTACCAGCAGCCTTTGAAAGAGTCCAACTGCAGAATGACAAAGGCTGGTTTTGAATTAAAAATATATGAATCAGCTGCTAAATGCTGTTTGCCTCTTCACTTGTAGCAAAGTCTGTGTTAAAAGCCTGTAACAAAGAGGGAGTTACAGATTATTGTACACTTATGTAGCATATAAAATTTGCCTGATATAAATACTAAATGTGTATTTTGGTGGCCTAAAAGGAGTTTAATGTTGTATAAATGGGGAAAATTGAGAATGCTTGAATCTCACAAGAAAGGCTTTTCAAGGAAACATGCAGCATGTGATGTAAGATGATGTAGTAGCAGACTTCAGGCTGTAATTACAGGTGATGGTAATTTCAAAATTAGTTGAAGTTAATGAGAAAATTAAAAGGAAGAAAATTCACTGTCTATTGCAAACATATTCAACACTTTCAGTTCAGAGAGTCTCCAATGCTAAACTGCACTGAAGAATTTCCTTCCTGTCAGTTTATTTCACATTTCCTGCCTGTCAGTGTACTTCATAACTGTCATGTACCTAGTACAAGTCTGAGATAAAAAAACCTTTCAATTTCTAACTGATATTTAATGTGCTTTGTTATATGAATTAGATAGTTGTAGAAAGCATGCAAGAATTCTCTAGTTGAATCATATAGCAGAAGATGGCCATGCTCCCTCTCCTTGAAAGGTATTTCATTTGCCTGTGAAAACAAATGTATGTGTGAGTTAGGAGACTGATGCCTCACATACCTATTTTCCTGGGGTTGAAATATTTAGGGGCCTTCATCAGCAATCAAGTGTGCATGCATATATAATAACTTCCATTTAGAAAATGGAAAAATTTTCAACTCACTTTTAGTAACTTCTCAGGAAAAACTTTAATAGGTTCTGGTTTGTCAGTTTGTTCACATGCCTCTCTTACCAATTTTTAGCTGTATTTCACAGAGACAGATTCTTTGATTTTATCATTTTTTCATGCATTTATTTTTTCATTTTTTTTCATTTATAAATAATTTCATATTCATTTATTTTATACTGTGGTGTAAGACAATAAACTTACTGGCACACAGTAAGAACTGGGGCATTTTTATAACATGCAACATATGGCAATGCCAACCTCAGGCAGCAAAAATGTTCACCAAGCAGCGATTTCCACATAGCAGCAGGGATTGGTATAACAACTCCCTTTCCAGGAGGGCAACATTTCCTGCATGCAGAGATGTTATGTAAGCAGAATATATGCAACTTCTAAGTATGAAGGCAGTATATGTGGCAATGCAGACAGTAAATAGCTAGGAATAATGTTACTAGGATAAGTGTTATAATAGTCACCAGTCTCTTGAGATAGCTGATGAATCTGTGTTGAGCAGGCTGTCACCTGCAATCTCAGAAGGGTTTGGTCTCCCCCACTTCGTAGAATTGACTGATTTTGCCATATTTCCAACTTCAGATTTCCATTTTTCTCTCTTAGGTTTTATTCTTGCTCATGTCAGTATTTTTACTCCTGTATTCTGGAGTTGCTAGTAATGACTATCTCAACAATCTCACCCCGTTTGCATTTTTAGTCCCCTTATCTTGTGTGGCTCTAGCTTAAGTATTTTCTCACAGCTTCTTTCTCACAACTTAGCAATTTTCTCAGTGAACTCGAGCCAAGAACACACAGCTGTGTTGCATCAAAAGCAAACAGATAATAGACAGCTTGAACCCCAAGGCCAGAGGTTACTTTAGCAGTCAGTATGATCTTACTCATACAGCAGAGGACTTCTCAGCAGTTTCCTGGTTTACATGCAGCACCCTGAACTCTGACTGCATTTTTCTAGAGTCAAGTTAGCTTATGCAAATCCAGTGTTTTAATTTCCCTCTAACTAAGTTACCTAACCAGTAACCTTCTTGGTTTCCTAACTCTCTCCTTAAGATATTTTGCTTTTTCACCCTGAGAAGACTTCTGCTTTTTGCATTCTGCTTAGAGCTATCATCAGTAATGTTGACATAAGCTTATGCACACAGAGCAAGCTTTGCAAAGGACAAAAAAGAAAGAAGGTCTAAAAGAAATAATAAAAGTAAAGAGACAAAAATTCATGTTCTGACATTCAAAAAATATCTTCGCTTGGGTTTACAGTGTAAAATTACGCACCAACATCCTCTACTAGGTACTAATGGCTCACCTCAATTACACATTTGAGGTCCATTAGCATGAATGGAAATTACAAACCTTATGAGTGGGTCAGCATTTTGCATAATCATTTGCTTAAAATAGCTGTCTTTTGTCATCTTTTGGATCAGTGTTCTCATCTGTCTTCTAGTTTTAAAATACTACTTTGTTCTGTTTTGAACTTAAAAGTGTTTAATCCCCATAAAACCAAAAGCCCACAAACTAGTTGACTGCTAGTTAGTAATACCAAAGAGTAACTCCTTAAGAATGGATGGGTAACACAGACAATGGATACAAAAGGCTCTGACTGAGCAACAAAAAATCCTTTTCCTGCCTGCAAGGGTCACTGAACACCAGCACCAGTTTCCCAGGAAGGTCGCTGAGTCTGCATCCTTGGAGACATTCAAAAGGCATCTGGACATGGTCCTGGGCAATCAGTTCTAGGCAACCCTGCTTGAGCAGGAGGTTTGCACCAGATGTCCTCCTTGGGGTCACTCTCAACCTCAACCATTTTCTGTAATTCTGTGATTTAATTAGAGTGAGTTAAAATGTCTCGTTACAACATCCATGAAAAATGCTCTGAACTTGATTCTAGTAAGTAAGTTGCTTCTGATGTCTGCTATATTCTTTCTTCCACTCTTTGATTTCTTTATTTAAATAGTAAACTTTATGTAATCAGAATAATTTCTTTCAATTAGTCGTGTCAGAGGGAACTGACCTCACTTAAATACTGTAACCCAAAACAAAACTTGTGTCTTCTAAATAAGCAGAACATACTGTACATTCCTCTTTTACATTTCAGAATAGACCAGTTTCTGAGGACTTTCACTGCATTCAGTGCAGTCAATGGACAGTTATTCAAAGTATTAGAATGTCATCTTTCATGCTCTCACTTTCTACTGTATTAAATGTCCCACTAAGAATTCTCTTAGTTCTCCAATGAAGTCACAATATCATTCCAATGAAATATCCCCTTACTTTGAAAGCAAAACGGTTGAGTTGAAATGCATGAAATACATATTGCTCCATTTTGCTTTGTGAATAATGGTGTTTATTTTATTATTGTAATGTTATGGGATTTCTAGGTCTTTGCTAAGATAAGCTGTGCCATATACTAAATCTAGGCAGAAAAAGGAGATCCCTGATTCGAGAGCCTTAAGTTTAGGTATAAAAGAAGAGAGAGGAAGATATTTCACTGTAGTGGATTGCTTCATTAAAGTAGCTGACATTGCTTCCAGGACCTGAGTCAGCCCAGTCAGTGGCAAGTCTTGTTATCTCTGTGCAAGCCTGCAGCCTGCATGTTAGAAATGCCCCAGACAAATTCCATCAATACACTTTGCTTTAATATGTGAATATTTAGACCAAATATTCTCAAAATATAGTTCTAGTAAGCCCAACAATAACATCTTTGTTAAAAAGGTTGGAAGTTCTGTTGGCCTCCTTCAGAGGACTACTGTGGCACACAGTTTATTTAATTACCAAGTATTAGAATTTTCTTTTCAACAATTTAATATTTTTCTCATTGTACAGGCATGGTACTTCTACACTAAATAATACATTTTCCTAAAGTTCTTCTAGCATTTTCTTCCAGGAGCAATTTTTTTTGAAACAAGTATACATCTTTTAATAATGTTTTTTAAAATTTAACATCAATCATCTTTGGTTTCTGGTCTTTACAATGTATACTTCCCCCTGTATACATGTGTTTAATCTGCTGTTTGTATGAAATACAAGTGATGTAATATATTTTCTTTGAGGATCTTCACTAATGTGAAGAAACTTGTGATAAATTAGGCGGCCTGAACCACTAACTGAAGTTAAATTTTCTTCAGCTTATCCCAAAATTTTATTTCATTTAAAGTTTCAATTCTGTGCTACTGGATTTCTGTTTTCTCTTTAACTATTATTTTTGATGAATGTTTTGGACTAATTAGCAATGATAATAAAGGTTTTAGAAAAGTCAATATGTAACATTGACAAATGCAGCATAACTCAAGCTATGAGAAGAAAATTCAAAGTAATTTTTGTTCTGTCAGCTTCAAAATTGTACGATGCTAAATTTTAAAATACTTTTTTAGAATGAATGTATTTCTGGAGAAAGAAATGGAAAAGATGGAAAATGAATTATTTCTTTGGAAATGGAAATATGAAGAACTGAGACAAACCAAGCTGGAAAGCCTGAAACAGGTATGTTAGCAGTACATTGTTATCACATGGAGTAAGAAAGAAAATTTAGACTTCTGATTTCCTGTGCTGTAGCTAAGAGTAAAATTGCATCCAGGGTTTATGAATGTGATAAATCCACCCTTTATCAATGATTATTCCATGTAACCAGGTGGGAGGGACCTGGTGAGGTGTGTGGATGCTGCCATGGCAGCACTGATGCTCAGGAGCTGTGAGAGTGGCACTGGGATGGCTCCACAGGCTTCCAGGAAGGAATGATCCAGAGAAGGCAGGCTCTGGTGCCCCATCCCCATGTGTGGTGAGGCTGGTGTCCTGATGTACAGCACTGAGTGATCTGGGTTCGGTGGGGCTTGTGTTCAGAGAGAAAGGGCTCATGTGGGGTAAGGGGATGTTCAGGAAAGCCTTGCCACCCTTCCTGTGAGGCTGGAGAAATAGAGCAGTAGAGGTGTAGAAGTTGCCTGAAAAAATGTGTTGTCCCCATCTACCTGGTCAAGGAAGTAAGGCTGGGCAGGATCAGAGAAGGCAAGGAGGAGATTAACAGGACCCAGAGATAAAAAAGTCTGAACCACATGGGAGGGGCAGCCAGAGGCTGTGAGTTTCACAGTGAATAGAATCCCACAGTAGAAGGGCTGAAAAAGTATGTTCTCCAGCAATTGGAGGATGGCTCTTTCTCCAGATCTGCAGTTCAAAAGGTTCAAACAGCTGGTAGTGAAGTAAGAGAAAAAAGCGATATCTTGTGAGGCATCAGAGCCAGCTTTTACACACACCATGCATTAACATCAGCAGGAGGCAGCAAGTGGCAATAGTAGGAGGCTTGTTCCTGAGAGGACAGAAACCCCTGTGTTCCCCACTTGCTGCTTTGAGGGTTATGTGTCCTAGCCTGTGGGCTAGGATCCAGAAAATTGCAGAGAGATTGCCAAGGTCTGTCCAGTCCTTAGACTGCTCTGCTGCTACTCATCCCGATGGGCACCAGCTAGGGGCATATTGGGAATGATCCCATAGCTCTGGGGTTGAGGTCATGGGGGACCTGAACTAGGAAAGGAAGCAGTGAGAGATTACAGACCACAGTGAAATAAAGAAGAGGTGGTCGGCTGGAAGACTCAGGGCATGGGTTGATAGGAGCATGAAAGACTTCAGGAATGATAAAACAATGTGAAGGGACACCCACCTCAAATGTTGGTAAAGAAATGCACACAATCCTAGGAAAGAAGCAGGGAGAATTAGAGCTGTATGTGGTTACAGAACTACAGTATTGTTGGAACAATTCAAATTCTGTGCCAAGTCCATGCAACTGGACTGTGAGGGACTTCTGGAAACACTGGCAAGGAAGGGCTGAGGCGATGGAAGTTGCCCTCAGATCTAAAAGCAGCTCATTTCTTTTGAGGTCTCCAGAAGGATGAGGGATAATCAGACTTGTGAATCCAGGATCAGAGGACAGGCCAGTGAGGGTGCCATTGTGGTAGGAGTTTGTTACAGACCACCTAATGAGGAAACAAAAGAAATGTTTAAAGAATTCAGATCTCGGAGTTGTAAATCCCAGTTCTCGTGGGTGACTACAGCTGCTAGAAAGTTAGAATAGCTGCTGCAGTCGCAGACATTTCAGTGGTTTCAGGAAAAAAGTGGTGATGAATAGATGGATGTGCTGTTGACTAATATGAAGGAAACTAGTTGGGTATGTGATGATGAATAATTTCCTCATCTCTGATAGCTTTGAAATAGCAGTTGGTCACCCTGAAAGAAGAAAAGTGAGTAGCAGAGAACAGACCCTGAACCTAAGGAGAGCAGGATATTGGCTTAGTCAGAAAACTGCTGGGAAGGCTCCCATGGGAGGCAGCTCTGATAGGTAAACAAAGGAGTCAACCAAACCTGTCAGGCCTTGGTTTTGCCCTAATACTCAGGAGAACAGGCAGATGTGCCAGGAGACTGATGTAGCTCAGCAGGGCACTCATGGTGGAGGTCTGATGCCTGAAAGCAATGTACTTTTACAAAGATCAGCCTTGAAGGAGTAATTTAGGAACATTGCCGGGTTGTGTGGAATTGGTGTTAGGAAATACACGTTCATTTCAATCTGTGCTCAGGACTAGCAGAATAAGAAATATTTGCACTGCACTTTACGGGTTTTAGCTTTCAGGACAATGGATAGAGATTTGATCCAAAAAAACTCAAAATGTGTGTTTATATAACTAAACATAGATACTATATTAAAAATGTCCTATTAATTTAACATCTCAGATTTGGAATAATGGGGGGAATTTAGTTTTATTTCATGTTCTGGAAAGAACTGTAAGCAGTCTATTAAATCTCAAGTTCTAGTTAATAGGTGATGCATATGCAATGCAGCAGCAAACTAATACCTATCTGTCATATTTGAGTTCCTTCAGATTTTAGTTCTTTATTTTCTGCTTGCTCATTAAGTAGGATTTTAGCTTGTTATACTTGTGCAAAACAGAGGAAGTCCAGGTTTAGTTAATAGTTTTCGTTAAGAAATTTTATCTTCATGAAATACTTTATGGCACTGTCATCAGGAATAGAACAAGAGGAAGTAAAAATTTTCTGAGAATTCATTGGAGATAGATAACAATATTTATGCATTTGCCTGTCTACATATATGTGTTGCTGCTTTCTTCAGTTGCTTTAATTGCTAACAGGAGACAGGCGGTGATATTTTGAGCATTCTTTTCAGGTTCTGACTTTTATGACATAAATCTCATTTTTAAATTGCAGAAAAACACTGACCTGGATGAGTCTGATTAATTTGAATGAAATTATTTATATCAGTGGAGGGGGGTTGTGTAAGTAGAAGCTCTAATGAAATAAACCAAACCTTGTGTGTTGACAACACAGATGTGAATATTACTCACTATATATTACTGTTGAGAAATGGATGCTGGAACAACAGACAAGATTTTTGACAGTGAAAAATTTGAAAGTGAAATAAAGGAAAGTGCAGACATCTACTAGGCTAAGCATGGAATCTGATTCTAATATAAATTTCCAATGTTAAATCACAAAGGAATTTCTATATTAAAAGCAGATCAATCATTACATCTGGATTATTTTCATGTCCTTGACTAAATTAATCTGCTATTTCCTTTGGTAGATTGCCTAACATTCCCACTGTGAATGTGAAAAAAAAAAGTGCTTGGTTTGCAAGTGACAGCGCCACTGCAAATGAAACCATTTTTAGGAATGGATAGCTCTTCTAGCCTTTTGGAAGTTGGAGAGATTTTGGGGTATGTTAGAAACTTCACAGCTGCCAAGATTTGATAATTAGTGCTCCCAGTAACTAATAACTTTCTTCAGTTACTTTCATTAAAAGACAAGTATTTACTCAGCTTGGAATAAACTATATATGGAATGCCTTGGTGATCTTGATGATCATCATTTTAACATATTATCCATTCAGCCACAATTTGGAACTTGTAAATAAGTTTTCAACATATTGAGTTAATTTAAAAAAGGAGTAAAGTGGCAATTTATGATCATAGTAACCATAAGCATTATAGGCAGCTTTGTGTGACAGTAGCCTTGATCTTGATCTGTTCAGGGTCATAAATTAGACACCATTTTAATAGGTATACAACAGAAAGTTGCATTTGGGGCTGTTACTGATATTTATTTTTGTTCTAAGAATTCTGTTTGCCCATTAAAAGACATAAAACACTTTGTTATTTTAAAAACAGGAAAGAAATAATTCAGTATAAAATTACACTAATTGTTCTATTTTCATGAGTATCTACAGAAAGACAAAAATTGTTTGTAAGGCTGTTGAGTAAATAAAGAGTATTGACATTAGATATACTTGGGTTTAAAGTAAACTTTGTTGGAAAGAGGAGGAATCTTTAAGTTCTCTGAAGAACATGAAAATTTTTACATCTGTAATTTTGCTTGTTGAATGTCCCCAGGAATCAAGTATTCAATTTTTCCAGATACAGTTTAGTTTACAGCTCAATTAACCACCAGTCTGAGAAACACAAATGATTAGTTTGGTCTTTGGACTCTGGAAAACAAAGCAAATCCTTGGTGTGTTGCTGTGATGTTTGTAAACACAGAATTGGAGCGAGCAAGCCTGTTGAACTTTTAGGTTATAGAATGATCATTTTATCTTATGTGCAATAAAACATTCTTGTTTATACTTGCTGCAAATCTTCCTCAAAATTTTATGTCCATCCTTATAAATCCTGAAGGATGTGCTTTTCTGGTCATTTAAGAGTTAAATAAGATGGAATATTTACAAAACTATCCTGAAAAAAGTGGAAAAATGCATATACTACTAAAGTCCACTGGTGTGCACTGTAGACTTAGAAATGCCACTATAGGCAGTGCGACTCTGTGTTGTTTAAAAGAATTTTCAGTTAGCTAAAGTACAGAATATACTCTTACTCTACATTATTTAGTGCTTTTGTAGTTAATGAGGGAAATTCCTATTCCAGTTTGTGGGATATGAGGCAAAAAATGCACTAATTGGTAGATAAATCTTTTTGGAACATCAGTGATAAAAAAGTATACCTAGATAAAAAGGAACACGAGCTAAATGAGCATTTTGCATTTGGCAGAGACATTTCTGTTCTTCCTCCTTTTCATTTACAATTGAAAGCAAGTCACAGCTATTGATTTTGCCATAGAGCCAAAAAAACCCATCTTTAAACATTTTTTAAAACATTCTCTCTCTCTCAGTATATATATGTTTTACACTATATTACAACAATCTATGTATTGTTACCTAGGAGCATTATTTTCTTTAAGTGATTGTGTCTGGTTTCCTACCTGTTGTTCCCAGGTGAGGGAAGCTCCACTGATGTGAGTGGAGCTTCTGGATAAATCAAGTCTTCTCCTATCACTGTAAACATTTAAATGCTCTTTAAAATGGAACGGCCTATTTGGAGGCTCAGGCTGTCAACAGGTAGATCTTGTTAAAGACTCTGGTTGATTTCTACCTTCTCCAGAAATCTTTATTCTGAAGTTACCTTATAGTGTGAAGGTGTTACACAGCTGTTTACCTGAAATTGCTTCTGTCATTCACTTAGTACATATATGAAATAGAAAAGTGATACTCCTATAATCTTACAGCAAATTTAGATACATGTAGTAAGATCGTCCATTCTGTCACATACCCTTCACCTCACTCAAAAATGCCTTCTGACTGTTCCCTGAATCCTGCAGAAAGCATAATAATTATCAGATATAAACCTGAATGGCTGTACTGGCTCCTGTGAATTCCTCTGTTTGATTTCTTACCTGAGATGCTCAGAAATGTTGAGTACTTTGCGGGGCTATCATAGGAACAAAATTCCATACAAAAAAAATTCTATAGTGCTTTTATAGAGAATAGGCAGTAGTCTATTTTAGTGTGCTAAAGGAGTTTTTATAAAGTTTGATATCAGAAGCCTCAAGGCTGAGACTTAAAATATCATTAGGCAATTTTTTGTAAACAACATCTGAATTATTTGAGAATGCAAATGACTTCATAGAATGGAATCTTGGTGCAGTTGATTTTCCTGTAATAAACTCTCATTATTTTTAGACTAGGTCTAGAATTTTGAGTGTTCCTGTGTAAATTACAATAACTGACAGATGGTCAGAGAGTAAGGAAAGAATTTTGTACTGTTGCTTGAGCAGCAATTCTTGCAATGAGTTAACTGTTCTTTCTGATCTTTTCATATATCAGGTCCCCGTTCATATTTAGTTTTATCTCTGGAAATGACATACTTAATGTTCTTAGTGTCCAGCATAAAGTATAATTTGTCATGCTGCATAAAATTAAGGTTCCATTTGATGTTTATTTTCCCACAAATCTAATTTGGAAAGTGCAGGATAAGCCTACAGTGCAGGATAAGCCTACAATATTGACTTTTTTGCTCATACTGGCTTCTGACAAGATATTTAAACTCCATTGAATCATACTTGCCAATATTTTCTCTGTCTTCATTACACAATTTGCATTGAAAACACCAAGCAAGACAAGGATTATTTACTGGTTATTTTTTATTTAAGGACAAGTGAGAGATGAAAAGCTATTTCTGTGACAAAGCATGTTCAGAAGAAACATGTGCGTGCATACTGAAACGTATTTCTGCACACAGATTTTCTGTGAAAGGAACAACATGCCTAAATGGCTCCATTTGAGGAGGTTTGTTTAGCCTGTTCTGCCACTGGCAGGAAGTACAGCTTGGTGGTGAAATGAAAAAGATAAGGGAGGAATGTGCAAATGCACACACTCACAAATGTGTGTGTATGTGTGTGTTCGTGTACATGAAGAAATCTTGGTCCTAGGAATTAGTCACGGTGCTCCTTCCCAGAGCAGGGGGGTTGGATCTAGATGATCTTCAAGGTTCCTTCGAATTCAGGTTGCTGTATGATTCTATGATTGCATCTTTCATTAGAAGAATTTTTCATAGTTCAGATTGAAAGGCCCAAAATTATGACAAAGTTGCTTCTTAATAATATATTAATGTGGTCAGTTCACCATATGGCTCTCTACATCAGAAATTAATTCTTTGTAGTTTATAGTTAAAAAAAAAAAAAGGCTTTTTAATATCTAATTTTTAACATATGTTTAACTGTCCTGAATTTACCTTTTGGTATTACATTTTAGCATTCATTTAGTTGTTAAAGTAAATATTTCTGCTAGTGGGCTTACTTGACATTCATCCGCATAAAATCTACTAGGGCTGAATTTACTTGAAAACAGTAACAAACCACCGAAGAATTAAATGTAACGACAGGTAGAATGTTGAAAATTGATGACATTAAAGGTATTTAAATAAAGATATAAGCATTTTGCTTTTAGTGATTCAGTTCTTTTTTTCTACTCTTACCTGGATAAGGATAGCAATGTGCCACTTTAAAATTAACAATCTAATTTGGGAGGAGGCTTGATTGGAAAAACAGCCTTAGATAATTTTCATCCATTTTGAAACAAAACTTTCACATTGGTGAAATACTGCATATTTCTTCAAGTAACAGCATGAGTGATACCTTGGAGTCAATGAGAAATCTGCTGGTGTCAATGAACCTTTGATCAGTTCCTAAACTGAGTGGTAACAGGTGATTAGGAATTGTCACAAAAGATTCTTCAGGGACACTTGAAACTTCAGAGTATCAGTATGATGTTCTACTTTGGGTGTGGCTCAGCTAAAACAGAGGACATGTAAACTGTAAGCAGTAGAGCCATTGCTACAGGAGCTTTCCACCAGACCACTGCTCTACAGAAATTATTTTATGTAATTGCTTATCTAGATTTCAAACAACTAAAGCTGTATATTTAAGGTTCTTACTCTGAAAGGAGAGCTGTATGGAGAAACGTCCTATGCTATATTTATTTGAACTCTAAGCAGCACAACACTTTTAAATTTCCTTGAACAAGTCATCTCTATTTC